>NC_135830.1:12140646-12448980 GCF_964213995.1 Mustelus asterias
TTTATCTATCTGGCAGCCTGCATGGAGATTTTCAGCTCTCTGTGTCCAGGACAGGAAGCAGTGAGCATGGATCTGTCAATCAGCCTCAATCAGCACCTTCAGGAGAATTGGGAGGGTGAATATTAGATACAGCGGAGTGAGAATGGAGGGAGAGTGTGTGGGATGGAGATTCACAGCTTTTGGGGAATGAGGGAGGAAAGAATGTTCCACAGAAAGTAGAATTGTCTGTTCTGAATTTCTATCTTGTATTGACAGTGATGACTTCAATAAATTCCTTTTACAGAATATCAGAAGGTGAGGATTTACAGACAGTAATCTCAAAGCAAATGTCACATCAATATCTGACAGTTATTCAATTCATCATGTCCTGAACATCATCAGCCTTTGTATCTGGAAGGAGAAATATTTCTCTGTTCTTTTTGCTTCTGGAGATTTTAAACATCAGCGTGACTGAGAATTTACCAAGTCTCACGCACACACCCGAGTGAGAGTGTTCCAGTGCACTGACTGTGGAAAGAGCTTTAATCAGTGAAAAAAACATTGCGGCATTCACAGCAGGGAGAGACTGTACCCGTGTTCTGTGTGAGATTTAACTGATTGTTTAACCTGGAGAGTCACAAGGACACCTGCACCATGGAGAAACCGTGGAAATGTGGGGACTGTGGGAAGGGATTCAGGTTCCCATCTGAGCTGGAAACTCATCGACGCATTCACACTGGGGAGCGGCCGTTCACCTGCTCTGTGTGTGGGAAGGGATTCTATGATTCATCCAACCTGCAAACACACCAACGAATTCACACGGGGAAGAGACCATTCACCTGTTCTGATTGTGGTACCGGATTTACTCAGTTATGTCATCTGCAGACACACCAGCAAATTCACACTGCGGAGAGACCGTTTACCTGTCCTGTGTGTGGGAAGGGATTCACTGACTTATCCAGCCTGCGGATACACCAGCGAGTACATTCCGGGGAGAGGCCGTTCAACTGTCCTGTGTGTGGGAAAGGATTCACTTGGTTATCCAGCATGCGCAGACACAGAGTCACTCACAGCAATGAGAGACCCTATAAATGCTCTGAATGTGGGAGCGACTTCAAAAGCTCTCAGGTTCTGATGTCCCACCAGCGCATTCACACTGAGGAGAGACCGTTCAGTTGCTCTCACTGCTCAAAGAGATTTAGAATGTCATCCTATCTGCGGGTACACCAGCGAGTTCACACTGGGGAGAAACAATTCACTTGCTCTGCCTGTGGAAAAGGATTCACTCAGTTAACCAATCTGCAGAGACACCAGCGAGTTCATACTGGGGAGAGGCCATTCACCTGCACCTTGTGTGAGAACGGGTTCACTCAGTCATCCCACCTGCAGACACACCAACGAGTTCACAAGTGATCTCAGGGGTTGAATTCTGCTGTTATTGCTGCTGTTAATCACATCCGGGACTGGGCTCATTGGCAGGCTCTTTAACAGAAAGTGAGTCCCTCTAAGGTAATTGGCAAAAGAGCCAGAGGGGGAGATGAGATTTTATTTTTGACACAGCGATGTTAGAAAATGGGGTTCAGGGAGTCAATTAACCCTTTCTCCCCTTTTCCCAAACTCTGAAATGATTCCCAGTGATAACCCTTATTGGTGACAGTGGTTAGATTTTATTCAGTATCAATAAGAGCTGACACAGGCTAATGTCTGAGCAGTCGTATCAAAGTGCAGCAGCATTACCATTACACTCTGGGTAGAAGCAGCATCTCCACGGAAATGCTCCCTGCTCTGCCCCAGATGCCATGGCACCAGTCAATGCAATATGTAAAACCTCGACAAATCTCTGTGCTCGGTGAAGCCCTTCTTATACTTTTTTACATCACAAAGTCTATGGAGACTGATTTAACCCAATCATTGCCGAGCCAACATTTGAACGGACCAATTACAAAACCAAATGGTGCAAAGGGACAAGAGGGACATGAGTCCCTGGAAGGTGTTGAAGATAATTTTCTGCAGCAGTGTGTTTCTGCTCCAATGAGAGGGCAGGCACTGCTGGACCTGGTTCTGGGGAATGAGTTGGCCCAAGTGGATCAAATATCAGTGGGAGAGCATTGAGGGGAGAGTGACCATTGTATTATAAGGTTCAGGTTGGCCATGGAAAAGGACAAGGAACGATCCAGAACGGGGATCATTAATGGAGGGAAAGCCTCACCTTCGATAGGATGAGAATGGATCTGAGTCGAGTGAGTTGGAATCAAATGTTGGCAGAAAAGCCGCTGGCTGAACAATGGGCCACCTTTAAGGAAAATCTATTGTGGGCAATGTCAGGGTTTATTCCCTTAAAGGGGAAGGTTGGAGAACTAAATCCAGGGAACCAAATCGTCAAACCTGGAGAGTCACAAGGCCGTCCATACCCTGACGATATGGTGGACTTATCTGTTGAGGTAGTATGGGCGGAGATTAGAAATAGGAGAGGAGAGGTCACCCTGTTGGGAGTCTTTTATAGACCTCCTAAAAGTTCTAGAGAGGTTGAGGAAAGGATTGCGGAGTCAATCCTGCTTAGGAGTGAAAGTAATAGGGCAATTGTTATGGGGGATTTTAACTTGACTCATATTGACTGGAATTGTTATAGCTCTAGCTCGTTAGAGGGGTCAGTTTTTGTTCAAAGCGTGCAGGAAGGTTTTTTGACTCAGTATGTAGACAGGCCAACTAGAGGTGAGGCTATATTGGATCTGGTGCTGGGAAATGAGCCAGACCAGGTGCTAGACTTGGAAGTTGGTGTGCATTTTGGTGATAGTGACCACAATTCGGTTACGTTCACCTTAGTGATGGAAAGGGATAGGCATGAACCTCGGGCCAGTGGTTTTAGCTGGGGGAAGGGTAATTATGAGGCTATTAGGAGAGAATTAGGAAACATAGGTTGGACTAGGAGATTACAGGGACTGGGAACGTCCGACATGTGGAGTTTTTTCAAGGAGCAGCTACTGCGAGTCTGTGATAGGTATGTCCCTGTCAGGCAAGGAGGAATTGGTAGGGCTAGGGAACCGTGGTGCATCAAAAAGGTTTCTTTGTTGGTTAAAAAGAAAAAGGAGGCTTATGTTCGGATGAGACGTGAGCACTCGGGTAGTGCACTAGAAAGCTTTAGATTGGCTAAGAGGGAGTTGAAGAGCGAGCTTAGAAGGGCTAAAAGGGGACATGAGAAGACTTTGGCGGATAGGGTTAAAGAGAATCCTAAGGCGTTCTATAGGTATGTCAAGAACAGAAGGTTGGTTAGGGCAAGTTTAGGGCCAGTTATAGATGGCAGAGGGAAGTTATGTGTGGAACCGGAGGAGATTGGTGAAGCATTGAACCAATATTTCTCTTCGGTGTTCACGCAAGGGGACATGAATATAGCTGAGGAGGACACTGGGTTGCAGGGGAGTAGAATAGACAGTATTACAGTTGATAAGGAGGATGTGCAGGATATTCTGGAGGGTCTGAAAATAGATAAATCCCCTGGTCCGGATGGGATTTATCCAAGGATTCTCTGGGAGGCAAGAGAAGTGATTGCAGAGCCTCTGGCTCTGATCTTCAGGTCGTCGTTGGCCTCTGGTATAGTACCAGAAGATTGGAGGTTAGCGAATGTTGTCCCATTGTTTAAGAAGGGGAACAGAGACTTCCCCGGGAATTATAGACCGGTGAGTCTCACTTCTGTTGTCGGCAAGATGTTGGAAAAAATTATAAGGGATAGGATTTATAGTTATTTGGAGAGTAATGAATTGATAGGTGATAGTCAGCATGGTTTTGTGGCAGGTAGGTCGTGCCTTACTAACCTTATTGAGTTTTTTGAGAAAGTGACCAAGGAGGTGGATGGGGGCAAGGCAGTGGACGTGGTATATATGGATTTTAGTAAGGCGTTTGATAAGGTTCACCATGGTAGGCTTCTGCAGAAAATGCAGATGTATGGGATTGCGGGTGATCTAGGAAATTGGATCAGGAATTGGCTAGCGGATAGGAAACAGTGGTTGATAGTAAATATTCATCATGGAGTGCGGTTACAAGTGGTGTACCTCAGGGATCTGTTTTGGGGCCACTGCTGTTTGTAATATTTATTAATGATCTGGATGAGGGTATAGTTGGGTGGATTAGCAAATTTGCTGATGACACCAAAGTCGGTGGTGTGGTAGACAGTGAGGAAGGGTGTCGTAGTTTGCAGGAAGACTTAGACAGGTTGCAAAGTTGGGCCGAGAGGTGGCGGATGGAGTTTAATGCGGAGAAGTGTGAGGTAATTCACTTTGGTAGGAATAACAGATGTGTTGAGTATAGGGCTAACGGGAGGACTTTGAATAGTGTGGAGGAGCAGAGGGATCTAGGTGTATGTGTGCATAGATCCCTGAAAGTTGGGAATCAAGTAGATAAGGTTGTTAGGAAGGCATATGGTGTCTTGGCGTTTATTGGTAGGGGGATTGAATTTAGGAGTCGTAGCGTTATGTTGCAACTGTACACAACTCTGGTGCGGCCGCACTTGGAGTACTGTGTGCAGTTCTGGTCCCCACATTACAGGAAGGATGTGGAGGCTTTGGAGAGGGTGCAGAGGAGGTTTACCAGGATGTTGCCTGGTATGGAGGGGAGATCCTATGAGGAGAGGCTGAGGGATTTGGGATTGTTTTCGCTGGAAAGGCGGCGGCTAAGAGGGGATCTTATTGAAACATATAAGATGATTAGAGGTTTAGATAGGGTGGATAGTGATAGCCTTTTTCCTCTGATGGAGAAATCCAGCACGAGGGGGCATGGCTTTAAATTGAGGGGGGGTAGTTATAGAACCGATGTCAGGGGTAGGTTCTTTACCCAGAGGGTGGTGAGGGATTGGAATGCCCTGCCAGCATCAGTTGTAAATGCGCCTAGTTTGGGGGCGTTTAAGAGATCCGTAGATAGGTTCATGGACGAAAAGAAATTGGTTTAGGTTGGAGGGTCACAGTTTTTTTTTTAACTGGTCGGTGCAACATCGTGGGCCGAAGGGCCTGTTCTGCGCTGTAATGTTCTATGTTCTAAATGTGGGGATTGTAGGAAAGGATTCCATGCCCCCTGTGAACTGGAAACCCATCGACCCAGGCACAGCAGAAAGAGGCGTCCATCTGCTCTGTGTGTGGGAAGGGATTCATTGATTCATCCACCCTGCAGCAACACCAGCGAGTTCACACTGGGGAGAGGCCATTCACCTGCTCTGTGTGGGGGAAGAGATTCAGTAATTCCTCCATTCTGCTGATATACCAGCAAGTTCACACTGGGGAGAGGCCATTCACCTGCTCTGTGTGGGGGAAGAGATTCAGTAATTCCTCCATTCTGCTGATGTACCAGCAAGTTCACACTGGGGAGAAACCGTTCACTTGTTCTGAGTGTGGGAAGGGACTCAATGACTCATCAACCCTGCTGATACACCAGCGCATTCACACGGGAGAGAGGCCATTCCCCTACTCTGAGTGTAGGAAGGGATTCACTCAGTTATCCAATCTGCTGAGACACCAGTGCACTCCCCACCAATGAGAAAACCTTTAAATGCTCTGATTGTGGGAGTTGTTTCAGAAACTCTGCCGACCTGAAGATCCACCAGTGCATTCATACTGGGGAGAGACCGTTCTGCTGCTCTCACTGCACAAGGAGGTTTCGAACATCATCCAAGCGACTGAGCCATTGGCGAGTTCACACTGGGGAGAGGCCTTTCACCCACCCTGTGTGTGAACATATAGAACAGTACAGCACAGAACAGGCCTTTCGGCCGACGATGTGCCGAGCTTTATCCGAAACCAAGATCAAGCTATCCCACTCCCTATCATCCTGGTGTGCTCCATGTGCCTATCCAATAACCGCTTAAATGTTCCTAAAGTGTCTGACTCAACTATCACTGCAGGCAGTCCATTCCACACCCCAACCACTCTCTGCGTAAAGAACCTACCTCTGATATCCTTCCTGTATCTCCCACCATGAACCCTATAGTTATGCCCCCTTGTAATAGCTCCATCCACCCGAGGAAATAGTCTTTGAACGTTCACTCTATCTATCCCCTTCATCATTTTATAAACCTCTATTAAGTCTCCCCTCAGCCTCCTCCGCTCCAGAGAGAACAGCCCTAGCTCCCTCAACCTTTCCTCATGAGACCTACCCTCCAAACCAGGCAGCATCCTGGTAAATTTCCTCTGCACTCTTTCCAGCGTTTCCACATCCTTCTTATAGTGAGGTGACCAGAACTGCACACAATATTCCAAATGTGGTCTCACCAAGGTCCTGTACAGTTGCAGCATAACCCCACGGCTCTTAAACTCCAACCCCTGTTAATAAAAGCTAATGTGTGGATGGGAGTCACTTGGTCATCGGAGCTGCTGGGACACTCGGGCAGTCACACTGATTGGAGCCTTTCTTGATGCTCTGACTGTGGGTGTTAATTGTATCGATTAAGGTGAACTACATGGAGGTTATTGATTGGATCTATAAAGGGACAGTTAGTGACGGTGCCTGGAGTTAGGAGGTATACACCTGTAATGTTTCACTCTGTGAATAAATCTACACCAAATAAAGATTGACTCCATCCTAAGGCTGTCAGGATTATCACATTCATTGCAGCGCAGGTATCTTTCCTCAACTCCAGTAGATGTTCCGACAGTTTCAGGATCCACTTCCTGTTGGAAAGCAGCATCTCAGTAAGTTTCCCTTTGGATCATCGGTTATCCTCACCTGCTCTGTTGTGGGGTAATTTGAGATGGCCAATTATGTTTTAATTTAATGTAAAACTCATGAGGCAGGTATCTCTATGTCGTTAAAAAGGGCGGCATGGACATGTTGGGCCGAAGGGCCTGTTTGCATGCTTATACCTCTGCGACTCTATGACTCTATCTCACCTTCCTGATTCTCCCAGATACTGATTACAGATGAGTCAGCCTCCGATTTAAATGGATGAAGGAGATATCATTATGCTGTGTTGTAAAATGCGATTGGCTGAGCAACTTGTCAGGAATTATTATTGATGTATGTTTACTGAACGTAATTGATTCTTAAACTAATATGAGGTCGGAACGATCGGTACGAAAATCTATAATTGATCTGTTATTGATGGTACACGTTAGATGCATCGGAAAGATCCTGCCGCTCGGTTCCAGAGCTATTTCGCCCTTTTGGTCATCTCCAAGCAGCTGATAGTTCTGTTTTTGTTTTAAATAAATGTTCCGTCCTTACACAGAGATATCTGCCACGTGAGTTTTATATTGTCTGTAGTGAAATACAGTATTGGTCATCTCAAATTATCCCATAGCACTCGCCTTAATTTGGAAATTTGTAATCTATTATGTGCTTATGTGAAATGCACCTCAGTCTCTTGGTTTCACCTCATGGTTTGCACCTCTGCTCTGTATGTGTTCTCTATCTAGCTTGTGGCATGTCTGCCTTGTATTTCATCGGACGAAATATAGAGAGATTCACACTGTTAACCCACGCTGCAGCGACACTGATAGTTTTTTTAAGGGGCAGTGTAAAGGAAACTATCTTCTGCCACACACTGTCCTGCATCGGCCTCTGATGAAACAGAGCCTTTGCTTGTTAGAATTACCTGAAACTCGGTCAGTGACAGACCAGTTTATGAGTGAAATCACCGAGGTTCTTCTCATTCTTCACTCGCTCTGTCTCTGGATTTTATCATAAAAAGGCAGAGATGAAGGTGTCTTTAATTGGCCACTGGGTGGCGCAGTGACTCTTTCACTGAACGGCCTTGAGTTCAAACACATCCCGCACAGGACTGGGGGAACAGACATGTCTGGGAAAGAGGGGAAACCGTATAATATGGAATATGGGGCGGAGTTGATGGGCTTTGGAAAACGGAATTAAGCCAAGCCAGAGATGGTTAAATTTTCATTCAATATTTATTTTAAAAATTCAGAGAATATTTTACAGCGACATTAGTTTTTAAAGTTAGAAAAGTGAATTTAACGATCGAGCTTCACATTGAGAACACAACACATGCACAGGGAATCCGTCAATATTTGTACATCTGTTACATACACCAGAAAGAGAAAACAGGACCTTAATAGAAAGAGGAATTAACAAATATGGAAATGGAATGAGAAAAGTTTCTTATTTATACATGATATTTAAACTATGGGGAGACTATTAACCACAATTACATTATAACAAAAAATGCCTCGTACTTTTCACTCTGAAAACTGAATACCGTCTATGATTGTCTCAGTTACAGATTCAGAATGATAAACTGAGAGAATTTTACTGATAGAGTCACCGAGAGCAGATATTGTATTTGATCCATACAGAGATCTTGATAATCAGCTGAGGGAAATCTGCAGCATCCAAAATTCAACCCATCATTTGATCTGTAAAAGAAAGATACAATAATGAAGCAGATGTTTATGATGCAGGACATTAAAGTTAGAGTTTTTAATCAGTGGAACATTGAGAGATTTTTCAAATCCATTCTGTCAGTTTGATATGTGAGTGCATTCAATCATCTCACCTTCACCAGAGTGACCGCAGTGCTGTAGAAAATGCTCAGGAAGAACAGGACAATGAATGTGGAAGCCGTTGTCCAGATGTTACTGTTATCATCCTCATTGTCTTCAATCCAGATGCGGTTGGTGGAGTCTAGGGGACGGAGACCAGGATATGAAATTAGATTACTTTATTTATCCAGGTAATCTTATTGTTATTTTTCTTTTCCCCGTTCTCCTTTTTAAACTGTTCATTTATTCTTGAACCTAATTTTCAATGTATACCTACTCTTAAGCTCATGACACTCAGTAACCGATCTCCGTAACTATTTTCACACCTGATCTTTATTGACATTCCTTGGACAGTCCATGTCAGAAAGCACTGAAGATGTTTTCTTGAAAATCAGTTGATTTTTTGACAATTCGGAACTATCCCTTATTGAAGAATATTATCACTGATATCGAGGAACGTTCACTGATCAATGATTGTTTTCACAGATGGTTACTGATCTGTAAACTGTGAATGTTGTTGTTTAAGAGTTGGGATGTAATTTCCGATCTGTGCTTCTTTATGGTGGAAATGTTTAGTAGATCGTGAGCTTAATTCAGTTTCTCAGCGTGTTTATCTGTTCATTGTACATTGGGATAATAAATCTGTGGATATCTCCATTAAAAAGTCACGTTTAAATTTTACTTTCATCATTTGCCTACCGTTTGTATTGAAGATTTTGCATTTGTGTGCGTGTGCATGAGCATCTCGTGCTCTGCATTAATCTTTGGCTCTGAGTTAATATGTGATTATGACTGTTAATGTGCGCGTTTATTTGCCAGTGATTGTTGATTTGTGTAGTTGTGTGTCTGCATCTGTGCGCATATTTTATTCTTTTGTCATTGTGTATATATGACTCTATTATTGTGTGAAGTCTATGAATATATATTAATGCCACTATTAATGCGTGCACATGTGTTTATGCCTATTGCTATGTGTTAATTTCTGTCACTCTAATAATGTTTGTTTCCCTTTCTGTGGAGTTGCCGGCGTTGGACTGGGGTCAGCACAGTAAGTAGTCTCACAACTCCAGGTTAAAGTCCAACAGGTTTATTTGGTTGCACGAGCTTTCGGAGCATTGCCCCTTAATCAGGTAACTACTTACTGTTTCCCTTTCTGTGTGCGTCTGTTTCTCCATGTGTCTGTGTGCACGCCTGTTAACATGTCAGTGTATGTATACACGCGTTAACATTCTTTATAACGGTGCGTTGATGTATATTTGTGTATCGATGTGTAGTAATGTGTGCTATGGTGTTCTGTTCTATGAGCATGTTAATGTTTGCGTCTACATGTTTGTGTGTAAATGTTTTGCTGTCTGTTCTTCTATATGCAGTCTGGTGATTTGTTTATATGTATTTCCATATATGTTTGTGAATGTGTATAACATTGTGTGTCTTTATATCTATATTCCTATCAGCGTGAACGTGTGCTAATATATGTATTTATTTGAGTCTAAGTATGTGCTTGTGTATTTATGTGGGTCTGCATGCGTGTGTATCTGTCTGTATTGTGTCTATGCATGTATGTGTTTGTGTTTGGGTCTGTACCTACTCACGTATGTGTATGTGTATGTACTTGTGTGTTTCATGTGTACATGTGTGCGTTTGTACATTTGATTATGTATGTGTATGTTGTTGTTTTAGTGTCTGTTTGCCCAAGAGCGCGTGTCTATGTGTTCGTATGTGTGTGTATGTGTCCGTCTGTGTGTGTGTGTGTGTGTGTGTGTGTGTGTGTGAGAGAGAGAGAGAATGGGTGTGTCCCTATGTATATTTGTGTACGGATGTGTTTGGGTATGGGTGTATTTTTGTGTGGGTGTATTTGTGTAAGTGTGTATTTCTGTTTGTGCATGTTTTGCCCATGAGTGCATTTGTGTGTGCATTCTTGTTTCTCTGCATGTGTGTTCGTCTGTGCAAGTATTGAGTGTACCTATGGTGTGTGAAAGTGTATCTGTGGTGTATTTGTGTGTTTCTGTGTCTGTATTTGAATGTGCCTGTCCCTATTTCTGGATATGTATGTGTGTGGGGGTATGTGTATGCGTTTGTGTGTGTATATTTACATGTGTCTTTCTGTATTTGTGTGCATATGTGTGAGTATGTGTATTTGTGTGTGTAGTTGTGCATTTGTGTCGATGTGTGTGTGTGTGTGTGTGTGAGTGTGTGTGTGCGCGCTTATGTGTGTATTTATAATTGTGACAGTTTTGTGGAGTATTGTCAGTGTGTGTATTTTTTAGCTGTTGCTCCAAGTTTCACCGCAATCATTAACTGAAAATGATCCAAACAATACGAATAATGCAGCATATTTTCAATGTTTTGCTGTATGAATGTAGTTTATGTGAGTGGCACGGTGATATCAGGAGAACGAATGAAATCATTCATTGATGCATCTCAGAAACACCAGGGACAGAACAGTAAAAACCGGGGAGGATTCAATCATTTGTTTCAATTTGCATTATGGGAAATCAATACCAGGACATGATTAACAGGAACAAGAGTGCAGAAACATTTTAAAATTATGTTGCATAAGTATATATGCATCACATTGATTAGGATAATGATACTTCAAACTCTGCAGCAAATAAACCAGAAGCTAATTTGTACTGTTGGCAACTGGTTTCTTCTCGTAGAGAGCTGGTCCCTTCCAAACACGTTACTTGCGAAGAGGGAGGAGAGTGAGCTCATAATTTCCCTCTCTCTACCCGGTGAAGCAATGTCCCTGATGGTTCTAACCACTGACGAGGTGGAGGTGAGTGGATTAAATAATGACATTCCTCCTCTTTTCATTGAGGAAGTGGTGGTACATGGGTTAGCTACTGCTCTCCCTTCTCTTTGTTGGGTGAGTAGGAATCTGGTATGTTAACAATTTAACTCTCCCCTCTCTCTGATGGGGGGATTGTTGCTTCATGTTTGCGTGTGACCCTCACTTCAGTTCCCAGTGGGTGTGGTGCAGCAGCTTAAAGCTGACATCAGTGGTAAAGGCATGGACAATGAGAGAAGCAGGAACACCGAGATCTAAATTGTGTTTGTTTGTCAGAAATGTTGAAATTGTCAGATTTCTCCTCAGTGGGAGGAAAGTCGGTGAAGATATTTTGTAGACTACTGTAATGAATGTGCTCTACTCTGTCTCTAACCCAGGGTGTATCTGAGCTGGGTGCACTGGTTCAACAAGGCTTGGGCCCGAGACGTGAAAATACCTGACTCAAACCAAAGATACATAGTGGAAGTAAAATTGAAAATCAATCAATTAAGCAATTGGGTATTTCATTTATCGTTGGAGGAAAAAGATTTTATTATTTTTATTGAAGTTTTTAATGTAAGCGAATGATTCTCATTGGCATGAATTAACGGTGTCCATCAGTGCAAGGGAAATGTTCACAAAACTGGGTTTACCGCTGGATTTGTCAACTGTTCTGTTGATGATCTTCAAGGGGATGGCTTCATGTCCCACCACACAGGAGTAAGAAGCACCGCTGGACCATTCCTCTGCTGCAATGGATAACAGGCTGTACATGAAGAAGGAGCTATTCCCGCTCTCCGCGACCACCTCGGTGTTCCTTTAGTTCCCAGGATTCACCGGCTTGTCGTTGACGGTCCACTTGACGAAGATCTCTCGAGGGGAGAAACGTCTCACTAAGCAGCTGAGGGAGACGAATCTCTGAGCGGAGACTTCTTCTGCCGAGGGCAGGAGGACAGAGACGAACGGTTCCCGCGGATTTGGATCTGCAGAAAATGTACAATAAATGCCAATAAACTGGAGAATTCCGGAGAGAATGTAACCACTGGCTCGATATCAGAAAAATGTGCTTCGTTTCGATTTTCAATGTTTCCATTTTTGACTTCCAGCTTGGAGCAGAGGTGAACACAATTATTTTCTCAAATAATTCAGGGGGCTGGACTGGGAAGTTTCAGAAATTTTACAGCACAGAATCAGGCTATTCGGCCCAACTGATCGGCTATTTTTTTGGTTTTCTGGTTTTTATGCTCCACATCAGGCTCCTCCCTCGTTATTCGATCTAAACCCAATAACATCGCCTTCAGTTCACTTTTCATTCATCAACACATCAAATTTCCCCGTAAAAATATCTACAATCCCCAGTTTTTAGTTAGTGGAGTTTCCACTCAGGGGACACCATTAATGCACTGAATGCTGAATATTGACCAGTCCACTGACACTGGAAATAGACACAGTGACGGATTTATTGCTTCAATCTCTCAGCTCACCTGTTTCCTTGTGGATGGATTTTCTTAAAGGAGTCGGCAGATCCTGATGGCTCACCACGCAGTCAAACACAGCCGCACTCAGCCAGGCTTGTGTCGAGATGTTTAAGTTGCTGACCACGCTGTCAGGATCCGCTCCTGGCTTTTCGGCAATCTCTGATTTCAAATACTTCCTGTCTCGGATCCAGGACACGTTGACTCCATAGGGAGCATTAGAAATGATGCAGGTTAAGGTCAATGTTGCCTCCAGTAAGACCTGTTCTATTGGTGGTGGCTGTATGGTCACTGTGGTATCAGGGCACTGGGGAGGATCTGTGAATGACAAATGAAAATCAACCCTAGTTCCCTCTTCAGAAGCAAGACAGCAGTCTTCAGCCTGAAGGAGACGAAGTTGCCTTCGATATATCAACCTCTAACTATCACCTTTCAACCTCTCTGGAGGATGGAAAACCAGCCTGCCAAGTGAAATTATTCTCTTTTTGTTCAAGTATTTTAGCAGCGGTATCATTCTCATGAATCAACATTGCAGTATTCCCCAACAAATATACCATTCCTGAACTCAGGAACCAAGTACTGGCAGTTAGTTTATAAGTAGGGTGGATGCACTTCCCAATATTTTACCCCTATGCTGCGACCTGTGAAACAGTCCGACACCGACTGTCTCTCCAAATCTTACCAGCTGTCTCAGGAAAAACCTGACATCAAGACCACCTCGCTTACTATGTTACTTCAAAATTGAAGGGAACACTACTTCAAGGGGAGACAGTGGCATGGTGGTGTTACCAATGGTCTTGTAACCCAGGGCACGACTCTGGGGATACAGATTCGAATCTCACCACTGCAAATGGTGAAATTTGAATTTAGTAAAAATCTATCATTAAAAGTCAAATGATCATCATGAAGCCATTGTTGTAAAAACCCACCTGGTTCACGAATGCCCTTTAGAAAAGTAAATCTGCTGTCTTTATCTGGCCTGGCATGCATGTGACTCCAGATCCACAGCAATGTGGTTGACACTTAAGTGCCCTGAGGGATGGGAAATAAATGCACATCTCATGAAGGAATAACAAAAATTGCTGTTGTGATGAAATTCTGAATGGGGCACTGTCCTAATGCAGCAAACGACATGACAGCAAATTAGAAGTTGTTCTATCTTTGTACTAACTTTAATAGACCCCTAATTCCGATTAACAGCGGAATGGTATATTTTATCGTCGGTTTGAGTCTCTTACCCAGAGATCCGCTGATGTTCTGACTCTGGGTGAATCCTTGATGAGTGACCTGGCAGGTATAGACTACTTTGCTGAACCATTCCTGAGCGGAGACTGTCAGCCGACTGCTGGCCGAGAAGTTCCCGTTCACTTCACAGGCGGGAGAGGTGATAATTCCTGAATCCATGGGTTGTCCATTCTTCAGCCACTCCACCGTCATTGACTTTGGCTGGAAATCCATGATTGAACAGACGATGGTTGCAAATTTTCTGCTGGTGATTTCTTCACTGGAACTCACGGTGAGGATAACGGTTGGGGGGAGAACGCGTGGGCCTTCAACAAACAAATGTTCAGACGTTACTTGAAGATTCAATTGACACCAATTAAAATTAGTTCTTTTATTTTAGCACCATAGCTGCCGATTTGAGAATTATATCCATGGTTTGGTTGAATTGGCAGGGAAATGGCGAATGGAATTCAACCGTCAAAAGTGCCACACAATGCATTTGGGGAGGGAAAAAAAAGCAAGGCAATAAACTGGAATGTTAAAAGGGATTGAGGAAATGCAAGACCTTAGAGTGCATGTCCACAGGTCCTTGTAGATGGTAGGGCAGCTGGAAAAGTTGACCAAGAAAGCATATCGGATTAGTTCCTCTATTATTGTGAGATATTGAATACAAAAACAGTGATGCAATGATGGAGCTGCTTAAAACCGAGTTAGGCCACGTTTGGAGTTTGCTGTACAGTTCTGGTCACCACGTTGCAGGAATAACGTAATGACTCTGGAGAGAGATGAGGTTTACAAGAATGTTGCCAGGGACTGAAAATTCCCGCCATGAGGCGAGATTGGATAGGCAGGGTTTGTTCTCCTTAGGAAAAGAGGAGGCTGAGGCGTGACATAATTGTGGTTCACAAAATAATAAGGGACGTAGGCAGAAATAATTCATTCCCCAAGTGGAGGGCTCAATTACCAGGGAGCATGGTCACTTAAAAGGTATCTGGGTCTGCATCTCAAGCGCTTTAAGCTGCAATGCTACGGAGCAAGGGCTGGAAAATAGGCTTACTTTGTCAGGCTAGTTTATTTGTTCTCCCTTTTGGCCAGCACAGACATGATGGGCTAAATGGCCTCATTCTGCACAGTAACATTTCTGTTGTTCTTTGGTTCTGAGCAACTTTTCAGTCAGTAGGCACTTTCCTGGATTTTGCATAATTCAATTTTTCAGAGTGCTACAGATCAGTTATAACAAAAGCCTTATACAGTTCAATCAGAGCGTTCCTGTCTTGCCCAAGTTCCACAACACTTACATTGCATTCCAATGCTCTTGACTGAGTCTCTGTGTCGAACCTCACACTTGATTTTGCTGCACTCTCCCTCTGACTGGGTGATGATTAACTGGCTGCTCAAGGTGTAAGTTCCCTTTGCGTTTCTCACTGATGGATAAGTCTTAAATCCAGTGTCGATCAGCTGCCCATTTTTCTTCCAGGTCAGTTTGGAGACATCTGGAGAGTAGTCCATCGCCAAACAGCCGTAGGTGATGGAGCCAGCGGAGTTGTGTTGCTGACAGGAAGAGACGAGGCTGTAGAGAGTGGGCGGAGACGGTGTCGCTGGGAAAGAATAGTCGATTCAACAAGTTAGACTATTACCTGCGTTTATTAATTAATCAAACATATTTATACAAGTAAGTTTCTATATTAGGTATAGCTCTTGGGGCTAAAGGGATCAGTGGATATGGATAGTAGGCGGGGTCAGGATATTATTGAGCCATGATCAAAGTGAATGGTGGAGCAGGGTCAAAGGGCCGAATGGCCTCCTCCTGCTTCTATTTTCTATGTTTCAACGTCACGATTTGACTAGAATTATGAACTTAAGTTAATATTTCCCGATTAAAACCTACGCACACCTTTGAGCTGCTGTTACTCCTATCAGTTGGGAATCGCCATTTTTGTAGAAACTCATATCACTGTCACCACCTCTATCAGATTGGAAAGACAAAAACATTTTGAGGTCATCGTAATGACATACCATTCATTGGATTAACAGAGAAGAGTAAAGACTTTCTCCATTATTTCAGGCACTACCTATTTCTCAAACAACAGCACGTTGTGATGAAGAAGTTGTCTCTTCATTCATATCAGCCACTCACCTGATGAAAGAGCTCCAAAAGTTCGCAATTCCAAATAATCCTGTTGTACTTTAACCTGGTGTTGTGAGACTCCTTACTGTGCCCACCCCAACCTAACGCCGGCATCTCCACATTGTAATTTTTGGATATTGCCTGTGTTCAAACTGACTGAAGCCCCTTCCTCTCTCCAACTCTCACTCCACAAAACGAAGATTAGTGACTTTCGTTCAGAAATACCTTCGGAATGAATACTTACTGAATGACCAGGAAACTGGAAATGTGATTACAAATTCAAATAATTGCAACATTGACTAATTTAAGGGTCGTACATTAATAGCAAGAGTTGACCATTCGGACGCTGAAGTCTCCTCCAAAGTTCACTGAGATTGCAGATGATCTGGTTGTGGTGCTAGCTCTATTTTGCACGTCCTCACTCCGCCCGTCGATCACCCACTCTCTGCCCATTTTCCCTGGCTCTCTGCCCTTTCCCCTGGCTCTCTGCCATTCCCTGTGGCTCCTTTCCCCTTTCACCCGGCTCTCTACACTTCCACCTGGCTCTCGACACTTCCCTCCAGCTCTGTGCCCTCTCCCCCGGCTCTCTGCCCTTTCCCTCAGCACCCTACCCTTTTCCCCGGCTCTCTGCCCTCTGTCCCTGCTCACTATTCTCTTTCCCCTTTCCCCTGGCTCTCTGTCCTTTCCCCCGGCTCTCTGCCCTTCCCCCCTGACTCTCTGTCTTTCCCCCTGACTCTCTGCCCTTTCCCCAGGGCTCTTTTGCACTTTTCGTCGGCTCTCTGTCCTTTCCCCGGCCTCCCTGCCCTTTATCCTGGCTCTCTCCTCTTTCCCTGATCTCCCTGCCATTTCCTCCATCTCGCTGCCTTTTCTCCTGTTTCTCTGCCCTTTCACCTGGCTCCCTGCCCTTTCCATTGGCGCTCTTTCCCATTTCTCCTGGCTCTCTGCCCTTTCTCCTGGCTCTCTGCCCTTTCCCCCGGCTCTCGGCCCTTTCCCCAGACTCTGTGCCCTCCCCCCCGCCCCCCCCGCCCGCCCCAGCTCTCTGCCCTTTACCACGCCTCCTGTTCTCCCCGGCTCTTTCCCATTGTCCTTGGCCCTGAGCCCCCAGGGATTCCCCCCAGCTCTCCACATTCGCAGGGCAGCTCCCACATTTGAACACCAAACTGCCGCTTGAGATCTTTCTTCTCTCTCGTTACAGACCTCCACACACAGGTTTAGCGAGTGTGAGTGAGAGAATGTGAGTGCGTGAGGGTGAGTGATTGAAGGAGTGAAAGTGGATGAGTGATGGTGTGTGAGTGATGGAAGGTGGGTAAGTGAGGGTGAGTGATTGAGTGTGAGTGAGTAAGTGTGGGTGAGGGCGAGAGAACGTGAGTAAATGAGGGTGTGTGAGAGAGGGTGGGTGAGTGAAGGTGGCTGAATGTGTGAGTGAAGGTGGGTGAGTGAGTATCGGTAAGAGAGAATGAATGAATGAGGGTGAGCGAGTGAGGATGCGTGAAGGTTAGTGAAGGTGGGTGAGTGAGAGCGAGTGAATGAGGGTGAGGAGTGAATGTGACTTAGTAAGTGAGGGTGAGAGAGTGAGTGAGTCAGGGTGTGTTATTGAGGGTGGTGTGAGAGTGTGTGAGGGAGAATAAATGCGGATGGGTGGATGAGTGAAGGTGAGTGAGTGAAGGTGTTTGAGTGAGGATGAGTGATTGAGGATCTGTGAGTTAGGGTGGGTGACCTTGAGTGATGGTGAATATGTGAGGGTGTGTGAGTGAATGTAGGTGCGTGAGTCTCTGTGAGTTTGAATGGGTCAGGTGGCATACGTGAGAGAGAGAGGGTGATTGAGCTTGAGTGTGTGGGGGTGAGCCTGGGTAAGCGAGGGTGGGTAAGTGGGGAGAGTGAGTGAGGGCGAGTGAGAGGGAGTGAGACTGGATAAGTGAGGGAGGGTAAATGCGGTGAGTGAGTGAGAGTGATTGAGACAGGATGAGTGAAGGTGGGTAAGTGGGGTGAGTGAGGGTGAGTGAGAGTGAGTGAGACTGGATAAGTGAGGGTGGGTAAGTAGCGTGAGTGAGTGAGAGTGAGTGAGACTGGGTGAGTGAGGGTGGGTTAGTGGGATGAGTGAATGAAGGTGACTATGAGTGTTGGTGAGTGACTGAGGCTCTGAGTGAGTGACTGAGGGTTAGTGAGTGAGGTTGAGTGAGTGATGGCGCGTGAGTGTGGGTGACTGAGTGACTGAGTGAATGGGGATGAGTGAGTGAGGATGTGTGAGGGTGAGTGGGTGTGAGTGAGTGAGTGCTGGTGAGTGAATGAGGGTGTGAGTGTGAGTGAATGAGGGTGAGTGAGTGAATGCGAGTGAGTAAGTGGGGGGGCGGGGGGATGGTGGCACGGTGGCACAGTGATTAGCGCTGCTGCCTCAGAGTTGGATTCCCGACTTGGGTCACTGTCTGTGTGGAGTTTGCAAGTTCCCCCCATGTCTATTTGGGTTTCATTCGGGTGCTCCTGTTTCCTCCCACAGTCCAAAGATGTGCGGGTTCGGTGGATTAGCCGTGCTAAATTGCCCCTTAGTGTCAGGGTGACTAGTTAGGGTAAATACATGTGGTTATGGGGATCGGGATTGCTGTTGGTGCAGACTCGATGGGCTGAATGGCCTCCTTCTGCACTGTAGGATCCTATGATTCTATTCTATGATGTCAAGGACAGACACTCTGACGTATGTGAGATGGAAAGTGTGTGAGAGGGTGTTTGGGTGTGTGTGTGAGAGAGAGAGAGAGAGAGTGAATGTGTGGGAGGGTGCCTGTGTGTGATAGACTACGTTTGCACGTGTGTAAGACAGTGGGCTGTGCGTGCAAGAGGGGAGAGTGTGTGTGCGAGAAAGGGTGTGTGAGATAATGTGTGTGTGTGAGAGCGCATGTGTTTGAAGAGTTATTCTTTGTGTGTGATAGTGTGTCTCACCTTGAAAGTGTGTGTGTGGAGGAGCGGGGAGAATGTGTGTGGGGAGTCTGTATGAGAGAGTACTTCTGTGTGTGATTGAGTGTGTGTTTATGTGAAAAGAAGTGTGTCTATATGAGATACAGGGTGTCTGTGAAAGAGAGTGCGTGTGCTTGAGAAGGAGGGTCTGTGTGTGGGAGAGAGTGTTGTGTTCATGTGAAAGACAGTGTGTGCGAGAGGGAGTGCCTATTTGAAAGCAAAATAGTAGGTTCATGAGTGTGTGAAAGTGTGCATGGGATTGCGTGTGAGTGAGAAAGATGTGTACAATGTGTGTGGGCGATAGAAGCAATATTTTTGAGTGTGTGTGTGTGTGTGTGTGTGAGCGTGTGTGTCTGTGACAGAGAGAAAGAGTTTTTGTGTGTGAGAGAGAGACGTTGTGTGTGGTTTATGTGGGTGAGAGTGTGTCAGACACATGAGTGCTTTTGCACGTGTGTGAGACAGTGGTCTGTGTGTGCAAGAGGAGAGAGTGTGCGTAGAGAAAGGATATGTGATATCTCGAATGTGTGTGTGTGAGAGAGAGAGTGTGTGTTTGAAGAGATATTCTTTATGTGTGTGAGAGTGTCTCTGTTCTTCAAAGTGTGTGTGTGTGTGTGTGTGCGTGTGTGGAGGGGCGGGGAGAGTGTGAGCGAGAAAAAGTGTGAAAATTAGACAGAGTGGATGTGTGAGTGTGTGTGAGTGAAATAACGATTGAGAGAAAACGTGTCTGTGATAGGTGGAGTGTTTCAGAGAGATACATTGTGTATACATGTGTGTTCGTGTGTGAGAGACGGAGAGACTGTGGGCGTGTGAGAGAGAGAGTCTTTGTGAGAGACAGGGTTTGAGAGCAAGATTGTGCGTATGTGAGATAATGTGTAAGGGAGTAAGCGTGTGAAAGAGAGAGAAATATGTGCCTGCGTGAGAGAATGCGTGTGGAAGTGTTCGTATGAGAGAGGGAGCATGTGAATGAGTGTGAGACGAAGTGAGAGTACGGGAATGTGGGAGGGATAGTGCATGTGTGTGCGTGTGTGTGTGTGTGTGTGTGTGTGTTTCCTGGCCCCAACACAGTGACCACGCGCACAGAAACAGAACAGACATAAACGGTGCAACAATCGAGTGCCCAGCAGATAGATCTGTTCAATCTGTCAATTTCATTCAAACTGTTGGATTCTAATTGATCAATGGCCAACTTACAACAACAGAAAATTAATAACCTATTTTAAATTAAACTGATATTCATTTCAAAACTCCTTTCGACTGTTAATTATTCCTCTGTCTCACTTCTCGAAAACTATCTAAAAATGTAATTTCGCCGAAAATGAGCAATCAAAAATAACAGATTCAGGACAGTTCAATGTCCCTAACAGAGATGCAGTGACACAGCAAGAAGTAACCAAATCAAGAAACATTTAGATTGAAAATCATGACCTGATTAGATCTAATTTCTTAATTAACTGTACTCAACAAATTAATCAAAGCAAAACACTTTATCGAGTGAGCACAGCTGAGTAAAGTAATGTTTTGTTTCTGAATTCATTTCCGATACAATTGAATATTTTCTAAAACGGATTGTATTTTGCACGCCTGTACAATATTCAAGGTAGTTTGTTTTGAATTAATCAGCAGCAATCTTATATTTTAAGTTATTGTTAATTACTAGTTAGTTCTCCTGTCAGCTCATTTGTACTCTGTAATAAAATGGGTTTTCAATCATTCAAAATGTGCTTCTGCCTCCAACATTGTTAAATAATTAGGTTACAATTAAATCTTAGACAATGTTAAATATAATTTCAAATTACTGAACAGAAACATTCAGACATCTGTCATTCATTTACTTAAATCTAATCACATTGTAATATTTTACTTTTTCACTTTTACTACAAGTGTCTTATTATAACCTGCAAACGTGTTAAAATTGCATACTGCTGAATATGTATAGACTGTCACGGCCTGGCAGTTTGAAATCAATAATACTGCTTCCAAGATTTAGTAATTTAGAACATCCATATAACTTAATTACTGAACACATTGTTTAATTAAAGAAGATCTGAATTAAACAGTGCAAACACAAAGAGGACAATTGATTCAAATCCTCTGTAACACTAAAACATGATGCAGAATGTAAGTCCAGACTTTTTCTTCATTATAATATTTAATATGAATTAAACATAAGGTTCAGATAGAATCAATTCTTCCATTCTGTCATTTATTCTTCCCATAATTCTATCCTGTGTTCAGCAGTAAGGGGAGACATTATGTTATTATCAAGTGCAGAGATAAGATTATTTTTATAGTATTTATAATAGTATAATATTTTTATTTAAATTAATCTTTTTGAATTTCAAGCATTAACTTGTCCATCTCTAGCCAGTTTCTGTTGACACTTTACTCCAATTCAAACACAATTATGTGAACAATTGCTTGAGTGTCAGCGAATTCCACCTGTCAGAAAACTCTGTTCGCTCTGTCAAATTTATTCAAACTGTTTGATTCTAATTGATCTAAGGTCAAATTACAACTGCAAAAAAGTCAATTAAAAATTTAAATTCACCTGATGTTCATTTCAAAACTCCCTTCGCCTTTTAACTATCTCTCCCTGTCTGTCTCAAATCATGAAATCTGGGCAAAAATGTATTTTTTCTGAAAATGAGCACCTCAAATATAACAGATTCAGGGTAGTGTAATCTCCCTAACAGAGATACAGTGTCTCTGTAAGAATTGTAGTTCATGATTTATTTTAATATGTAAGCATCAGTTAACATGAATAAAAGCCCAAACATCTAATTATTTTATTTTTCCGAAACCTTTTTCCTTTATCCCTGCAAGAATTTTCAAACGCAGTTTTATTTTCATTTAGCCAGAAAACGTGTAACCGTTCAGTATCACAGAGTTGAAACAATACAGAAACAATTGAGAAACACCAAACCATTTCACAAATTTTGAGATGAGATTAGTAATTAATTATCTCGGTATCCAATTACAAATTACTTGGAAGGAATAATCTGATTGCGACTGCACAGAAAGAAAATGTAATAATCGGATACATAAATTGCCAAAAAGCAACGTCTTTTTCTGCAAAACTCGTATTCCAGTGAATGCGAACTTAATCTGGGATATAACGACTAATGCAAAGTATCTTGTTGAATTGAGCGCTGCTATGGAAACAGTACGTTATCATTGAAATAGTTTCTGGAATTATCACAAAATATTTCCAGCCCAGAAACTTTTCTGGTCATTTTAATTGAACAGAACTATTAGAGGTGATTAATGAATAATGATATTAACATAAAAAAATCTTTGGTGAATATGGAGTTATATTACCGATCAATAATTGTTTGATTTATCTTAATTTCATGATCAAATTGGTTAATGAGAAGTTTGTGATTGCAGCAATGACTTAGTGTCCAAGTGAACTTTGTAAGTCATGATTTATTTTAATATTTAAACATTTGTTAAAATTTATAAAAATGTTGTGATATCTTGATTTCATTTTTTTCCAAAACCTTCCTGTTTTCTACTACAAGGACTTTCAAACTCAGAGATTCTTTGCATTCAACCAGAAAACGTGTAACCGCTCAGTGCCGCCGAGTTTAAACAATGCAGAAACAATGCGGAAACACCAAATCACTTCGCAAATTTTAAACTATCATAGTGACCGAACCACAGAATCTCCTGAACATAAACACTACAAAGCACATCACTGAGAGAATTATTCCGCTTCATGAAGAAGCAGCTCAATTATTCATTCAACATAATAAAATGTAACATTGCAAGAAAATCTCAATATCGAATCCAGCAAAACAGCTCGTCACCAAATGTATGAATTATTAAACAAAACAGAAATCTGGAATAATAGCAATAGCATTGTGAAGAGATAGAATATATCCAACACATTAATATGGAAACTTTACCACATTTTATTCATATTGGATCATATTTCAAACATATTTAAACATTTGGATGGTAAAAGCTGCAGCAATCACTGAGATTTAACATTGCAGGTTAACCAAATAGTGAATGCACTGACAAACTATATTCTGAACAAACTGCGTAAACTGTGATTTAGTTTTACCTGTAATTATCAATTATGGTTTTCAAAAATACCATTGGAATAAAGCCTGCCTGATTTCAGCATATAATCATGCGTCAAGCAGTTTCAGACGCGAAGACTGTTTGTATTCAATCACAAGGTGTGTAACAGCTCAGTGTCACCGAGTTTAAATAATGCAGAATCGCCAAACCATTTCAAAAATTTTACTTATTCAAAGTCACCCAGACCCACAATTTCCTCAACAGAAAAAAATATGCATCACTGAACCCCGCATAATGCAGAAGCAGCTCAATTCTACAAACACTTTCAACAGAATCAAATGTAACATTGACAGCAAATCTCAAATTTAAATCCAGCCAATCCGCTCATCACCAAACTAATCAATGATTAAATTAACAGAAATATGTCAGAACCACGCCAGCATTGCGAGTAAGCGGAATATGATCACTCAATTAATACAGAATCTTTAACACATTTTTAAAATATTGGATTAGATTTCAAATGCGTGTGCAGCAGATGGTACAACCCGCAGCCACTAGATGTCACCGAGTTTATACACTGCAGAAACGTCGAACTGTTTAACAGAAGTTAGAGAGTAACTTTTAAAGTAACCCAGCCACACAATGTCCTCAGCAGATAAACACCAAAATACAACAACCAAGGATTGAATCCCTCAGCATCTCCTTGTCAATTAACAGTAGAATTTTATAACCCCCATTTTAAGCATAATCACATGAAACATTGTTAAGATTTTTAGTACAGAATCCACCAAACCACATTTCAGTGAACAAATGAATTAATAAAATCGATAAAAAATATAAAACAAAAGTTCAAGGAAAACAGTTACTAAATAATTGCATGGTTCCTACCTGCAGTCACCGTCACCATGGTCCCTTGTCCCCAGTAGCCAAAGTAGTCACAGTGTCACATTCGCTTGGCTGGATCATACAATAACTGGCCCTGCAAAAAATAGACAGAAAAGCCGCCATTATTTTAAATATTCACAAACCCGAGGAAAAGCAAAGTCAATTAATATTCATGAGATTATTATTGTAATTGTGGATACCGTTCGCTCTACATAAATAACCCTTATGTTTTGTATTTCACCGGGTATAACATGAACATGTTATTGAAAACACCAAATGATAATTGAATAGTTATCATAAATTTTCCATTTGATTCTCGCTGTTTGTACAGAGCTGGACATAAATATTACAGCACTGCAAATAATTTTGGATGGTAAAACAGAGCACTGACCCAGTCTCGGTCAATTAGTGCTGAGGGTTTTTGTATTGACAGTAACTGTTGTGCCACCCCAGTTATCACAGTGAGACACAGCATGACAAATACTGAGTCTGACTGCTGACTGTAAAATACAGAGATTTAATTTCACTGCTCTCTCAAAAATCTGATTCTGCCTCTTCTAAGAGCGAATGAGTGAGATATTGTAGCTTGTCCAAGTCATTATATTTACAAGGGGTATCGGAATGCTTTTAAACCCTCTATGTAGATTTAGCATATCGTTCAACACAGATTTTACGGGAAGATTTTTATACCTTTTCACAAACTAATATTGCTTCTGCGCATTATTTCATTGAAGCCTCTTTTACTTTGAAAATCCTGCTGTGGTGCTGATCACCAATTTGAGCGATCTCTTTCCATGAGGTTTTTGTATGAGGATGTCGCTGTGCTCAGCACTGTGACCCACTGCTGTATCACAGTGACAGACACTCGCACAAAAACTGCACTTACTTTCTGTTCAGTACTGCCGCTCAATATTCACTTCAAATAGACCATTATTCGTGATGTAAATTACACTTCATGCAACAGTTTACAAAACACAATCTAAAAACATCTCCTCCAAGTATCAGAAATAGTATAACGAGCATTATATCCAGGTGTGTAATTGCTGAAACTGTTAACAGTAAATATAAACAGAGTGAAAAGCTCAGCCCATTATGTCTGTGTGTTTTCTTGGTTTAATGTTTAATTTTCACTAAGTTGGGTTTGTCAGAAGCAGTTTGTGTTTTGCTTCTGATCACTGTCGTTAGTGTTATATTTAAAACAGATACTGACCTTCAGGTTATGATGAAAGTTGCTGAATTCCCTCTCGAGCTGTTCTTGTTCGGGTCCATCCCTAGATCCTCTCGCTGTGGTCTCTTGCACAGTAATAGATGGCGGTGTCTTCGGTCTTCAGCCTCGTCATTTCCAAAGAGAAGATGTTGCTTGAAGTGTCTTTGGACGCAGTAAATCGATCCTTAATTGCTGGGGCGTAGTTGTTGCTGGATGAAGTATAGTACCTCACCAGCCACTCCAACCCCTGTCCTGGAACCTGTCGGATCCAGTACATGCTGTAGCTGCTAAGATCGAAGCCGCTGGTTTTACAGGTCAGTGTCAGGGAGCCTCCTGGACGCCCGGTCTCTGCCTCTGGCTGAGTCAGCACAACCTGCGTCTGGACACCTGTAAAAATAGATCAAAAAACCCGAGGATTAATCCTGGTGTAATGATTTTTGAGTCGGGAATATTACAGAGATGGACTAAAACTGAGACAGTAACTGTGGGAGACTTAGACAATGAAAAATAACTACTCACCGGATAAGAAAGTCAGCAACAAACTGAGAGAAATCGCCGACCTCATCCTTCTGGTGATTTGGGGGAAATGGTTGTGTCAGGAACTCAGTGAACAAACCAGCTCCCGGACTGTTGGATTCCGGTCCCAGTGAGCGGCATTTAAATACCCGGCAGAAGGGGGCGGCTTTCCAGGCGCCGCCTGTTGATTCCCTGCTGGAGGCGGCGACTGGATCCAGGTCCCACCTTCCACACCCAACAGAATGGACTTCCAGATTTACAATAGGTTAATATTAAAATGGACATTTTGTCTGTGTCGGGATATTTGTTTGGCTGAATATGTTAATTGTATTGTCTCCATTATTTCTGATGGTGATATTGCAGTTCATCATTTCTTTATTTAAAATAACTAATTCCATTGTAGGTGATTTTATTACCACGCCCCCAAGAAGAGCACAAATCTGAAAATGATGAAATAACATTTTTGGAAAATAAAGAGACCGTCAGTCTGTGTTGCAACAATTCCGGGTCTCTGTCACATTACAATAATAAAGCATAATTTATCAGAAGAATTTTTACCGATTTCTGTAACTGAATGCGGAGTATGAACAAAGTGATTGCATTTACAGTGCGGATGGCTATCACTGTACAGTTTGGGTTTGGAGATGAGAAGAAACTCTCACACAATACAATGTTTCTCCTTATATTTGTCAAACTGCCCCAATCTCGAAGACAGCCCTTTGAAAATAATAAGAATTCCGCCCTCCTGATAATTAAATAGTGAGTTGACAGAGAAACATAAAATTAACATCGACTTTTGACAGAGAAGTTAATGAATGGAACGGACACGAAGATCATTAAAGTTCTCCTTCAGCATCCAAATCATTGCAGGTCACCCTATCGGCCACCGGCTGTCTAACATTCGCTGGTATTGCGAACACAGGATATCAGGGCTTTGCGGCACATTGCACAATATCACAAGAATAAATGTTTTATCTTCCATTGAATCAGGTTATGAACTGATCATTTCTCCACTCATTGGCAGCTATGATTGGAACTCTTCAATAACAGGAATCAGATTATACTGTACAATAGAATAGGGTGTTAATCAGGTACAAGAGACGCTGCTGTTTAAGTGTGATACAGAACGTTCAGAATATTCCAGGAATTCCCGCTGTTCATGTCAGTTTTATGCTGTTCTCTTCATATTATATTTCGATGCATTTTATGCCATTGCACTGATTTCAATTGACTGGGGAAATGGGACCATCAACATCTCTCTCTCGCATTTCATGAAGTGGTTAATAAACAGACTTTAAGTATTGGAATGACATTTACTTGGAAGTTATACAAATGAAAAAGCATCTGGTCACTTTATTGTTTTGCGATACTATTTACTCACATAATGAACAGGACATTGAATGAAAATATTTGATTAGAATGATTACGATTTAAAATGTGTCATTCTTGTGGGAATGAAACATTTATTGTTTAAATGGCTGAATCCCATTTTGTCCATTTAGGTTCACGCTAATCTGTCCCACACAGTATTTGGCAGCAATCCAGGCTGCTGTCAAATGCTCAAAGTTATTGACAGGAAGCATCTGGGGGTGTTGTGCAGCAGAACAAAGATCTGTTTCCTCAGTACTGACCGCTTGGCTGCAAGCCAACTTAAAACCCTTCACATTGTCAATGAGGCCTATTTATAAATAAATCTACCCAGTAACAGGACTGGAGGCACTTTAATTTTTAAAAGTAGTAAATCTGGATGAATTTTTCCCATCTCTAATGAAGGAATTTCATGCAGCTTCTCTGGCACCCTGTTGGCAACAATGGTGATTTTTCCAACACATCAGGATATTGTGATAGATGGATAGAAAGAATTACAGGCAAACTGAGAAATGTCTCAGAGAGACGATACATGAACATGTATGTTTGTATTTTCTTTCCCTTTATCTTTCCATGGGATGTTTGGATGCAAAGACCGGCACTTTTTGTCTGTCCCAAATTCCCTTGAACTGACTGGTTTTCTAGGCCACTTCTGAACATATTAAGGAGTCAGCTATTTTGCTGTCCATCTGGAGTCACATCCTTGTGACACCAGGTAGCGATGGCAGATTTCACTCATTGGGGAATCAGAGAGGGTCCGATGGTCGCCATTTGTATCTGTTCCCTATTTATTATTTGAATTCAAATTCCACCAGCTGCAATGCTCCGATTTAAATCCCTGTCCCCACATCATTGTCCTGGGCCTCTGGATCACTGGGCCACTTCAATTAATATTACGTCACCATCTGCGCAAACAATAAATGAATGATTGTGTTGATGCAAGAATGAATGACCGTTGAATGAATGATATGAATATCAATTGGATTGCTGAAGATTTTGATGGAGGAATCAGTGAACGGATGGATGCATTGTTAAATGGTACTGAAAGATGCTGTTCCACATTCACATATTTGTACTTGACTGGTTCATAAATTGAAACAGTTCCTTGATTCCATTTCTGTCAGTGTAATAACTTCAATACTTCCAGAGGGTCTGGGTGAAATCAAACCCGATTTTCCAGGGAGTTAGCAAACTGATCCTCACGAAAAGAAGAGGGGATTTTCCTGCGGCACGGATGGTTCATTTCTCTGCTGATGCTGAATATTCATATCCAAGATCGAAAGAGGGAACATGATTTGGCTGAGGAGGGAGGATTGTAATATTTGAAACATGTACAGCTAATCACTCAACATGCCCTCACCCAAATTAGTGAAGGTAACAGGCTGTAAATAAATAATGTGGCAACAGATATATTGTGAAACTCACTGGACAACTACAAGTGTTACATTATTTCCCAAAACAATGTAATAATGAATCGGGATTTAAAAATTCAGTAAAATCATATAAGGTGCCAGGTAGTTTAATTTTGATCATCACTTTGGAAATCATCACATCAGCTATATATCAGGAGTTTAAAGCGCAGAGACTGCTGGGTAGCGACTCATGATCCTCAGTCTAAATTCATTCAATTTCCCACTGCATTCTGGGACAGGTTTCTATCCTTGGTGACAAAAAGGCCAATACAATGTCAAGAAATGTTAATATCAATGAATTATTCAAAGCAAAGTTGTATAGAATGAAACACTGAAAACAAGCAGAAAATGCTGGAAAATCTCAGCAGATCTGACAGCATCTATGGAGACAGAATAGACCCAACGTTTCGAGTCTGGATGACGCTTCAGCAGAGTGTTCCTAATGCGTTGGAGAGATTATCATTGTTCCTAACAAGGTGTCAGACAAGTTGCATAACTTTCTTGTGATATGTGAATAGTTCAAAGAGGTACTGTTTAATTATATGCACTATTTCGAGCCACACACAAGCTGCATCAACTTACATACCGATCCCAAATATCATAATCAACTTATCCATGTTAACTAACCAAATCAACGTCTCAATCACTAACTATATCCTAAAGAAACTTCCTAATCCCTTTCCAACCTCGTCAGTTCCCAATGTCATCGCCCTCTTCAATTTTCTCCAACTAAAAAAGGGTCATCCTGATTCGAAATTTTGACTCTATTCTCTCACCACAGATGTTGTCAGACCTGTTGAGATTTTCAGAATTTATTGTTTTTGTTTCAGTTTCCAGAATCCGCCATGTTTTTCATTTATTAAAATGCTGAATATAATTGGTGAAATAATTGTTTATCTGTATTAATTGATGTTAATTGGTGAATTGGAACTTCCCCGCCTGGATATTCCCCTCCAGACGCTCATAAACCTGACTTGGACATATATTACCGCTCCTTTACTGTCGCTGGGTCGGAATCCAGGAGAACCCTTCCTAACAGCACTGTGGGTGTACCTACACTGCAGGTTGTGCAGCGGTTCAAGAAGGCGGCTAACCACCAGCTGACCGAATGCACTTAGCAATGTGAAATAAATTATAACTTAGACAGTCACCCACCTTCCATAAAGTAATTTTAAATAGACTAACCTTTGTGAATGAATGAGAATTGGTGAATGCATTTATTAAATTGTGAATGGACGGTCATTAGTGAAAATAATTACTATCTTTCTGAACATTTATGACATTCTCCTTATTTGCTGGAAGATTTAAGGTTTGTAGTTCATTTATTAATGTCACAAGTAGGCTTACATTAACAGTGCTTTGAAGTCACTGTGAAAATCCCCGAGTCGCCACACTGTAGCGTCTGTTCGGGTACACTGAGGGAGAATTTAGCCTGGCCAGCGCACATTACCAGCATGCCTGTTCGGACTGTGCAGGAAACTGGACCACCCAGAAGAAATCCACGCATAAACGGGGAGAAAGTACAGACTCCGCACAGACACTGACCCACGCCGGGAACCAAACCAGTGGCCCTGGCACTGTGAGGCAACAGAGCTAACCACTGTGCCACCATGGCACCCACCATTCCATAAGACATGCATGATTCAAATTTATCACACTTTTTGCAAAGTAAACCGATGGAAGAGACTGTTGCAACTACAGGCATATCTCAGTCATAACATCACGGGAAAGATCTTTGCTGGGGTCACACTTGAAATACATCATCTGCTTGCAGAGCGGGTATATCTGATGTGCAGTTTAGTGATTATACTGGAAGATTTACTCCAGCCAACAACTTCTCCATGTTCCATATATGTCCATATCTTTAACGTACTTCGGTCAATCTCGCTAATACATGCAACACCGTCAGCAGGGCAAGGAATACAGGATTTTGGTGATAACTGGTTCTACAACAAAGCTAATATCCAATCATGATACAAAAACGATAACACACAATGACGAATGGCAGCTTAAAGGGCAGCAGTTGTGGCCGAACTAACTTTTCAAAAATTGGCCTCCTCAATCATCAGAAAAGGTGACATATGTAAAGGAAGCCAATCTGAATTGGATGTGTTTATTGTGTGTCCGTCATGTAGTGTAAATGGAAGGATGCACGTGATCATTGTGGAATTAATTTGTATCAAACACGATGTATTTCACACAACACACACACACAAGATGCTCAATTTGGGTCCCGCAAGGAGCACTCGATTCCAGAAATTATCTGGAAAGAGTCCAAATTTGGATTTAAAAAAATAAATTAAAAAGGTGAATAGAGAGTGCCTGCCCTTGACATCGACACAGCGTCTGACCGTTTGTGGCATCAAGGAGCCCGAGCGAAACTGCAGTCAATGGGAATCAGAGGGAACAGAGTCCACTGCCTGAGTCATACTGAGCACAATGGAAGATGATTGTTGATGGCCAATCATGCCAGTCACACGCATTGCTGCAGGAATTCTTCAGGTTAGTGACCTCGCCCCAAGCTTCAGCCTTCATCAAAGTTCAGAAGTGGAATTTTCACTGATGATTGCACAAAGTTCAGCACCAGTCACAGCTCCTCAGATACTGAAACAGTCTGTGTCCATTTGCAGTAAGACTTCGAAAACATTTAGTCTTTGGATAATGAATGACAAGGAACATTCATGCACCACAAGTGGCAGGCAATGACAGTCTCCAATGAGGGAGATTCCAAACCACTCCCCATGACATTAAATGGCATTACCCATCGCTGAATTCGCCCACTATCAACATCCTGGGAATTATAATTCGTGAAAATCTGAACGGAGACAGACGTTGAAATCATGTCCGGTCAGGTCTTCAAAGTTTCGGTAGGGGAACATGTGGCAAATAGTGACCACAATTCTGTTAACTTTAGGATAGTGATGGAAAAGGATGAGTGGTGTCCCAAGGGTAAGGTGTTGGATTGGGGAAGGCTAACTTTAGTGGGATTAGGCAGAAATTGGCAGCTCTTGATTGGGAGAGGATGTTTGAGGGTAAATCCACATCTCGCATGTGGAAGTCTTTTAAGGAACAGTTGTTAGGGCTGCAGGACAGGCATGTGCCTGTACAAAAGAAGGATAGGAAGAGTAGGATTCGAGAACCGTGGATAACCAGGGAAATTGAGGGACTGGTCAAAAAGAAAAGAGAGGCGTATGTTAGGTTCAGGCAGCTAAAAACGGAGGGAGATCTGGAGGAGTACAAAGAACATAGGAAAGAATTCAAACGGGGAATTAGAAGGGCAAAAAGGGGTCACGACATGTCCTTGGCAGACAGGATTAAGGAGTATCCCAAGGCATTTTATTCATACGTTAGGAACAAAAGGGTTGTCAGGGAAAAAATCGGACCTCTCAGGGACAAAAGTGGGGAATTATGCTTGGAGCCCAAAGAAGTAGGGGAGATCCTAAATGAATACTTTGCTTCGGTATTCACAAAGGAGAGGGATGTGTTGACTCGGAGTGTCTCGGAGGGGAGTGTTGAACCGTTGGAGAAAATCTCCATTACAAGGGAGGAAGTGTTAGGTTTGTTAGAGAATATAAAGTCTGACAAATCCCCAGGGCCTGATGGAATCTGTCCAAGGCTGCTCAGGGAGACGAGAGATGAAATCGCTGGGCCTCTGATGTAAATCTTTGTCTCATCACTGGACACAGGTGAGGTCCCAGAGGATTGGAGGATAGCTAATGTGGCCCCGTTATTTAAGAAGGGTAGGAAGGATAACCCAGGTAATTATAGGCCGGTGAGCTCGACGTCCGTGGTGGGGAAGTTGTTGGAGAAGATTCGTAGAGATCGGATGTATGCGCATTTAGAAAGGAATAAACTCATTCACGATAGTCAGCATGGTTTTGTGAGAGGGAGGTCATGCCTCACTAACCTGGTGGAGTTTTTTGAAGAAGTGACTAGAATGGTTGACGAGGGAAGGGCCGTGGAAATCGTCTATATGGACTTTAGTAAAGCGTTTGACAAAGTCCCTCATGGTAGGCTGGTGCAAAAGGTTGGATCTCATGGGATGAAGGGGAGGTGGCTAGATGGGTGGAGAACTGGCTTGGTCACAGAAGACAGAGGGTGGTAGTGGAAGGGTCTTTTTCCGGCTGGAGGCCTGTGACTAGTGGTGTTCCGCAGGGCTCTGTATTGGGACCTCTGCTGTTTGTGATTTATATAAACGATCTGGAAGAAGGTGTAACTGGGGTGATCAGTAAGTTTGCGGACGACACAAAATTGGCAGGATTTGCAGATAGTGAGGAGCATTGTCAGAGGCTACAGAAGGATATAGATAGGCTGGAAATTTGGGCAAAGAAATGGCAGATGGAGTTCAATCCTGATGAATGCGAAGTGATGCATTTTGGTAGAAATAATGTAGGGAGGAGCTATACGATAAATGGCAGAACCATAAAGGGTGTAGAAACGCAGAGGGACCTGGGTGTGCAAGTCCACAGATCTTTGAAGGTGTCGTCACAGGTGAAGAAGGTGGTGAAGAAGGCATAATGCATGCTTGCCTTTATAGGACGGGGCATGGAGTATAAAAGTTGGGGTCTGATGTTGCAGATGTATAGAACGTTGGTTCGGCCGCATTTGGAATACTGCGTCGAGTTCTGGTCGCCACACTACCAGAAGGACGTGGAGGCTTTGGAGAGAGTACAGAAGAGGTTTACCAGGATGTTGCCTGGTATGGAGGGGCTTAGTTCTGAGGAGAGATTGGGTAAACTGGGGTTGTTCTCACTGAAAGACGGAGGATGAGTGGAGACTTAATAGAGGTGTATAAAATTATGAAAGGCATAGATAGGGTGAACGGTGGGAAGCTTTCCCCCAGGTCGGTGGTGACGTTCACGAGGGGTCATAGGTTCAAGGTGAAGGGGGGGGGGGAGGTTTAACACAGATATCAGAAGGACATATTTTACACAGAGGGTCGTGGGGGCCTGGAATGCGCTGCCAGGCAAGGTGGTGGAGGCGGACACACTGGGAACGTTTAAGACTTATCTAGATAGCCACATGAACAGAGTGGGAATGGAGGGATACAAAAGAATGGTCTAGTTTGGACCAGGGAGCGGCACGGGCTTGGAGGGCCGAAGGGCCTGTTCCTGTGCTGTATTGTTCTTTGTTCTTTGTTCTATGTGGCCACACCAGCAGGTCAGACGCTCGGAGTTCTGCTGTGAACAACGCACATCCTGAATTCCCAACTCCTATCCATCATCTACAAGGCAAAAGACATGAGTATGAACAAATATCACAGAACAGTAAAGCACAGGAACAGGCCCTTCGGCCCACCAAGTCTGTGCCGACACAGATGATTGAATATTCTCTACTTGCCTGACTTGTGCCACTCAAAATCTCAATGTCATTCTGGAGAAAGGAGCTGGCTCGAAGAACACCCCACCCACCAGCTTCCCAAAGCTTGCCACCACATTCTCAAAGGAATTCATGTTTTGGCAAAAAAGCTGACTTTCCCAGTGACATCAAAATGACAACAATTTTAAACATACCATATCTCTGCCTATATTCAACTAGCTTCTTCCTCTGTCTATTCCAGTAGGCTGTGCCTGGATCAGATTCCAGGAGGTCATGTCTAAGCTATATCCTGCACTTGGCTCAATATTAGGTGTTCGTATATGAGACACAGGCCCTGTTTATATTATAATTTCTAAGTTATGGCGGTACTGAGCCATGCTTCTGCTGATCTGACAAGAGGCCGTGTCTCGATTCTTACTGCCTCAGAACATTTGCCACTGCATACTAAACTGGAGCAACGCTTCATACATGACACATGGTTCTGTCACAGATATTATGCTAATAGTTCATTAGATTTTGATAAACTAGATCGTATTTACGTTAATGCTGCACCCGTCCATGCATTTATTTATTTATGACTATGTCACGTCTCAGCTATAATTGCATTTTGCAATACCTCCTAATTGCTGCATTGTCCATATCTCAGTGTGTATCAGTCTAGGCCCTTTACCAGTAATTATTGCAAATAAACTGGGCTCTGTCTCAGTTTACATCAGTCTAGGAACTGTATCAGTAATCATTACTAATACACTGGACTCTGTCTCAGTTTACATCTGTCACTGTCCTGTATCTATTAGTAATTATTACTAATGGACTTGACTCCGTCTCAGTCTAAAGAAATTTAGGTCCAGTTTCATTAATTACAGGGCTCTGTCTCAGTTTATATGCAGAAGCTCCTGTGTCCAGTAAAACTGCACTAGACACTGTCTCCGTTTTATTTTCCTCGACATTGTCATATATCTTTGAAATGTTTGTTTCCTGGGATGTGGGTGTCACTGAAAAGATCAGCATTTGGCCTTTGAACATCCCCACATGGCACTCGGAATGAACCCATTTCTATTTTGCTGGATCAGGACCCCGTTTATGTTACATTCGAGTCTGTCTCTGTTAAACACTGCTAGACTAGAAATCAGTTTATATTGCACTAGCCACACTCTCTGGTTAAGTAATATTTGATCCTGACCCTGTACATATTTCACGAGACTGTGTCAGTGTTATGCCTGCACTTAACTTTGCCTCTATTTGAATTATGTCTGCATTCCTCCGCGGTTCTACGAGAAGAAGAGATATTATGTTGGATGAAAAACAGTGGTCTCTGGCAGGATTCTGAAACAGGCAGCATTGGATCGACAGTATTTGGTCAGTGCGGGCTTCCAGTGCTGAAGGACCTGTTCCTCTGCAGTAACTTTTCTTGTTCTTTGTTCTGTGTTGACAGTGCATGCTATACAGGTCTTAGTATCCATTTTCAATGCAGTCAGCAGAAGTAGATTTCAAATAACACTGCTTCTTTTCCAGTGCCCAAGACCTCATAGCATTCCATGTTCAGGAGGATGCAGAGAATTGTGTCCCCCTAAACACTTTCCTCATTACTGGCATTGTCCAGTGCAGTAAAACTGAGACCATGTCCAATGCAATATAAACGTGGATAAGGTCAAGTGCAGGAATAAGACTCCATCTATTTTAATACAAACAGACAGGTCTAAATTAATACAAACCGACACAGCGTCTAGTTTGAAATAAACTGAAACATGGTGATGCATAATATAAACAGGGACAAGGTCTAATTTAGTATAGTCAGAGGAAGCATCTCGTTTAATATGTGTAGAGATAGGGTCCAGTGCAACATAAACCGAGGTATGACCTTATATAATAGAAGCTGACGCAGGGTAAATTTACTGTCTAATAAAGAGACTGGTTCAACCCCCATGAAATGTGGAGAGACGGCCTACTGCCTCATCAAAAATTCACAGGACGGGAGTAACATGGGGTTAGCGGTAAAGTTCCCCCATGCATTGCCAAATCTAACACTCCCAAGGCAGGAATAGCATGATTTAGATACAAAGTGAACCTCCCTTTCACTATCAAAATCAAACATTCCTGGAAAAGGCAGATTGTCTAGAAACAGAGTGAAACTCCCTCTACAAAGTCTGCTCAAACACAATGAAGGCAAAGAGACCAGGGACTCTCTCCTAGGTAAAACCACTTGTGCATTTTTCCTTCAGAGAATCGGGAGGCAAGTTTGAATTGGTGTTCGGTAGAGGGGGAAGATCCCTCGGCACAGATATCAGAAGGACATATTTTACACAGAGGGTGGTGGGGGCCTGGAATGCGCTGCCAGGCAAGGTGGTGGAGGCGGACACACTGGGAACGTTTAAGACTTATCTAGATAGCCACTTGAACGGAGTGGGAATGGAGGGATACAAAAGAATGGTCTAGTTTGGACCAGGGAGCGGCACGGGCTTGGAGGGCCGAAGGGCCTGTTCCTGTGCTGTACAGGTCAGGTACAGCAGAGATTAGATACGGATTAAATCTCCCTCTACAAGTAATATCAAACATTCAAAGGGCAGGTACGTGAGTTTAGATGCAGACTAAATATTCCTCTACACTGTCCAGTCAAACAGTCCAAGGGCAGGGAAAATTTCTTTGGTACTGCCACATCGAATCCTTGCTACGAGGTACAACACAGGTTAGATACAGAGGAAAATGTATAACATATCCCAAGATCATAGAATGCTCAAGAGATCTTTTAGAGTAAATCTCCCTCATGGATTCCAATTCATTGCATTCCATTCCTTACAACTCTGGCTGAGAGAATACATTGGGCAACATTGAATTCAGGTTGTGGAGGGAAGACGATGAACTATCGTGAAGAGACAAGACTTAGAACCAGAAGGAGAAAGACAGAGAGAGAGAGATGAAACACAGGGAATTTCCACGAACACATTTGCCGTGTTATCACATTTCGGGATCAGAGGGATTCTTTGCTAATTCTGAACATAGATATTGTCATGATTTTTTTTCTTCATATAATTGATGAATAACTAATGTATAAAAACAATCATTTCTGGAATCCGTTGATCGATTTGCATGTTTGTCTCTATTTCTGTGCTGTGTTGGTGGGGAAATATTTTTTTGTGTTTTCGTCAGTCAACAATCTAATCTGGGATTTCTATTTCTGTGTTTATTTACATAAACACCTCACTGTTTACAATGAAATGTTCATGGCAGCAAAAACAGATAAACCGTCACTTATTCATTCGTTTCAACTCAAAATAGCGGTTATTTTAAGAATATTAACAGTTGGTTCAAAATGAATAGAAACCTTTTTAACATACATTACACCAGATGCTATTTAATTAAATGAATAAATACATTCTAATTAAGAGTTTGTTCTGAAAGTTCTGATGTCACAATAAATAAAGTATCTGTGAACAGGCTGGTATTCCACTGAATGTTAATTTGATTGATGATCTAAATTGCTTCCACTCGACAAGTTAAAACAAAGAGAACTGATGTGTGAAATATTCCTGTCATAATTAGTGATCAGACTCACACGAGGGAAGAATAAAAAATCCAGTGTGGTTATCACTAAGTGATACAAGTAGCATTGCTGCCTCACAGTGACAGGGAAGTGGGTTCGATTCCAACCTTGGCTGACTGTGTGTGGTTTTTCACATTTTACCATGTCCATGTGAGTTTCCTCCAGGTGCTCCGGTTTCCTTCCAAGGATGTACGGGTTAGGTGGATTGGTACGATAAATTGCTCCTTTGAGTCCAAGGGTGAGCAACGGAGAATCACAGAATCCCGACAGTGCAGAAGGAGACCATTCGGTCCATCAAGTCTGCACCAGCTGTCCAGCAGGGATCATTCCCAGGCCCAAGGTGGATTGGGGGTTCTAAATTGGCCCTTCGTGTCCAACGATTTGTAGGTTAGAGTCATTAGCCTCTGAATATGTGAGGTTGTCGGGATAGGGTGAAGGCAGGGCCTGGATAGGATGCGCTGCTGGAAAGCAGCTACAGACTTGATGGGCCTAATGGCCTCCTACTGCACTGCACTGGATTCTATGATTCTGTGCTGCTATGATCAGGCAGAGGAATGAATATATTCGCATTAATCTCTCAGCACTTCCAACGTATTGCAACTTTCATTTTAGTAGAGCTTACATTTATAGAACGCTTTACCCGACTTCATGTAGTCCCAAAGTTCTTAAAACTCACTGATGTACCTTTGCTGAATTTAGTCACTGCTATCATGTTGCAAATACAACAGGTAATGTACGTACAACAAACTCCCACAAACCGAGATGTGATAAATTGCCAGTAAATTTGTGATTTTGTTTGAAGAATCAGTATTAAGGTAGGATATTGAGGAGAACAGCCTTGCTCTTCAGAATTATATCAATGAGATTTTGCATCCTGGCATCGATTTTAAATGTGAATCTGGTTCTCTCTCTGCTGATGCACACTGACCTGCTCAGTAGCATTTGTGTTGCTTTAGTTTTAGATTTCCAGAATCGGCAGCACTTTTCACTGTTGTTATTGATCCTCTGGATGTGATCATCACTGACAAAGCCAATATTTAGTTGTCCCTGCTGAGAAGGCGGGTGTGAACCACCTGGTTGAAACCTGCCCTCTGGATGATTTTATTATTTGTTTCTCCGTAGCAGCTTTGAGACAACTGACTGGCATGCCTGGCAACTTCAGTAGTGGTTAGAAGTCATTTTCATCATAGTGGAATTGGAGTCTATGTAGGACAGATAGGGTGAAGATAGAAATCTTCAGTTTCCAGTTATTTCCAAAGAGAAGATGTCGTTTAAAGTATAAAATCAAATTACTGCGGATTCTGGAATTGAAACCAAAAGAGAAAATGCTGGAAAATCTCAGCAGGCCTGGCAATATTTGTGAGGAGAGAAAATAGCTGACATATCGAATGTTTTGACAAAAGGTCATCTGGAATCGAAAAGTCAGCTCTTCTCTCTCCTTACAGATGCTGCCAGACTTGCTGAGATTTTCCAGCATTTTCTCTTTCCGTTGTTTGAAGTGTCTTTGGTTGATTCTCAATCCCTGGGGTGGAGGAATTGTAGGTTGACCCAAGAAGACACTGTAACCACTGTTCGTGGACCTGTCGGACCCAGACCATCCAGTTACTGCCAACATTGAATGCGTTGGCTTTGCAGGTCAGTCTCAAAGGGTTTCAGGGGCGCCCACTTTCTGCCTCTCGCTGACTCAACACAACCTCCGATTCGACACTTGTAAAAATATCTAAAATCCTATGAAAATAAAACGCCACGCACTCCGGACATACTCTCTCATCTTATTCCATCGGGAACAAGATACAAAATTCTGAGGACACGTATAAACCGACTCAAATTTTTTTTATTTCCTGCTGCAATCAGACGTTTGAATGGACCTATGTCGCCTTAAGTTCATCTTTCTCTACACCCCAGCTATGACTGCAAAAGTACATTATTCACTCTCTCCCTTCCTTCCCTATATAAGTTATGCTCTGACTGTATAGTGCGCAAGAAACAATAATTTGCACTGTGTACTAAATATGCCACAATAATAAGTCAAATGAAATCAAATGAAATATATCAAAAACACCAAGGATTATTCCCGGTGAATTGATTGCTGACAATGGAACAATCCAGAGACAGACTGACACCGAGGGAGTGACAGTGAGATCCATTGTCATGTCTCTGCTAATCCAAGAGGTGAAATTGCATTTGAGCATCTGTTACAGAAAAGAAACAATTTCATTGTAAATAAAGCGCCTTTATTTCATCAAACCTTCACAAGGGAATGGACATAAACAGATGACATTACCTTATCAGGGTAAAGACGTCAGTCTGATTTATAATAATTCTGTGTCTCTGACACTTTACAGCGAAATATAATTCATTAGAAGAATTATTATCGATTTATGTAACTTAATGCTGGGATGATTGTGTTTCAGGTGTGGATAGCTATCATTGTAATTTGGGACTGGATATAAGAAGAAGGGAAGCAGTGGCCAAGCGCTATTATTGCTAGACAATTAATCCACAAACTCAACTAATGTTCTCAGGACCCGGCTTCGAATCCCGCCATGGCAGATGGTGGAATTTAAATTCAGTAAAAACGTCTGGAATTAAGAATCTACTTATGACCATGATATCATTGTCGATTGTGTAAAAACCTATCTGGTTCATTAATGTCCTTTCGAGCAGCAAATATTCCGTCCTTACCTCATCGAGCCGACATGTGATTGCAGAGCCACAGCAATGTGTTTAGCTCTCAACTGCCCTCGACAATGGGTGGGCAATAAATGCTGATCAGCCAGCGGCACCCATATCCATAGAATCCCTGCAGTGCAGAAGGAGCATATGGGGCCCACACCGACAACGCTCCGAGCCAGGCCCTGTTCCCATCCCTGCTAATTCACTTGATTCTATGGGACAATTCATCATCGCCAATCAACCTAATTGGCATATCTTTGGACCATGGGAGTAAACAGTCAGACAATTGGAGAATGTGCAGACTACACACAGACAGTGACCCATTCCGGGAATTGAACCACGGTCCCTGATGCTGTGAAGCAGCAATGGTAACCACTATGCCACCGTGCCGCCCACTAATAAATTAACAAAATAAACTCCTTATCTGATACAATGTTACACCATATATTTTCCCAACAGCTCCTTAACCCTGTGAAAATTAACGGTGAAAGAAAACTTCTTGACTTACAATTAAGCATTGAGTTGACAGAGAAACATAAAATTGACATTGACTTTTGACAAAGAAGCTAATGAATTAGAACGGACACGGCAATCAGGAAAGTTCTCCTTCAGCATCCAAATCATGACAGTTCATTTTATTGGCGAGCAGCTGGTATTGGGAACACAAGATATCAGGACTTTGCGGCATAATGCACAATATCACAAGAATAAATATTTTATCTTTCACTGAACCAGGTTATGAACTGGTCATTTCTTCGCTCATTGGCAGTTATGAGAGGGACTGTTAAATAATTGAAATCAGATTATGCTGGACAAAAGAACACGTTATACATCAGGTATAAGTTTTTAATTAGGTTCAGAACATTGAGAATATTCCAGAAATTCCCGCTGTTCAAGGCAGATATATGATTTTCTTTTACTTTTAATTATTTTCATTTTTGTGCCTTTACACTGATCTCATGGGACTGAGGGATTGGGGACATCAGCATCTTTTTCTTGCACTTCATGAAGTTGTTCATAAAGAGGCTTTAATTGTTGGAAGGACATTTCTTTGGAAGCTATACAAATGAAATAGCATCAAGTCAATTGACTAGTTTCCGATACATTTTAATCACATAATGAAAAGTGCATTCATTTAAAATATTTGTTTCGAAGGAAAAACATTTAAAATGTGCCTTCCTTTTGGGAATAAAACATTTATTGTATAACTGACGAAGTCCCATGTTATCCTTACAGATTCACGTTAATCTGTCCTACGCAGTATTTGGCAACTGTCCAGCCTGCTGCCAAATACCCAAAAATATTTACAGGAAGCATCTGAGGGTGTTTGTTCAGTAAATCAAAAACCTGTTTCCTCAGTACTGAACACTTGGCTGCAAGCCAACTTCAAACTCTCAGCATTGTCAATGGGGCCTATTTATAAACAAATCGACCCAGCAACAGTCCTGGAGGCAATTTAATTATTTTTAAGTTGCAAACATCTATGAATGTTTCCCATTTCTTCGGAAAAGAAAGTATTCAGCTTCTCTGGCACCTTGTTAGCAACAATAATGATCTCTCCAACACAACAAAACATTGATGGATGGATATAAAAAAATACCGGCAGATTATGAGAGTTGATTCAGAGAGGTGATATATTTTATACTAGATAAACATCTATGCTTGTGTTTTCTTTCACTTCATTCTTCCATGGGACGTGAGAATCTCTGGAAAGGCCAACATTTATTCCCTTTGCCTAATTTCTTTTGAACTGAGTGGTATACTAGTGCATCTCAGAAGGCATTGCCCAGTTAGTTATATTGCTGTCCGTCTGCAGTCACATCCTGATGAGACCAGGTAGGGATGGCAGTTTTCCTTCATTGGGGAATCAGAGAGGATAATCTGGTCGCTGTCAGGACGTATTCCAGATTTATTGATTGAATTCAAATTCCAACAGCTGCCAGGGTCGGATTTAATCTCGTGTCTCCACATCATTGGCCTGGGCTTCTGGATTACTGGTACACTGGCATTAATATTACGCCACCATCTACTCAGCAATAAAGGAATAATTGCGTTGATGCAGGGATGGACGATAGTTGGATGCCTGAATGTTTTGCTTGAGAAATCAGAGAGTGGACGGATGGATGGGACGATAGCTGGTCCAAAAATTTGCTGTTCTACATTCGCATATTTGTGATTTACTACTTCAAAAATCGAAGCAGGTCCTTTATTCCAAGTGTGTTAGTATATAAGACCATAAGTCCATAAGACATAAGAAATAGGAGCAGAATGTGGCCACTCGGTCCATCGAGTCTGCTCCCGCCATTCAATGATGGCTGATATTTTTCTCATCTATATTCTCTTGCCTTTTCCCCATAACCACTGATCCTCTTATTAATCACGAACCCATCTATCTCTGTCTTAAAAACACCCAATGACCTGGCCTCCAACCTTCTACGGCAAGAGATCCACAGATCCACCACACTCTGGCCGAAGAAATTCCTCCTCAGCTCTGTTTTAAACGATCGTCCCTTTAGTCTGAGGTTGTGCCCTCTGGTTCTAGTTGTTCCTACGAGTGGAAACATCCTCCCCACGCCCACTCTATCCAGGCCTTGCAGTATCCTGAAAGATTCAATAAGATCTCCCCTCATCTTTCAAAACTCCAACGAGTACAGATCCAGAGGACTCAACCGTTCCTCATACAGCAAGCTCTTCATTCCAGGAATCATTCTTGTGAAACTCCACTGGACCCTTTCCATGGCCAGCACATCCTTCCTTAGATATGGGGCCCAAAACTGCTCACAATACTCCAATTGGGTCTGACCAGAGCCTTGTACAGCCTCAGAAGTACATCCCTGCTCTTGTATTCTTGCCCACTCGACATGAATGCTAACATTGCATTTGCCTTCCTGAACCTGCACTTTAACCTTAAGAGAATCTTGAACAATGACTCCCAAGTCCCTTCGTATTTTTGATTTCCTCAGCATTTTCCCATTTAGAAAATAGTCTATGCCTCCATTCCTCCTTCCAAGAGCATAACCTCACACTTTTCCAAATTGAATTCCAGCTGCCACATCTTTGCCGACTCTGCTAACCTGTCCAAGCCCTTCTGCAGCCCCCCTGCTTCCTCAATACTACCTGTCCCTCTACATATCTTTGTATCATCTGCAACCTTAGCAACAGTGCGTTCAGTTCCTTCCTCCAAATCGTTAATGCATACTGTGAAAAGTTGTGGTCCCAGCACTGACCCCTGAGGCACACCACTAGTCACCGGCTGCCATCCTGAGAAAGACCCCTTTATTCCCACTCTCTGCCTTCTGCTAATCAACCAATCCTCTATCCATGACAGGATCTTACCCTTAACACCATGTGCACTTAACTTATTTAACAGTCTCTTTTTCGGCACCTTGTCAAAGGCCTTCTGGAAATCTAAATAAATCATGTCCACTGGCTCTCATTTATCTAACTTCCTTGCTACCTCCTCAAATAACTCTAACAGATTTGTCAGATATTACCTCCCCTTCAGAAAACTGTGCTGACTCAGTCCTTCTTTATCATGCACTTCCATGCACTCTGCGATCTCATCTTTAATAATGGAATTTAAAGTCTTGCCAATGAACGAAGCCAGGCTAACCGGCCTATAATTTCTCGTCTGCTGCCTCCCTCCCATCTTAAACAGTGGTGTTGCATTCGCTACTTTCCAGTCCTCTGGTACATTCCCTGCCTCCAGTGATTTCTGAAAGACCACCACCAATGCTTCCACAATTTCCTCAGTTATCTCTTTTAGAACCCTGTGGTGTAGTCCTTCCGGTCCAGGTGATTTATCCACCTTCAGACCTTTCAATTTCCCCAGAACCTTCTCCTTAGTGATGGCCACTGCAGTTACCTGTGCCCCCGGACTCTCTTGGAGCTCTGGCATTCCACTGGTGTTTTCCACCGTGAAGACTGATGCAAAGTAACTATTCAGGTCCTCTGCCATTGCTTTGTTTCCTATTATTAGTTCTCCAGTCTAATTTTCCAGTGGTCCAATGTCAATGTTTGCGTCTTTCTTACCTTTTTTTATATTGAAAAGAACTCTCCCTGTCTTATTTGATATTACTAGCTAGCTTACACTCATATTTCATCTTCTCCCCCATTATTGCTTTTTTAGTTGTCCTCTGCTCGCTTTTAAAGACGTCCCAATCCTCTGGCTTCCCACTAATCTTTGCCGCTTTGTATGCTTTAACTTTTGCTTTAATGCTGTGCTTGACCTTTATGCTGTGCGACAACCTTTAGTCCTTCCAGATTTTCTCGGTGAATCCAATCCCCGAGATATCGGGAACAAATGAACTAAGAGCAGTCTGACTTTTTTTCCATCTGCTGATGGTGACTCGAGTCATAGAGTCATAAAGGTTGAGAGCATGGACACAAGCATTTCGGCCCTACTTGTCCATACCGCCCTTTTTATTAACCGTTAAGCTTGTCCCAATTTCCCGCGTTTGACCCATAACGCTCTGTACCCATCCTACCCATGTAACTGTCTAAACCCTTTTTAAAAGACAAAATTGTACCCGCCTCTACCACTACCTCTGGCAGCCTGTTCCAGACACTTGCCACACTCTGTGTGAAACAATATCCCCTCTGAACCATTTTGTATCTCTCCACTCTCATCTTAAACCTATGCCCTCTCGTTTTAGACTCCTCTATCATTGGGAAAATATATTGAATATCGAGCTGATCTATGCACCTCATTATTTTATAGACTTCTATAAGATCCCCCCAAGCCTCCTACGCTCCGGAGAAAAAGTCCCAGTCTATCCAGCCTCTCCCTACAATTCAAACCACCAAGGTCTCGTAGCGTTCCAGTAAAACTTTTCTGCATTCTTTCTAGTTTAATAATATCCGTTCGATAATAGGGTGACCAGAACTGTACACAGCATTCCAAGTGTAGCCTCACCGATGTCTTCAAAATCTTCAAATCCAAGATGGAAAGAGGGATTAGGTTGAGGGGGGAGGATTGTAATATTTGGAACATATGGCCCTTTCTAGTGCAACAAATCACTCAACATATCATCACCTAAATTAGCGAAGGTAACAGGCTAAAAAAATAATGAGGCAATTGAAATGTTGTGAAACTCACTGGACAGATCCAAGTGGTAAATGACTTTCCAATACTGTGTAAGTGTGCAAGGGCGGCATGGTGTCATAGTGGTTAGCCCTGCTGCCTCACAACGCCAGGGACCCGGGTTCAATTCCGTCCTCAGGTCACTGTCTGTGTCGAGTTTGCAGTTTCTCTCCTTGTCTGTGTGGATTTCCTCCGGGTACTCTAGTTTCCTCCTGCAGTCCGAACATGTGCAGGTCAGGTTGATTGGCCATGTTGAATTAACCCTTGTGTCAGGGGCATTAGTGGGGTTAATATGAGGGGTCACGGGAACAGGGCCTGGGTAGGATTGAGGTCGCTCCAGACACGATGGGCTCAATGGTCTCACTCTGCACTGTAGATTCTTTGTTCCATGAATAATTAATCTGGATCTTAAGATTCTATACCGTCACATTAGACATTTTACATTATATATAACATTAGATACACGTCCTTTCAGTTATACAGTCACTTTCAAAATGGTTACACACTCCAGTTATATATCAGGGGTTTATGTGTGATGATGAGGTGATTACGTGTCAATTCAATAAAGCGCAGAGGCTGCTGGGTAGCTGCTCATTACCCTCAGTCTGATTTAATTCAACTTCCCAGTGAATTCTGGGACAGATTTGATTCTTTGGTGACAGAAAGGCCAAAGTGACCTCAATAAATTTGAATCTCAATAAACTCCAATAAATAAACTGCAATTATATTTGTACCAAATAAAATGCTGAAAATAATTTGTGAAATATTTATTTGTTCTTGTGATTTGGAGATTATTAGTAATATGAGCGCCAGGAAATGACCATCTCCAAAAAGAGAGAATCTACCCATTGCTCCTTGTCATTCAATTATATTACGATACTGAATCACCCCCCACTATAAACATCGTCGGGGTTACCATTGGCTAATCGCTGAACTAACTCGATATATAAATGCTCCGGCTGGAATATCAGGTCAGCTTGCTGTGAGTAACTCACCTTCTGACTCCCCAAACCTGTCCACCACCTATAAAACTACAACTCAGGAGTGTAATAGAGTTCTTTCCACTTGCTTGAATGAGTGCAGCTCAAACAACATTCAAAAAGCTTTATAGCATTCAGGAAAACGCAGGCGGCTTGACTAGCATAGCATTTGCAAATGCTCACTCCCTCCACCACCGACAAACAACAGCAGCATTATACACCATCTACGGTTTCCTCCGGGTGCTCCGGTTTCCTCCCACAGTCCAAAGATGTGCGGGTTAAGTTGATTGGCCATGCTAAAAATTGCCCTTAGTGTCCCGGGATGCGTAGGTTAGAGGGATTAGTGAGTAAATATGGAGGGATATGGGGGTAGGGCCTGGGTGGGATTGTGGTCGGTGCAGACTCGATGGGCCGAATGGCCTCTTTCTGTGCTGTAGGGTTTCTAGGTTTCTAAGTTTCTAAGTATCTACAAGTTTCACTTCAGGAACTCACCAAGACTCATTAGGCAACACCTTCCAACCACAGGACTGTTACCATTTGGAAGGACAGGGGTAAGAGTTACCTGGGAATATCACCTGTAAATTCCACTCCAAGTCAGTCATAGAACTGACTTCGAAAAATATCGCCCTTCCTTCACTGTCGCTCGATTGAAATCCTGGAACACCCTCTGTAACAGCACTGTGTGAGTACATACACCACAGGCTTCACAGCAATTCACGAAGGTAGCTCACCACCAGCTTACTAAGAGCAATTAGGGATCGGCAACAACTTTTGACCTAGCCAGCAACGATCACATCACTTAAATTAAAACGTAAATATATTAATGTCTATGAATGGTTGGTAACTGGCGTACAAAATTATGCAACTTTGTGAATGGATGGCAATTGGTGAAAATAAATACCAATTCTGTGAATATTTATGATCTTCTCTTTCTTAATGGAAGATAGGATGCACTCCACAGGAGATGCTTGATTCAAAAGCACAACACTACCCGGAAAAAAAGCCGCCAGAGGACACTGCAACAACTACAGATATATATACATCATTGCCAGTGACACATCTGAAAACATTCATCTGTTTGAAGATCCGGATTATCCTGAAGCACAATGTTGTGTTTTTAATGGAAGATTGACTCTGGAAAATATCTGCTTCATATTCCCAATGTACCTATCTTTACCTTCATCAATCTCATCAAGACATTCAACACCGGTAGGAGAGCAGGGACTACCATACTTGGGAAAAAGTCGCACTCCATCAGGACTCCTCGGTCTCATTCATGACACAGAAAACGACAACATAAAACCACAATTGGTAGCTTCATGGGCAGCATTTGTAACAGAGCCAACCTCTCAAAAATTGTCCTTCTCAGTCATCAACAAAGGTGACATTTGAAAAAGAAACCACTCTGAAATTGATGTGTTTACTCTGTGTCTATTTTTTATTTTAAATGGAAGGACGCCGGTTATCATTGTGAAATTGATTTGTAAACAATATGACGTTTTTCAGACAACGCACACACACACACACACATACATTTTCCTGCAACTTAAGACTCCACCTTTGCTTCCTGGGGGGCTTAAGAGACAATTACCCCAACTATCTTTCAGATGGAATGAAGAACAAATACATTTTCCCCAGCACCATGTTTGCTGAACTGAACATTAAAGGCCCCATTGTCTCCAACAGCGCCCTGGTCAGCATTCCTCCTTCTAACCAAAATGAACAAACATACATTACCATGGATTAAGACATTCTGCTCTGATGCTGACCTGGCATCATAGGACCATAGGAGCAGACGTTCCCTTCCAAGCCACTCACCATCCTGACTTGGAAATATATCGCCGTTCCTTCACAATCGCTGAGTCAAAATCCTTAAATTTCCTCCCTAACGGCATTGTGGGTCTACCCACAGAACATGTACTGCAGCGATTCAAGAAGGCAGCTCACCATAACCTTCTCAAGGGCAACTAGGTATGGGGAATAAATGTTGACCAGCCAGCGAAGCCCATGTCCCAAGCATGAATAAAAAAGCAGACGCAGGCCATTCAGCTTCTCGAACTCGCCCCCCATTCATAAGATCATCGCTGATCTGTGGCCAAACTCTATGTACCTGCCCTTGGCCCATATCCCTTGATACCCCTGTTCAATAAAAAAATCGATCTCAGAGATAAATCTAACAATTGAACCAGCACCCACTGGCCTTTGCGGAAGAGAGTTCCAAAAGTCCACCACTCTCTGTGTGTAGAAATACTTTCCATCAACTCTCCTGAACGGCTTGGCCCTGGTTTTTTTTAAAATTATGGCCCTTTATTCTAGAGTCTGCAACTGTTGGAAAAAATTATTGATCCGCCCGATCCTACCCGTAAAAATGTTGTAGATTTCTGTAGGAGAACCCCTCAACCTTCTGAATTCGAGAGAAAAATTCCCAATTTGTCTAATTTCTCCTCGCAACTTAACCCCTGAAGGCCAGGTCTAATTTTTGTGAACCTGCGTTCAACTCCCTCCAGGACCAAAATCTTTGCAAAGGTGTGGTGCCCAAACCTGTGCACAGAACTCCAGGTGGGCTCTAACCAGGATTTTGCATAATTGCAGCATAACATCTGCATCGCTATACTCCAGTCCTTTAGATACAAAGGCCAGAATTCCGTTGACCTGCTTGACTATTTTCTGCATCAGTTCGTGGCATTTTAAGAAGCTATTCACTTGAACACCCAAATCTCGCTGGGCATCCACTAAATTTTACTTTGTGCCTTCTAAAAACTACCTTGATCTATCATTTGGATTATTTGACTTTGTGTGGCATTATCTAAGCGTTATCAATATTGTAAATAATTGAGACCCCAAGACAGATTCCCGCGGGACACAACTTAACCTGTATTATTCAGCAACGTACATCTCATCTATAATTCGTTGCACCTTAAATTTGGGGAGTTTCCGCAGAAGGGGATATGGTATTACATTTATGAATGTGAATTATTTGTATATTACTATCATAAATCATACCTGACAGCGATATATTTACAGTAACTGTAATTGCAGAATTTTGCCAGCAGATGGAATTGGCACCTTGATGGTTTACATTACATGAAGAAGGCACTGCCTCAATAAATACTACACTGGACCCTAACTTTGAAGTTCTGCCACATGCAGTCCTGAATGGTGATGGACATTTAAACAAGTAACTGCAGCAGGAGCCTCAAACGAAAGCCCCATTTTTAATGATGGGGGAGCTCTGCAAAAGGTAAAAGAAACAAGACTGAAACAATTGCTGCCATCTTCAGCCAGAAGATGTTCCATCTCGGCCTCTCCCTGATGCCCCGAACATCACAGATGCCAGTCTCCAAGGAGGTCAACTCATTCAACATGATAACATGGAGGATAGGAACAGGAGTAGACCATTCAGCCCCTGGAGCCCGCTCCGCCATGCAATATGATCATGATTGATCTGTGGCCTAACCCTGTGCTGAAAGCATTGGATACTGCAAAGATTATGGATCCTGACAATATTTCAGCAATAATAATAACGATTTGTGCTCTGGAGCTAGCTGAGCCTCAGCCAATCTCTTCAAGTACAGCTACATCACGGTCACATACACAACAATGTGAGAATTGGCAGACATGACCTGTTTCAGAAGGTAGGACAAACCCAACCCGACCAAATATCCCCCAATGCGTCCTCACTCGATCAACGTAATGGGAACTATGAAGGATCATCTAAAAAACTAATAATAACATAATAATAGCAATGCTGCTACAACTACAAATACTAGCATTCTGCTGAATGATGCTCTGTTTGGGTCCCACTCGGAGCACTCAGTTCCAGAAATCACTTAAGCTTAGTCCAAATCTAGTGGAAATAGCTGCTTTAATGAGGTGAGGTGAGAGTGCCGGCCCTCGACATCAACGCAGTACTTGACCGATTGTGGCATCAATAAGCCCGAGCAAAGCTGCAGTCAATGGGCATCCGGGGAAAAAAACATTCCACTGGCTTCAGTCATACCGAGCACAGAGTAAGATGGTTGTGGCTGTTGAAAGCCAATCATCTCAGTCACAGGGCATTTGCTGAAGGAACTCCTCAGGATAGTGCCCTCGGCCTAATATTCACGCTTCAATACAAGATCAGAAGTCGGATGTTCACTGATGATTGCACGATGTTCAGCACATTAACAACTTCTCAGATACTGAAGCTATCCGTGTCCGGAAGCAGAAAGACTTAGAAAACATTCAGGTTTTGGCTGTGAAGTGGCATGTGAAATTCGCGCCACCCAAGTGACAGGCAATGACCCTTTCAGGTAAGGGAGATTGCAATCATCTCCGCTTGCCATTAATGGAATGACTACAGCCGAAACCCCACTATCATCATTCTGGGAATTGCCATTGATGGAAAATTGAACTGGGACAGCCATGTAAATAATATTGCGACAAAAGCAGGTCAGATGCTGGGAATTGTGCGCTAAGTAACTCACCTCCAGATTTCCCAAACCTATCCATCATATAAAGGCAAAAGTCAGGATTGTGACTGAATATTCTCCACTTGCCTGGCGTATGGTCCTGAACCAACCCCCAAAAAGCTCGAAACCACCCAGTAAAAAGCAGGCGGCTGGATGGACACCCCACCAACCACTTTAAACATTCACTCTCTGCATCACAGATGTACAACTCTAGCCGTGTGAACCATATACAACTTGTATAGCAGCAACATAATCCTTTGGTAGCAACTTCCAAACACATTAACTCTGGCACTTAAAATGACAAGGGCAGCAGATGCATGAGAACACAATTACCTGCAAATGCCCATAAAACCTCCATACCGTCTTGACTGGGATCTATATCACTATTTTTTCAGTGTCAATGGATGAAAATCTTGCAACTCCCTTCCTATCAGCACTGTATGTGTACTTACTCATATGGAATGCAATGATTTAAGAAGAGGGCTCACTAGCCCATTCTCAAAGGAAAAATTATAAGTGGCAACAAATCCTACTTTACCAGTGACACCAAAACCTCATGAAATGATTTTGAACATGTCATATCTCTGATTACGTTCAACTGGCCCCCACGTCTGTTTGTATTGCAACAGGCCATGTCCCAATCACATTACAGCATGTCCTGTCTCTGTTGTTTCTCTACTCGGCTCATTATCAGTTGTTCATAAGTGAAGCCAAGGCCTGTTTTAACGATGGTTTCTGAATTATGACTGTGTTGAAATATGTTTCAGTTAATGAGGGCGGCACGGTGGCACAGTGCCAGGGACCCGGGTTCAATTCCCAACTTGGGTGACTGTCTGTGTGGAGTCGGCACGTTATCCTTGTGTCTGCGTGGGTTTCCTCCGGGTGCTCCGGTTCCCACTCACCGTCCGAAAGAGGTGCTGGTTTGGTGCATTTTGCCATGCTAAATTCTCCCTCAGTGTACTCAGACAGGCGCCGGAGTGTGACCACTCGGGGTTCTTCACAGTAACTTCATTGCAGTGTGAATGAAAGCCGACTTATGACACCAATAAATAAGCTTTAAATCTTTAATCTGGGAAGAGACTGTGTCTCAATTCCTACTGCAACAGAACCTTTATCTGTGACTCCTATACTGGAGCAACATCCTTCTTGCGTTACAAAAGTTTCGGTCACTGTCATTACACTAACGGTTCATTAGATCTAATGAAGTCGACACTGTTTTAGTTAATGCTGCACAAGTGCATGCATTTGTTTATTCAACACTATGCCCTGCCTCTGTTATTATTGCATTATGTGATCCCTCTAATTTGCTGCATTGTCCATATCTCAGTGTATGCCAGTCTAGATCACATATTCATAATTATTACCAATGCACTTCCCTTTTTCTGAGTTCATGTCAGTCTAAATATCGTATCTCCAATCATTAACAATACACTAAATTCTGTCTCAGTTTTTATCAGTCGAGGTACTTCTTCAGTAATGATCATTAACACACTGGACTCTGTCTCAGTTTATGTCAGTCCAGAATCTGTATCAGTAATTACTGCTAATGCGCTAAGCTCTGCCTCAGTTAATATCGGTTCAGGCCTGTATCAGTAATTGACACTATATGTCTCAGTTTATATCGCGCAAGTTCCTGCATTCGGTTAAATTGCACTGGACACCATCTCAGTTTTTCTTGTACTCGTTGATGTCATCCATATTTTAAAAATATTTCTTTCATGGGATGTGGGTGTCTCTGGTAAGGCCAGTATTTTGCCTTTAACTTCCCACAAAGCACTCGGTACGACCTCATTTCTATTTCACTGCATAAGGCCTCTGTTTATATTAAAATAGATCCTGTCTCTGTTAATACTCCGCTTGACCGGAGCTTAGTTTATGATGCACTAGACCCAATCCTTGTTTATATGACATTTGACCCTGACTCTGTCTATATTTCGCGAGACCAGGTCACTGTTAATACTGCACTATAGTATTCCTCTGTCTGAACTATGGCTCCATGAACATTACTCCACGGTTCTGTGAGGTAGAGAGATAATATAATGCATAAATATGCTGGGCTAAAAAATCTGTATTGAAACGGAAAGTATTGGATCGAGAGTGTATGCTGAGCAGGGTTTGATATCTATTTTCAATGCAGTCAGTAGAATGAGCTTTCAAATATCACTTCTTCTTTTCCAGTTCCCAAGACTAGTCTCCATCCGTCAGAGTTGTACCTTCAGGAGGATGCAGAGAATCATGTTCCCATAGCCACTTTTCACATTATTGCGCATTGTCCAGTGCAGTAATAACTGAGTCCGTGCCCAATATAAAATGAACATGAACATGGTCAAGTGCAGAACTAAGACCGCATCCAGTTTAGTACAGAGACAGGTCTACATCAATAAAAGCAGAGTCATTGTCGATCTCAATATGAACAGAGACATGGTGACGTGTAATATTAACAGAGACAGCATCTAGTTTATTATAAACAGAAAGTACGTCTAGTGTAATGTGAACAGAGACAAAATCTTCTTTAATATAAACCAAAACAGGGATTAGTTAATTTAACATCAGCAGAGACAGGTCACAGATGAGTGCAATATAGAGTCAGGGCCTAGTGTCCTATCAAACATTCCAAGGTCAGGTGTAGCATGTGGTTAGGCTGCGAATGTAAAGCTCCCTCCACAGTGCAACATTAAACACTCCCAAGCAGGTGTAGCACGGGATAGATAAAAAGTGAAACTCCATCCACACTATCTCAATCAAGCATTTCCAGCAAATGAAGACTGTTTAGAAATCGTAAAAACTTCTCTACACTGTCCATTGAAACAATCGGATGCTGGGACAGAAAGGGTTAGATACAGGGAATGATCAGGAGAAAAGCTCCCTCTATAGTTTGAATTAAATCCATTTAGTTAGAGGCCTGAAAATAGGCCTGAGAGAATACATTAGCTGGAGTTTGACTTGAAGTTGTTGAGTAAAAACAATGACCCATCGTGGAGAGACAAAACAAGACACAGAATCAGAGAGGAGAAAGACAAAGAGAGATAAAGCACAATAACTCGTCGCAAATATATTTGCCGTGTCCTTATATTTTGTGATTAGAGGGAATCTTTCCTAATTTTGAACATCGATAATCATAGCTTGTTTTGCGCATATAACTGATGAAAACATATGTCCAAAAACAATCACGACTGGAATCCAATGATTGATTTGCATGTTTGTCTCTATTTCTGTGCTGTGTTGATGGGGAAATATTTGTTGTGTTTTTGTCAATCAATAAATCTAATCTGGGATTGCTATTTATGTGTTTATTTACATAAACACCTCACTGGTTACAATGAGATGTTCATGGCAGTAAAACCAGATAAACCGTCATTTATTCATTAGTTTCAATTCAAAATAGTGGTTTCTTTTAAGTATATTGACAGCAGGTTCAAAATCAATAGAAACTTCGTGAATACCCATTTGACCAGATGCTATTTAATTCAAATAAAAAAATACCCTCTGATCAAGAATTTGTTCTGAAAGTTCTGATGTCAGAATAAATAAAACATGTTTGAAAAGGCTGGAATTCCACTGAATGTCAATTTGATTGATGATTTAATCTATTGAAACTAGACATGTTAAAACATCAGGCAGAGGAGTGACGATAATCGCATTAATCTCAGAGCTTTTAACATATCAATTCTTGCATTTTATAATAACATTTGGAAAGGCCTTGCATTTTTATAACGGTTTACCTGACCTTAGGTCGTCCCAAACCATTTCAAACTCACTGATATATTTTTGCTGAAGTTATTCACTGCTGTAATATTGGACAGACAGCAAGTATTTGGTGCACAGCAAGCTCCCACAAAGCGAGATGTGATAAACGAACAGTCACTTTGTGATTTTAGTTGAGGAATGAGTGGCAAGGATACTGGGTAGAACAGTCCTGTTATATTGAATTTTATCAATGAGATTTTACATTCTGTCATCGGCCTGAAATAAGAATCTGTTTCACCCACTGCTAATGCCCACTGACCTGCCTTTTCTGTTGTTTTACTTTTAGATTTCCGGAATTTACAGTAGTTTGCACTGTTCTATTCATTCTCTGGATATGGGCATCACTGACAAAGTCAGCATTTATTGCCCATCCTGAGAAGGCGGTTGCGAACTACCTTTTAGAAATTATTGCCCTCTGGTCGGATTTATTTGTGTTTGACTTTCTGCAGCAGCTTTGAAACACCTGAATGGCTGTTTTGACAATTTCAGAGGCACGTAAGGGTCAGCTTCATCACTGTGGAACTGGGGTCACATGTAGGACAGACAGGCTAAACATAACTTTTTTTATTGATTCGTGGGACTTGCACATAACTGGTTGGCCAGCATTTGTTGCCCATCTCTAGTTGCCCTTGGAGGGCAGTTGAGAGTCAACCACATTGCTGTGACTCTGGAGTCACATGTAGGTCAAACAAGGCAAGAACGGCAGATTTCGTTCCCTAAAGAGGCATGAGTAAACTAGATGGGTTTTTACAACTATCAACAATGGTCTCATAGTCATCAATAGATTCTTAATTCCAGATAGTTTTTATTGATTTCAAATTCCACCATCTGCCGTGGCGGGATTTGAACTCAGGTCCTCAGAACATTGACTGAACATTAGTTACATAGAAATTAGGAGCCGGAGGAGGCCAGTCGAGCCTGATCCACCAGTCTTCATGATTATGGATTATTTCCTATCTCAAGGCCACATTATTGGATTCTGCCCACAACCCCTGATACCATTAAAATCTAATCACAAATCGATTTATTTCTTGAATCTATTCAATGGCATGACATCCAAAGCCTTCAGTGCTCGAGCACTCCGTATGTTCACCAGCCTCTGAAGTGAATGAATATTTCCTCATTTCTGTCCTAAATTGGCTGCCCTATGTCTTGAGACTGCATCCCTGGTTTGAGACTACCTAACCAGCGAAAACGTCCTTCCTTCATCTTGTCTGCCCAGCCCTGTTAGAATTCGGTTAATTATTCATAACTTCATTTATTATTAATGCACAAGTAGACATACACTGCAATGAAGTTACTTTGAAATGGCCCTGTGGCCACACTCCAGCGCCTGTTCAGGTACGCTGAGGGAAAATTTAGCATGGCCAATGCACCTAATCAGCACGTCTTTCTGACTGTGGGAGGAAAATGGAGCACCCGAAGGAAACCCACGCAGATAGGGGGAGAATGTGCAGTCTCTGCACAGACAGTGACACAAGGTGGGAATCGAACCCAGGTCCACTGGCATTGTGAGGCAGCCGTGCTAGTCACTGTGCCACTGGACCGCCCTCATTTTATATGTTTTGAATGTTTCAATCACAATTTTATGTCTTTCAATCAGATCTCTTCTCATCCGTCTAAACTCGAGTGAATACATGAGGTGGAGATGCCAGCGTTGCACTAGGGTGGACACAGTAAGAAGTCTCGCAACGCCAGGTTAAAGTCCAACATGTTTATTTGGACTCACGAGCTTTCCGAGTGCTGCTCCTTCATCAGGTCAGTCAAGTGAATACAGGCCCGGTCGAATCAATTTCGCCTTATAGGACAGTCCCACCAATCCGGGTATCAGCTGCACTCGCCAGAGTCCCTTTCTTAGGGAGAGAGATCAAATCTACACGCATTACACCAGATGTGGTCTTATGAAGACCCAGCATTGCTGCAGTAAGACTTCCCTCATTCCGAACTCAAATCTTCTTGCAACGAAGGCCTTCCTAATTGCTTGCTGCACATACCTCTCCGATTTCATTGGTTGGTGTACAAGGATACCCAGATTCATTTGTAGATCACACTTCCAAATATATATTGTTTTGTGCTTTACACACGTATATAACTGTACATTGAACCACGTTGTACTGCAGCTGCCACATGTTCACCCATTCACACAACTTGTCCAGATCACATTGAAGCCCCCCTGCATCCTCCTCACAGCTCACAAGTCACTGCACCCTCCTCATAGCTCACAGTTATATATCGCCAGCCGCTTAGGACATGTTACATTTGATTTCCTTATCCAGATCCCACGGTGGCACAGCGCCGGGGGGGACCGGGTTCGGTTCCCGGCTTGGGTCATTTACTGTACGGAGTCTGCACGTTCTCCCCGTGTTTACGTGGATTTCTTCTGGGTGCCCCGGTTTCCTCCACCATCCGAAGGACGTGCAGCTTAGGGACATTGGCCATGCTAAACTCTCCCTCAGTGCACCCGAACAGGCGCTGGAGTGTGGTGACTCGGGGTTTTTCACAGTAACTTCATTGCAGTGTTAACGTAAGCCGACATGTGACTAATAAATAAATAAAATAAGTCGGGATCCTGAAGTACCCCATCACTCGCTGACTGCCACTCGGAAAAAGACCCATGTATTTCCATTCTCTGTTTCTTATCTGTCACCGAATTCTACACCAATGTCAATACATTATTCCCGATCCCACGTGCTTTAATTTGACCTACTAATATTGTACGAGGAACCGTCTCAAACGTCTTCTGAAAGTACAAATGCACCACATAGCCTGGTTCCCTTCCCCCTCCCTATTCTATTATTTACAGCCTCAGAAAACGCAAGTATGTTTGTTACGAATTACATATCTTCCTTAAGCCCATTTTGGCTTCATCAAATTCCGTTAATGCTTTCCAAATATTTTGCTATCATGTCTTTGATAACAGCCTCCAACATCTTCACTGATGCTAAAGTCAGGCTGTAATTCAACATTTTTACTCTCCCTTCCTTTGTACATGTTGGGATTTCATTTGTCACCCTCCAATCTATAGGAACTGATCCAGAGTGTATAGAATTTTAGAGGATGACACCAATGCACCCAATATTTTCAGGGCCATTTCCATTCATACTCTGGGATGTAGATTCTCAGGCCTTAGTGATTTATCAGCATTTCACCCCATTAATTTCCCCAGCATGATTTGCTACTAAAGCTGGTGTTCTTCAATGCCAACCAGCTCTTGGTTCCCTAACATTTCTGGGAGGATATTTGTGTCCCCTTTTGTGAAGATGGAGTCAAGATTTGTGTTCTATTCATCCAACATTTCTTTGTTCCCCATTATAATTTCCCTGGATTCTGACTGTAAGCTACCTAATTTGTCTTAACTAACCTTTGTCTCTTCAGATATTCAGAGAAGCTTGTACAATTAGTTTCTCTGCTCCCTGCCATTTTCCTTTCATACTCTATTTCCCCCCTCGCACATTGTGTCTTCTTTTGTTGAATTTTAAAACGTTCCAAACCCTTAGGCTTGTTGCTTCTTCTGGCAATTTTATATGTCTTACAAGAAAGAAGTAAAATTTCCTCTCCTAAAATACATCAGAGAAGAAGATGAGCTTTGGCGAAATATGATTGTTATTAATTAGACAACGATGTTTGATTCAGCTTAATCAATTAACTGAATTGAAATTTCCCAGTTTCTGGGGTGGAATTTGAACCCTTGCCCGCAGAGCATTACTTCAAGCTTCTGGAATACAAGCTTAATAATAATATTGCTAAGCTACACCTTAGACTGAAATATCATCACGTCCAATAATGGAACAACTGAACATTCAGCACTTGGTCTCAGGTTGTATCATGAGCTCAGGTATCTGTTGTGGGAATTGAACACATTGCCATTTGACTCCAACATGATGTTAATTCCACTGAGATAAGACTGTTAACCGATTACAGTTTGTGTTTTGACATGACATTGACCTCAGTGTGTCTAAACTCTGAGATCTGTGTCCAATATTGCACTGATGCATTTAATTGTCAGAAGCAAGTCTTTCCTTAGCCTTGAATCTTATTCTGACATGATGACATTGATTAATGAGAATCCATGTGAAAGTTTCATCAATTCCGAAAATGACATCGGGAAACATGCGAGGCAGAAGGTGGTGTGGAGCTTGACGTTCATCATGCATGAGCTGCACTATCAGAACAGCTGAACGCTGAGTTTGTTTCCTTTAGAACAGTGCAGTTTATGGGAGATTTAGTACAGAAGTTCAAAGTTATGAATGAGAATCTTTTGCTCATTAGGAAGAAAATGCTATCCATTGGCAATAGGGCCAGTTTATAGAAGACACTGCTTTATTAGTTATTATTTAACTGACTCAACCCTCTGATTACATTACACCGGTCCATACTTCTATTTATGTTGTACCAGACCCAGTCTTTAATGATACGGCAGCGGACCCTGTCTCTCTTTATCCTGCATTCGGTCGTTTTTCTTGTTATACTGCACTCAGCCATCTCTCTGTTATGCTACATTAGGTCCTCTTAAATAGTCCTAGAGTGGACCACGGATGTGATTATAGTAAGTCGGATCCCATCTCTTTTATATTACACAGGATTTGTCTCTTTACAATACATCAGAACCTGTCTCTGTTAATTCAGCATGGGAGCATGAATATGTTGCCTGTCGAGCTATTATCAATTACGATACATGTGGGCGTGCCCGTCTGATGCCAATCATTCTTGTTTGGAAGAGTAGGTTCATTTTTTGCTAATATCTATAAGTAGCTGTGAGAAACGTCTAATCACTCTGCTATTGTGTGGGTAATATTTAGCGTGAACGTTATAACAATTTCTCAATGATTAACTGGCATTGAGGGACAGGTCAATATGAGCAATGGTGCAGTGCTCTTTGCAATATCTTCAGGCAACCTCTGTTCTGATCCATTTTATTAGTTGAATATTGTGTTGCACTATGTCAATTTGACACAGATTTTAGCGATAATGATTGTTTCGCCTGTCTTATTTTATTAATAGCATTCAACTGACACACTGACGGTATGAGACAGAATTGTGCACTCGCAATATCGCCGGATGGGCTCCCACAGGCTAATTTTCTAACCAATGATTAATTGCTCATCTGTTTCAGAGAGAAATAAAACGAAATGGCCACAGAACAAGTTATGTTTGAATAGAATTTAAATATATATATTTTCTGCATTTTCCATTCTTAACTTCAGAATTATTTTTCAGTTTGGGATGTGTTAATCTGCTTAGGCACTAAACTCTGTTATTCCCACCCTAAATCTCCTGATCTCCCTTTCCCGTCTAAATCAATCCATAAAACTGCCCCTTTTTTGACCATCCTTTTAGTAATCTGTTCAAAGATCTCGTTGCTCAAAAACAAGATACTGCGGATGCATGGGATATGAAAAAGGGAATGCCAGAAACACTCAGCAGATCATTAATCATAAATGGAGTGGTATTAGTGTACTTGTCCATCTCTCTCTCTCTCTCTCTTTCCTCAATCAACACTGCAGTTCATCATCTTGGATTCATAATATTAGATCATATACCGTTATCATTGAATTAGAATATGATTCTGTGGAACATACGAATGACCATTTTTTTTATTTCTTACTATAGTACGACCATGTATATGCCTATATTTCACTATACATTGAGTTTAGTTTTATTGCACTGCCCCTCCTTCCGCTATTACTGCATTTAACCATGTATTTTTTTTATTGCACAGGAGTTGTCTCAGTTATGACTGTACTACACCATATCTCGTTTTATCTTTCTTTCAGCTCTGTGTCTGTATATATAACGCAACCTGAAGTTTAATTTATTAATGCACAGGGCTTTGCTTCAGTATGTGCTACAATTAACCTTGTCTCAGTAACGTGACACTGTTCACTGCAATAACACATTTAGTGCAGTCATGTACAGTAATGCACTGGGTCATGTCTCTTTATATACAGCATTTGTCTCATTTGAATCATTATTGCAATAGACCTTGTATCTATTTACATTACATTACGTGCCGCTTCATTTATATTACATAAAGACGAGCCGTGATATATGCTACAACAATAATCATTTCTGAGCTGTTGTTGCTTAATCAAGAGTCCACATATGTTACATTAGGCTCCATCTCATATATTATTGTTCTAGGCTGTACGTCATGCATTACTGAGCGCACCCGTACCTCACGGTGCATTACATTGGGTCCTAATAATAAAGCAGGCACTGTCTCAGTTATTAATTTTCTATAAAATGCGTTTGATGGATGAGAAAAGAGCAAGAGCAAGCGAGCAGGATGGTGCAGTGGTTAGCACTGCTGCCTCACAGTGCTAGGGACCCGAGTTCGATTCCTGGCTTGGTCACTATATGTGTGGAGTTTGCACGTTTTCCCTGTGTGTGTGTCGGTTTCCTTCCACAGTCCAAACTTGTGATAGTTAAGTGCATTGGAGATGTCAAATTCTCCCTCAGTGTACCCAAACAGGTGCTAGACTGTGGCGACTGGGGGATTCTCACAGTAACTTCATTGCAGTGTTAATGCAAGCCTACATGTGACTGATAAATGAACTTTTAATAAATAGATAGATACTAACTTAGGAAAAGAAGTGTATTCGTGTGGATGAAGGAGGTTGGAAGAATGCGTTTCATCTTGTTAGGTATTGCGCATCATATCTAATTGCTCTCGTATTGTGTGCAATAATTTGTTGAAAGCTTGGGATGAATCTTGTAACATCCTCTTGTTCAAAAGAGATTGAGGAACTCAATTAATGTACACCACGTTGCACTGCAAATGGACACTCGGGCAATTCAGCATGACCACTCCTCCTAACCCGCAGATTTTTGGACTGCAGAAGGAAAGCCGTAAACTTGGCAGAAACCTACGCACATACGGGGCGAATGTGCAAACACCACACAGACAGTTACACAAGGCCGAAATGGAACCTGTGCCCGTAACAATGTGAGGTGTCAGTCCTAACAGCTATGTAAATAATTGCAATTACTTTTAAGCATGTTATGGTAATTTATTCAGTATTTAATTGTACATTCTATGCCTCAGTCAATACCTAAAGTTAATTAACTGCTCTGGACGCTCTTGAATGTGATATACAGCTGGCCATTCCGCTGCCAAGGCAATGCATCTTTCAAGTGACTCACTGAACTTCTCTCCTCTCTTTCTCTGTCTCAGATTGTACCTAAATCAGATAACCTCTCTTCTCTCTCTCATTCTCCTTTAGCTCACTTACACAGGTACCCATGAGCCGGATCTGGCTACTAGTTCAAAAAAGTGTTTAATTTTTATGCTTAAGGCAATCGGTGAATGAAAAGATGAAGCACAACAATCTCAACAGAGGGAAATTCAGTGCCGGAAACAGACCAGTTCACTCACTTACACTCTCTCCTCGATTTCTCTCACACAACACCTAACACATTTAAACTTTCTATTTTTGAACACCTCTGCGGGAAAAAATCGTTGCTTTAATTTTCCCTCTTTTCGCTCAGTGGTAATCTTCAGTCCATCTTCCTTTCAATTAACATTTTTAAACCCCAAATATGATCATTTCTTGATTCATTAAAATGGCAATGGAAGTGAATGTAATGCTGAGGCCGGCAGCAATTCTGTGACTGTTCTGGATGCTTTCAGAGTGAGTTCACCCTCGCAGGCAGGAAGACTGTTCACGGTGATAACATTAAACTGGCCCCGTTTGTTTCATTCTCAGGTAACACAACTTCCCGATTCCTGCTGCCAGTTCCAAACCGCACATCTCACTTCTGAGCAAAAAATAAATCCAGGGGCCACAATCTGGTGAGAACATCTGTCAGTGCGGCCTATATCTGTCCACAGAGTCGGGGCAGAGACACACAGATCACATTGCGGTGACATTTACAAATGAGTCTGTTGTGATCTGTTCAGAGTTTCCATTCCTGGACATAACTGGATGGTCAGTGGATCAGTCACTGAGCTCCCCCGGGTTCCGTAAAGGAAGGGAATGATAGCTGTTATATTTCATTGTTTGACCATTTTCTCTCCATCTGCTATTTATTTATTGTTCCTCAGCTTTTATCTTTCAGCATCCCGTTTTTCATTATCCTAACTCTCCCGGTGTCTTTCTCGGTCTATCTCTTTGTGAGTCTTTTGAACACATTTATTAGAATTCAAAATCATGAACTTGTGAGTGGGGTGATGAAAGAGAGAATATTTAAACTCGAAGGACGGTCGGTAACCAGTGGGCAAAGATGTATTTTATTGTGCAGGGCGACAGAAATTTAATTGTTTACTTTTACACAAGAGTTGTTATGAACTGGAATAAAGAGCTTGAAAGGATGATGGCATCAGATTTCACAGTAACTTTGGAAAATAAATTAGATATATCCTTCATGGAGCTAAAATTTGAAGGATTTTCGAGAATAGGTCCATTTTAATTGATCTTATATATCATTGTCCGAGCATCTTTTTTGTGTCTCCCCCTGTCCTTCATTGAGACTGAATAAAATGCAGTATTTATACAGCTGTCGTCTTGTGCTAATCTTATCTTTTGACAGCACTTGTGTGTGTGTGTGTATGTGTGTGTGTGTGTGTGTGTGTGTGGGGCGGTGGGGGGGGGGGGTGGGGGTGGGGGGTGGGGTGGCGGATGGGGGTGGAGGGAGGTGGGAGGGGGGCTTCTATTTACAAGCCATCGCTTTGAACAAATTAGCATTGGATCGAACTTGTTTAGGAAAAGCACAATAATCCTTAACCTTTATTGCCTCCGATGAGATTTTTATATTTAATCTTTCCAGTCTTCACATGTCCTAATTCTGTCTGTAAATGTTGAACTGTTTGTAAGAATGAGAAGGAACATGTTATTTTCTGTTCCTCCGACAGATTCACCATTGTTACCTCAGATAACATACATTTTTGGAGTCAAGAACAACAAAGAACAAAGAACAGAACAGCACAGGAAACAGGCCCTTCGGCCCTCCAAGCCAGTGCAGCTCCTTGGTCCAACTCGACCAATCGTTTGTATCCCTCCATTCCAAGGCTGCTCATGTGACTATCCAGGTAAGTCTTAAACGATGCCAGTGTGCCTGCCTCCACCACCCTACTTGGCAGCGCATTCCAGGCCCCCACCACCCTCTGTGTAAAAAACGTCCCTCTGATATCTGAGGTATACTTCGCCCCTCTCACCTTGAGCCCGTGACCCCTCGTGATCGTCACCTCCGACCTGGGAAAAAGCTTCCCACTGTTCACCCTATCTATCCCCTTCACAATCTTGTACACCTCTATTAGATCTCCCCTCATTCTCCGTCTTTCCAGGGAGAACAAACCCAGTTTACCCAATCTCTCCTCATAGCTAAGACCCTCCATACCAGGCAACATCCTGGTAAACCTTCTCTGCACTCTCCCTAACGCCTCCACGTCCTTCTGGTAGTGTGGCGACCAGAACTGGACGCAGTACTCCAAATGTGGCCTAACCAGCGTTCTATACAGCTGCATCATCAGACTCCAGCTTTTATACTCTATACCCCGTCCTATAAAGGCAGGCATACCATATGCCTTCTTCACCACCTTCTCCACCTGTGTTGCCACCTTCAAGGATTTGTGGACTTGCACACCTAGGTCCCTCTGTGTTTCTATACTCCGGATGACTCTGCCATTTATTGAATAACTCCTCCCTACATTATTTCTTCCAAAATGCATCACTTCGCATTCATCCGGATTAAACTCCATCTGCCACCTCTCCGCCCAATTTTCCAGCCTATCTATATCCTGCTGTATTGCCCGACAGTGCCCTTCGCTATACGCAAGTCCAGTCATCTTCGTGTCATCCTCAAACTTGCTGATTACACCAGTTACACCTTCTTCCAAATCATTTATATATATCACAAATATCAGAGGCCCCAGTACAGAGCCCTGCGGAACACCACTGGTCACAGACCTCCAGCCGGAAAAAGACCCTTCGACCACTACCCTCTGTCTCCTATGGCCAAGCCAGTTCTCCACCCATCTAGCCACTTCTCCTTGTATCCCATGAGCCTTAACCTTCTTAACCAACCTGCCATGTGGGACTTTGTCAAATGCCTTACTGAAATCCATATAGACGACATCCACGGCCCTTCCTTCATCAACCGTTTTTGTCACTTCCTCAAAAAACTCCACCAAATTTGTAAGGCACGACCTCCCTCTTACAAAACCATGCTGTCTGTCACTAATGAGATTGTTCCGTTCTAAATGCACATACATCCTGTCTCTAAGAATCCTCTCCAACAACTTCCCTACCACGGATGTCAAGCTCACCGGCCTATAATTTCCTAGGTTATCCCTGCTACCCTTCTTAAACAACGGGACCACATTCGCTATCCTCCAATCCTCAGGGACCTCACCCGTGCCCAAAGAAGCGACAAAGATTTCCGTCAGAGGCCCAGCAATTTCATCTCTCATCTCCCTGAGCAGTCGAGGATAGATGCCATCAGGCCCTGGGGCTTTGTCAGTTTTAATGTTCCCTAAAAAACCTAACACTTCCTCTCTTGTAATGGAGATTTTCTCTAACGGGTCTACCATGATTGATTCCCCCCCTGGGAATAACAGCTCTTAGTCAGGTGGAGTCAGTCACTCTTGTGGCTGTCATCGGTTTCCAATCCGTGTTTGCCACACAAATCCCTGCGTCACTCATCATGACAAAGAAACCCGCGCAAGGCCCTAGAAACGATTGCTTCCTTATATCAGGTCCCAGTCTGACTCTGGGTCTAGCTATCTCTGTTAGTGATACACTGGAACCAGTCATTCCAATTATAATGTTCTAATTCTCTATGATTATCTTTGGAAACCGTTACCCAATCAGTTGTGAATTGGAACCTATATCCGGTTCTGTTACGGTTGACACCTGCCAGTTATTATTGGACAAATTACTTTGTTCTGGAATGCTCACACGCAAAAAAAAACGTTTAATTAAATGTTATATCATGTTCTGTCTTTCTTCTTCTATATATCCCATACATTGGTTTACATGACTCTCCCGGCCAGTTTATGTTATCGTTGCGCCAGCATATCTGTCTACATTAACTGAGATTCTGTCTCTGTTGTTACTGCATAATTTTAAATCATTTATGGGATGTGGGCATCACTGGCATCTGTTGCCCTTTTCTAATTGCCCTGACAAAATGGTGATGAGCTGCCATCTTGAACAACAGCAGTCCATGTTCACCAGGCAATATCACGGTTTATATCACACAAGGTCTGGCCACTCTTATGATACACCTGATTCATCGTATTACCGAGATTGTACAACCTATAGACAATAGAAAATATTTAGGATGGTTAGCATGGAATTGGTGAATGTAACGGTTAAACAGAAATATTGCTCCTTCTGTGAAGAGCAGCAGATGTTTCAATCCTTTGGATCAATGGGAATATGAAGTCTCAGAATTACACGTGTAATTATCTCCTGGCGGCTATATGTCCAGGTTCATTTTCGCCATTATTTTCACAAATCAGCACATAATTGAGTTTTTATCAGGAATTTCAGTGAGACACTGAGAAGATAAATTTCCAGTCATTTCCTCGTCATTCGAGATGGGATTTATCCATTTTCCAACAGATCTCTAAAGGCAGATAAAGCAACGCTGGGAACAAAGTAGACTGAAATAATTTTGCATACATGAGCACACAACAGAATAGTTGTCAATAAATAGTGACATATCTAATGTCATTCAGTTGAAATACATGAACTGTTTGGTCTTTTCATGCACTCATGGAAGGCAGAGATGGGCTGAAGGTTATCTCTGGGAAAACTGAAGGGAAATTGTTAAAAGAGATTATTGTTCCAAAGGGAGTTATTAGAAAATAGAATGTTTAATATAAATAAGTACGCAAATATCTTAGCACAGAACTGATGTGGTATTTCTTAGACATAGAACCATAGAACCCCTACAGTTCAGAAAACTGGTCCACCGAGTCTGCATCCTACCATGGGCCTCCCGCTTGCCCTATCCCCGTTAGCCCCGCACGATTACCACGGCTAATACACATACCCACATGACGCAAAGGGGCAATTGTGCCTGGCCATTCCGACTAACATGATCTGTTTTAACCTAAACGAGGGATAGGCTTTTGTGGAGCAACACAGAGACAAGGCCGAGTGCACCAATTATTGATACAGCACCTGTACTAAAATGAATGGAGGCTGCGTCGAGTTCATTCATTACTGAGAGCGTATAGAGCGTATTACTAACCAGCGTAGTGTTTCCTCATTTAAACAGAGACATGCAGTCTGCAGTTGTTACAAAGACAAGGTATATTCTAATATAAGTAGAGACAGTGTGCACTGTAATTTAAACTAAGACAGGTTCTAGTGTGATGTAAACTCACATCGGCGCTTTCAGAATATAGGGATATGCTCTAGTGTGATATAAACAGAGATGTGGCCCAGTGGAATAAAAAGTGAGGCAATGCAGAGACAAGTAATAATTGAGAGAGGATAATGTGTGAAATGAGCAGTGATATGGATTAGCGCAGTAATAAAGTAGAGAACATCTCACGCAATAAAACTGACACCAGGCCTCGTGTAATTTTGTCTGATGCTGGGCATTGTATGACATAAACTGAGACAACACCTTATGCAGTAATTTCAGACCAAGGCCTTAGATTGATATAAGATTTGACAGGGGCAAGTGCAGCAATAAATGAAACAAGAAAGAGGACAATAATTAGAGACAGGATATGATTCGGTATAAACAGGGAGGTGGGATGGTGCAGCAGTGATTGAGATATTGTCGATGTTTGCATATACATGGCAGGTTCCAGCAATGTAATAACTCGTGTAATACAAACAGAAACATGTTCTGCTGCAGTATCAGGAGTAACAACAGAGATATGGAGTAGCATGGCAATAGCCGAGAATTAATTCCGTGCTGTCATAACTGCCAGAGTATACGGCGTAATATCAAATGAGACGTGGTGCAGTGTAGATGTTGCTGAGTACAGAATCAACTGAGACTTGTTGTCATATAATCAGAAGTATGTGTCATATAAACTGGGTCTAGTTTGGGACAGAGACTGAGTCTATTGCAGCGATAACTGAGACGATCTGTTTCGTGTCGTGCCAAAAAGCACGATTTCACTGCCATCTCCTGGATCACCTCTGCTATTGCAGATGTTGGGAAATGCTGATTTTAGTTGCTGTTTCTTACTATTTAATGGGCTGTATTCCCAGCAGGCAAGGCCAATGCATATGTTGGCAATCTGGATTTATTGGCTTTCTAGAACATCTCAGAGGGCGGGGAAGCACCAATCGCTTGTGGGCCTGGAGTCATCTATCGGCCAAACTGGGAAACGATGGACAGTTTCCTTTTCTGCTGGGCATCAGAGAATCTGTTATATTTCTTGTAATGGCCGCAATTACGGAAACGAGCTTTAAATTCAAAATTGCAATTGCATTTCCAAACCCACGTTCTGTTATGGAGCCCAAAGAAGTAGGGGAGATCCTAAATGAATATTTTGCGTCGGTATTCACAAAGGAGAGGGATGTCTTGACTGGGAGTGTCTCGGAGCGGAGTGTTGAACCGTTGGAGAAAATCTCCATTACAAGGGAGGAAGTGTTAGGTTTGTTGGAGAATATAAAGACTGACAAATCCCCAGGGCCTGATGGAATCTATCCAAGGCTGCTCAGGGAGACGAGAGATGAAATCGCTGGGCCTCTGACGCAAATCTTTGTCTCGTCACTGGACGCAGGTGAGGTCCCAGAGGATTGGAGGATAGCTAATGTGGTCCCGTTATTTAAGAAGGGTAGGAAGGATAACCCGGGTAATTATAGGTCGGTGAGCTTGACGTCCGTGGTGGGGAAGTTGTTGGAGAAGATTCTTAGAGATAGGATGTACACGCATTTAGAAATGATTAAACTCATTAACGATAGTCAGCATGATTTTGTGAGAGGGTGGCCATGCCTCACTAACCTGGTGGAGTTTTTTGAAGAAGTGACCAGAATGGTTGACGAGGAAAGGGCCGTGGATATCGTCTATATGAACTTTAGTAAAGCGTTTGACAAAGTCCCTCATGGTAGGCTAGTGAAAAAGGTTGGATCTCATGGGATAAAGGGGGAGGTGGTTAGATGGGTGGAGAACTGGCTTGGTCACAGAAGACAGAGGGTGGTAGTGGAAGGGTCTTTTTCCGGCTGGAGGCCTGTGACTAGTGGTGTTCCGCAGGGCTATGTATTGGGACCTCTGCTGTTTGTGATTTATATAAACAATCTGGAAGAAGGTGTAACTGGGGTGATCAGTAAGTTTGCGGACGACACAAAATTGGCAGGACTTGCAGATAGTGAGGAGCATTGTCAGAAGCTACGGAAGGATATAGATAGGCTGGAAATTTGGGCAAAAAAATGGCAAATGGAGTTCAATCCTGATCAATGCGAAGTGATGCATTTTGGTAGAAATAATGTAGGGAGGAGCTATACGATAAATGGCAGAACCATAAAGGGTGTAGATACATAGAGGGACCTGGGTGTACAAGTCCACAGATCCTTGAAGGTGACGTCACAGGTGGAGAAGGTGGTGAAGTAGGGATATGGCATGCTTGCCTTTACAGGACGGGGCATAGAGTATAAAAGTTGGGGTCTGATGTTGCAGATGTATAGAACGTTGGTTCGGCCGCATTTGGAATACTGCGTCCAGTTCTGATCGCCACACTACCAGAAGGACGTGGAGGCTTTGGAGAGAGTACAGAGGAGGTTTACCAGGATGTTGCCTGGTATGGAGGGGCTTAGTTATGAGGAGAGATTGGGGAAACTGGGGATGTTCTCCCTGGAAAGACGGAGGATGAGGGGAGACTTAATAGAGGTGTATAAAATTATGAAAGGCATAGATAGGGTGAACGGTGGGAAGCTTTTCCCCAGGTCAGTGGTGACATTCACGGGGGGTCATAGGTTCAAGTTGAAGGGGGGGTAGGTTTAACACAGATATCAGAAGGACATATTTTACACAGAGGGTGGTGGGGGCCTGGAATGCGCTGCTGGGCAAGGTGGTGGAGGCGGACACACTGGGAACGTTTAAGACTTATTTAGATAGCCATATGAACGGAGTGGGAATGGAGGGATACAACAGAATGGTCTAGTTTGGACCAGGGAGCGGCACGGGTTTGGAGGGCCGAAGGGCCTGTTCCTGTGCTGTATTGTTCTTTGTTCTTTGTGGTTGGATTTGAAAATATATCTTGAGAAAATTTCCTTCCCTCAGAATTACTCTCCCAGTGATATTACTACTCTGCCACTGTCTCACTTTTCCACGTTGGTAAATCACTTGCAGCAGAGAAGAAGGCCATTTTGAAGCGTCATTTGTGTGTTGGTCCTGTAAATGAGCAATTCATCCAATAACACTCTGTACCCCACAGTCCAGCATTTTGTTCATTTTCAGACAATAATCCAATCCCACTTTGAATCCATCAATTGGCGCTACCTGCACCAGACTCTCAAACAGCACATTCCAGATCTGAATCACTCACTGTCTGAAAAAGTTTTTCGTTATGTCTCCATGCTTCTTTCACCAATTAACTTCAACCGCGCACTCTGTGACAAGATCAAAGAACAAGAACAAAGAACAATACAGCACAGGAACAGGCCCTTCGGCCCACCAAGCCCTCGCCGCTCCCTGGTCCAAACTAGATCCTTCTGCCATTGAACAATTCCTCTCTTTCTACTCTGTCAAGACCCCTCAGGATTTTGAAGGGCTCAATGGGATCACATCAGTCACTTCCTGTCAAGGAAATCAGTCCGAACATCTCCAATATATTTTCGTAACTGAAATTTCTGATCTCTGGAACTAATCTCGTGTATTTCCCCTGCATCCAGCCTATTGGCTTTACATTCCTCCCTACGTTTGGTGCCCAGATTTGGACGCAATTTTTCAGTTGACTATTTTCCATTGCTTTCTACACATTTAGCATAATTTCGTTGCTTCTGTATCCTTTTCCCCAATAGACAAAGACTGTTAACTATTTTGTTTACCACCGTTTAAACCTATCTTCCACCATGAATGATTTATGCACATATTCAATCAGGTCCCTCGGCGTCGACACCAACTTTCATAGCGTTTTCATCATTTCCATTTGTCTCTTCACATTCAGCTTAACAAAACGAATCATGTAACTTTACTCTGCAATAAATTAAATGCCCAATTGCACGCCCATTCCACCAATTCGTTTTTTTCGTTCTGAACTTTTGCATGAACTTCTGATGGTTTGCAATGTTTCCAAAATTGTATCATTCACAGATTTTGAAAGTCTGACCTCCATACAACGCTCTCGGTCATTTCTATGTCAGGAAGGTCAAGGGTCAATTAACCGATTCCTGGCAACTTCACTACAAGCTTTGTTCCTGTAGGAAAAACAGCAACGACTTGTTTCCTGGCACTCAGCCAATCACAGAAGGCACGTAATCGCCAAACACGTTGGGACTGGAGTCACCTATGGGCCAAACTGGGAAATAATGGAAGGTTTCTTTTTCTGCAGGCCATTAGAGAATCTGTTATATTTCCTGTAACGGCCGCAATTACGGAAACGAGCTTCAAATTCAAAATTGCAATTGTATTTTAAAACCCACGACCTCTTGTAGTTGGATTTGAATATATATCTTGACAAAATTGCCTCGCCTCAGAACTACTCTCCCAGTGATATTGCATTGACTGGGACAGCCATAGTATTAGAGGGTTGGATGGAGAGAAATGTGTTTAGTGTATTCAGGAGGAATTTCTCATTCAGGATGTGGATTTCCTGTCTAGAGCGGGGGCAAAACTTGACCTTCTCTTGGGAAATAAGGAAGGGCAGGTGACGGACGTGTCACTGAGCGATCACTTTGGGACCAGTGATCATAATTCTATTAGTTTTAAGATAGCTATGGAGAATGATAGGTCTGGCCCAAAAGTTAAAATTCTAAGTTGGGTCAAAGCCAATTTTGATGGCATCAGGCAGGAACTTTCAACAGTTAATTGGGGGGGTCTGTGGAAGGCAAAGGGACGTCTGGTAATTGGGAGGCTTCAAAAGTGTGTTAACCAGCGTTCAGAGTAAGTACATTTCTCTCAGGGTGAACGGCAATGCTGGTAGAGGTAGGGAACCCTGGATTACTCGGGATACTGAGGCCCTGGTCAAGAAGAAGAAGGAGGCACATGACATGCATAGGTAGCTGGGATCAGGGGAATTCCTTGAACGGTATAGCGGGTGTAGGAGTAGAGTTAAGAGAGAAATCAGGAGGGCAAAAAGGGGACACGAGATGGTTTTGGCAGATAAGGCAAAGGAGAATCCAAAGAGCTTCTACAAATGCATAAATGGCAAAAGAGTAACGAGGGAGAGGATAGGAGCTATTAAGGACCAACAAGGCCATCGATGTGCGGATCCACAAGAAATGGGTGAGATCCTAAATGAATAATTCTCATCAGTGTTTATTATTGGGAAAAGCATGAGTGTTAGGAAACTTGGGGAAATAAATAGTGATGTCTTGAGGAGTGTACATATTACAGAGAAGGAGGTGCTGGAAGTCTTAAAGCGCATCAAGGTCGATAAACCACAGGACCTGATGAACTGTAACAAAGGACATTATGCGAGGCTAGGGGGGAAATTGCGTGTCGCCGAGCAGAGATATTTGACTCTGCGAGAGTCACAGGTGAGGGGCCTAGAGATTGGAGGGTGGCAATTGTTCTGCCTTTGTTTAAAAAGGGCTGCAGGGAAAAGCCTGGGAACTACAGGCCAAAGAGCCTCACATCTGTTGTGGGCAAGTTGTTGGAAGATATTTTGAGAGACAGGATCGACAGGCACTTAGATACGCAAGGACTGATTAGGGACATTCAGCATGGCTTTGTGAGTGGAAAATCATGTTTCACAAATTTGATTCAGTTTTCGAAGGGGGAACCAAGAAGGTAGACGAGGGAGTGCAGTTGATGTTGTCTACATGGACTTCAGCAACGCCTTTGACAAGGTACCACATGGTAGGTTATTGCATGAGGTTAAATCTCACGGATCCAGGGTCAGGTAGCTAAATGGATACAAAATTGACGATGACAGAAGCCAGAGGGTGGTTGGAGAGCGATGTTTTTCAAACTGGAGACCTTTGACCAGCGGTGTGCCTCATGGATCCGTGCTGTGTCCACTGTTATTTGTCATTTATATTAATGATTTGGATGAGAATATAGGAGGCATGGTTATTAAGTTTGCAGATGACACCAAGATTGGTGGCATAGTGGACAGTGTAGGTTATCTCGGATTGCAACGGGATCTTGATCAATTGCGCCAGTGGGCTGACGAATGGCAGATGGAGTTTAATTTAGACAAATGCGAGGTGATGCATTTTGGTAGATTGAACCAGGGTATGACTTAGTCAGCTAATGATAGGGCGTTGGGGAAAGTTACAGAACAAAGTGGAGTCACAGGTGGACAGAGTGGTGAAGAAGGCATTTGGCATGCTTGGTTTCATCGATCAGACCATTGAATACAGGAGTTGGAATGTCTTGTTGAAGTTGTACAAGAGATTGGGAAGGCCACACTTGGAATACTGTGTGCAATTCTGGTCACCCAATTATAGAAAGGATATTATTAAACTAGAAGGAGTGCAGAAAAGATTCACTAGGATGCTACCGGGACTTGATGGATTGAGTTACAAGGAGAGGCTGGATATACTGGGACTTTTTCCTCTGGAGTGTAGGAGGCTGAGGGGTGATCTCATAGAGATCTGTAAAATAATGAGGGGCATAGATCAGCTAGATGGTCAATATATTTTACCAAAGTTAGGAGAGACTAAAACTAGAGGGCAGAAGTTTAAGGTGAGGAGGGAGAGATACAAAAGTGTCCAGAGGGGCAATTTTTTCACATCGGGGGTGGTGAGTGTCTGGGACAAGCTGCCAGAGATAGTAGTAGAGGCGGATACAATTTTGTCTTTTAAAAAGTATTTAAATAGTGACATGGGTACGATGGGTGTAGAACGATATGGGCCAAATGTGGGCAATTGGCATTAGCTTTGGGGTTTTAAAAAAAAGGGCGGCATGGACAAGTTGGGCCGAAGAGCCTGTTTCTATGCTGTAAACCTCTATGATTCTCTGACTCTATGAGTTCAGGGGGATGGAGTCAGAGGGAATAGAGCAGGGAGAGAGGATCCCTGGGATGATTTTCAGTGTGTTCTGGACGATGATATGAGAGGGAATGGAGCAGAGATCGAGGTTCCCTGGGGTGATATTCAGTGAGTTCAGAGCGATGCTATCAGAGGGAATGGAGCAGAGAGAGAAGAGCCCTGGGGTGATGCTCAGTGTGTTCAGGGCAATGGAGTCAGAGGGGATGGAGCAGGGAGAGAGGATCCATGGGGTGATGCTCAGTCAGGTCAGGGCGATGGAGTCAGAGGGAATGGAGCAGGGAGAGAGGATCCATGGGGTGATGCTCAGTCAGGTCAGGGCGATGGAGTCAGAGGGAATGGAGCAGGGAAAGAGGATCTCTGGGGTGAAGCTCAGTGAGGTCAGGGCGATGCTATCAGAGGGAATGGAGGAGGGACAGAGGATTCCTGGGGTGATGTTCGAAGAGTTCAGGGTGATGGAGTCAGAGGGAATGGAGCAGGGAGAAGGGATCCCTGGGATGATAATCAGTGAGTTCAGGGGGATGGAGTCAGGGGGAATGGAACACGGAGAGAGGATCCCTGGGGCGATGCTCAGTGGGTTCAGGGCGATGCTATCAGAGGGAATGGAGCAGGGAGAGATGCTCCCTGTGGTGATGTTCAGTGAGTTCAAGAAGATGGAGTCAGAGGGAATCGAGCAGGGAGAGAGAATCCATGGCTTGATGTTCAGTGAGTTCAGGGGGATGGAGACAGAGGGAATGAAGCAGGGAGAGAGGATACCTGGGGTGATGCTCAGTGAGTTCAGGGACATGGTATCAGAGGGAATGGAGCAGGGAAAGAGGATCCCTGGACTGATGCGCAGTGAGTTCAGGGGGAAGGAGTCGGAGGTAATGGAGCAGGGACAGTGTTTTTAACCACTAAACTAGTCCTAATTGCCTGCATTTGGTCCAAATCCCTCTATACCAATCTTACTCATGTATCTGTCCAAACACTTTCTAAAAGACAATATTGTACCCGCCTCTACTACTAGAACCATAGAACCATAGAAAATTAAGCTCAGAAACAGGCCTTTTGGTCCTTCTTGTCTGTGCCGAACCATTTTTTGCCTAGTCCCACTGACCTGCACTTGGTCCATATCCCTCCACACCCCTCTCATCTATGAACCCGTCCAAGTTTTTCTTAAATGGTAAAGGTGACCCGCATTTACCACTTCATTCGGCAGCTCATTCCACACTCCCACCACTCTCTGCGTGAAGAAGCCCCCCCTAATATTCCCTTTAAACTTTTCTCCTTTCACCCTTAACCCATGCCCTCTGGTTTTTTTCTCCCCAAGCCTCAGCGGAAAAAGCCTGCTTGCATTCAAACTATCTATACCCATCAAAATCTTATACACCTCTATCAAATCTCCCCTCAATCTTCTGCGCTCCAGGGAATAAAGTCCCAACCTGTTCAATCTCTCTCTGTAACTCAGCTTCTCAAGTCCCGGCAACATCCTTGTGAACCTTCTCTGCACTCTTTCAACCTTATTTACATCTTTCCTGTAACTAGGTGACCAAAACTATACACAATACTCCAAATTCGGCCTCACCAATGCCATATATAACCTTACCATAACACTCCAACTTTTATACTCGATACTCCGATTTATAAAGGCCAATGTACCAAAGGCACTCTTTACGACCCTATCCACGTGTGACGTCACTTTTAGGGAATTCTGTACCTGTATTCACAGATCCCTCTGTTCAACTGCACTCTTCAGAGTCCTACCATTTACCATTACCAGTAATCATGAACCATTTACCATGAACCAGGCCAGGTGTTAGATTTGGAGGGAGGTGAGCACTTTGGTGACAGTGACCACAATTCGATTACGTTTACTTTAGCAATGGAAAAGGATAGGTATATACCAAAGGGCAAGAGTTATAGCTGGGGGAAAGGAAATTATGATGCGATTAGGCGAGATTTAGCTGGCATAGGTTGGGGAAGGAAACTGCAGGGGATGGGCACAATTGTAATGTGGAACTTGTTCAAGGAACAACTACTACGCGTCCTTGATAAATATGTACCTATCAGGCAGGGAGGAAGCAGACGTGTGAGGGAACCGTGGTTTACTAAGGAGGTTGAATCTCTTGTGAAGAGGAAGAAGGAGACTTATGTTAAGATGAGACGTGAAGGCTCAGTTAGGGCGCTTGAGAGTTACAAGTTAGCCAGGAAGGACCTAAAGAAAGAGTTAAGAAGAGCCAGGAGGGGACATGAGAAGTCTTTGGCAGGTAGGATCAAGGAAAACCCTAAAGCTTTCTATAGGTATGTCAGGAGTAAAAGAATGACTAGGGTAAGATTAGGGCCAGTCAAGGACAGGAGTGGGAAGTTGTGCGTGGCGTCTGAAGAGATAGGAGAGGCACTAAATGAATATTTTTCGTCGGTATTCACACTGGAGAGGGACAGTGTTGTTGAGGGGAGTACTGAGATGCAGGCTGTTGGACTGGATGGGATTGATGTTCATAAGGAAGAGGTGTTAGCAATTCTGGAAAGGGTAAACATAGGTAAGTCCCCTGGGCCGGATGGGATTTATCCTAGGATTCTCTGGGAGGCTAGACAGGAGATTGTAGAGCCTTTGGCTTTGATCTTTGTGTTGTAATTGTCTCCAGGAGCAGTGCCAGAAGACTGGAGGATAGCAAATGTTGTCCCCTTGTTCAAGAAGGGGAGTAGGGACAACCCTGGTAATTATACACCGGTGAGCCTTACTTCTGTTGTGGGCAAAGTATTGGAAAGGATTATAAGAGATAGGATTTATAATCACCTCGAAAGGAATAATTTGATTAGGGATAGTCAGCACGGTTTTGTGAAGGGTAGGTCGTGCCTCACAAACCTTATTGAGTTCTTTGAGAAGGTGACCAAAGAGGTGGATGAGGGTAAAGCGGTTGGTGTGGTGTATATGGATTTCAGCAACGCGTTTGATAAGGTCCCCCATGGTAAGCTTTTGCAGAAAATACGGGCACATGGGATTGAGGGTGATTTAGTGGTTTGGATCAGGAATTGGCGAGCTGTAAGAAAACAAAGGGTGGTGGTTGATGGGAAATATTCATCCTGGAGTTCAGTTACTAGTGGTGTACCGCAAGGATCTGTTTTGGGGCCACTGCTGTTTGTCATTTTTATTAGTGGCTTGGATGAGGGCGTGGAAGGATGGATTAGTAAATTTGCGGATGACACTAAAGTCGGTGGAGTTGTAGACAGTGCGCAGGGAAGTGGCAGGTTACAGAGGGACATAGATAAGCTGCAGAGTTGGGCTGAGAGGTGGCAAATGGAGTTTAATGCGGAAAACTGTGAGGTGATTCACTTTGGAAGGAGTAACAGGAATACAGAGTACTGGGCTAATGGTAAGATACTTGGTAGTGTGGATGAACAGAGGGATCTGGGTGTCCATGTGCATAGATCCCTGAAAGTTGGCACCCAGGTTGATAAGGTTGTTAAGAAGGCATACGGTGTGTTAGCTTTTATTGGTAGAGGGATTGAGTTTCGGAGCCAGGAGGTCATGCTGCAACTGTACAAAACTCTGGTGCGGCCCCATTTGGAGTATTGCGTACAGTTCTGGTCGCCGTATTATAGGAAAGATGTGGAAGTGTTGGAAAGGGTGCAGAGGAGATTTACCAGGATGTTGCCTTGTATGGTGGGAAAATCATATGAGGAAAGGCTGAGGGGCTTGAGGTTGTTTTCGTTAGAGAGAAGAAGGTTAAGAGGTGACTTAATAGAGGCATACAAGATGATCAGAGGATTAGATAGGGTGGATAGTGAGAGCCTTTTTCCTCAGATGGTGTTGGCTAGCACGAGGGGACATAGCTCAAAATTGAGGGGTGAGAGATATAGGGCAGATGTTAGAGGTAGGTTCTTTACTCAGAGAGTAGTAAGGGCGTGGAATGCCCTGCCTGCAGCAGTGTTGGACTCGTCAACGTTGAGAGCGTTCAAGTGGTTATTGGATAAACATCTGGGTGATATTCGAATAGTGTAGATTAGAGGGGCTTTAGATTGGGACCACTGGTCGGCGCAACATCGAGGGCCGAAGGGCCTGTACTGCGCTGTAATGTTCTATGTTCTATTACTGTCCACTACACCTCCAATCTTTGTATCATCAGCAAACTTGCTGATCCAATTGACCACATTATCATCCAGATCATTGATATAGATGTCAAACAACAATGGACACAACACTGATCCCTGCGGCACACCACTTGTCACAGGCCTCCACTCAGAGAAGCAATCCTCCACAACCACTCTCTGGCTTCTTCCATTAAGCCAGTGTCTAATCCAATTTACTACCTCCCCATGTATACCGCGCGACTGAACCTTCCTAACTAACCTCCCATGAGGGACCTTGTCAAAGGCCTTGCTGAAATCCAGGTAGACAACATCCACCGCCTTCCCTTCATCCACTTTCCTGGTAACCTCCTCGAAAAACTCTAATAGATTGGTCAAACATGACCTACCACGCACAAAGCCATGTTGACTCTCCCTAATAAGTCCCTGTCTATCCAAATATTTGTAGATCCTATCCCTTATCAGCCCTTCCAATAACTTGCCCACCACCGACGTCAAACTTACTGGCCGATAATTTCCCGGATTTCTTTTGGAAACTTTTTTAAACAACGGAACAACATGAGCCACCCTCCAATCATCCGGCACCTCCCCCGTGAATACTGACATTTTAAATATGTCTGCCAGGGCCCCTGCAAGTTCAACAATAGCTTCCCTCAAGGTCCGTGGGAATACCCTGTCAGGTCCTGGGGATTTATCCACTCTGATTTGCCTCAAGACAGCGAGCACCTCCTCCCCTTTAATCTGTAAAGGTTCCATGACCTCCCTACCTGTTTGCCCTATTTCCGTAGACTCCATGCCCGTTTCCTCAGTAAATAAGGATGCAAATAAACCATTTAGTATCTCCCCCATCTCTTTTGGTTCCATACACAGTCTACCACTCTGGTCTTCAAGAGGACCAATTTTATCCCTCACTATCCTTTTGCTCCTAACATACATATAGAAGCTCTTTGGGTTTTCCTTCACTCTGTCTGCCAATGCAACCTCATGTCTTCTTTTAGCCCTCCTGATTTCCCTCTTAAGTAGCTTCTTGCACTTTTTATACTCCTCGAGCATCTGATCTGTTCCTTGCTGCCTGTACATTTCATACAACTCTCTCTTCCTCTTAATCAGTGTTACAATCTCCCTCGAGAACCAAGGTTCCTTAATCCTATTTACTTTGCCTTTAATCCTCACAGGAACATACAAACTCTGCACTCTCAAAATTTCTCCTTTGAAGGCCTCCCACTTTCCATTTACATCCTTACCAGAGAACAGCCTGTGCCAATCCAGACATCCCAGATCCCTTCTCATTTCATCAAATTTGGCCCTCTTTCCAATTCAGAACTTCAACCCGAGGACCAGATCTATCCTTATCCATGATCAGGTTGAAACTAATGGCATTATGATCACTGGATCCAAAGTGTTCCCTCACACTCACATCCATCACCTGCCCTAACTCATTTCCCAATAGGAGTACCAATATCGCATCCTCTCTAGTTGGCACCTCTATATACTGATGGAGAAAATTCTGAACACATTTTACAAACTCTACCCCGTCTAAACCTTTAACAGTATGCGAGTCCCAATCTATATGTGGAAAATTAAAATCCCCTAATATCACAACTTTATGTTTCTTGCAGTTGTCAGCTATCTCTCCGCTGATTTGCTCCTCCAATTCTCGCTGACTATTGGGTGGTCTATAATACAAGCCCATTAATGTGGTCATACCTTTCCTGTTTCTCAGCTCCACCCATAGGGCCTCGGTAGACAAGCTCCCTCATCTACCCTGCCTGAGTACCGCTGTAACATTTTCCCTGACCAACAATGCCACCCCCCCCCCAACCTTTTATCCCTCTGCCTCTATCCCTCTACTTCTGGCAGCTTGTTCCAGACACTCACCACCCTCTGTGTGAAAACAATTGCCCCTCTGGACACATTTGTATCTCTCCCCTCTCACCTTAAACCTATGCCCTTTAGCTTTAGGCTCCCCTGCATTTGGGAAAAGATATTGACTGTCTAGTTGATCTTTGCTCCTCATTATTTTATGGATCTCTATAGGATCACCCTTCAGTCGCCTACGCATCAGGGAAAAAAGTCCCAGTCTATCCAGCCTCTCGTGATAACTCAAACCATCAAGTCCCGGTAGCATCCTAGTAAATATTTTCTCTTCTCTTTCTCGTTTAATAATATCCTTCCTATAATAGGGTGACCAGAACTGTACACAGTATTCCAAGTGTGGCCTTACCAATGTCTTGTACAACTTCAACAAGATGCTGCTGTGACAAAGTACTCTTGTGTGAACACTCTGCAATGCTGAGACTGGGAGAAGTGAACAACAGGGAGCAGCATTGCAACTTCTCTCCCCCCATTGAAATTGGGTTTGTTGCTACATCTGCTGCACCATCCCAACCACATCCAAAAGGGGCAATTTGGACAATGGCTGCAGACAGATCTCACTGCGCTTGCTGCACAATCACACTCCCCGCTGGGGGCCAGCATGCGTTGCCGGGGAGCTGGCATGCGGCCATCTTGGGTTGCTCGGGGGTCTCCCTCACGTCAATGCGGCGGCGGCCCGCGCGCTGCCCACTGGGAAAATTCCCCTCCCGCACATGCGCACAAGCAGCTACAGTTTAGTTTTTTAATATTTTAAATGTTGATGATTATTATTAACATCTTCTCCCGTAAGACTATCGGCTCCTTTTAGATTTGGGAGCGTCGTTTTTTTTATTGCGATTTTTACAAATCGGGCCCACACTCAGCGCATGCGCCGTTTCGCCACCGGCTTCTTTATAAAAATGTGTACTTTATTTAATTTTAATTCAGCTCCTGGCGGGATGTCCGACTGAGAATTTCTCTCATTTTCTCCATTTTCTCCATGGGGGGGCGGGGGGGCAGTGACGTCATGGCAAAATGACGACCGGTCCCGCCCCTGTCACAGGCTCGGATGTTTCGCCAACAAGCAGCGGCCGGGCATGGGCGGGCAAGAGGTAGCACTGGGAGGAGCAGCTCCCGGGGAGCATTAAAGCGACTCCTGCTAGCCAGGAGGGGAAACAGCAGCAGCACAGTTTCTGCCCAAAGGCTTCCCCAGTTCAGCTGCTCAGAGACACTGGGAACCTCTTTCACTGTTAACTTCAGCTTCTTACATTCACCCCTATCTATCCATCTCTCCCTCCATTCATCTCACCCTCCCTCCCTCTCTCCATCCACCCCTCTCTCCCCTATCCATCCATCCCTCCCTGCAACAAAACCATTCACTCAGAACAGCAGCTTCAATCTCATTACCTCAGTCTGTCTTCCAGCCTTTATCGAATCCACTCTGCACCCAAATACTTTGCACCATTAGATATTACAATTCAAACTTTATAATCTCTCCAATTCTACATTTGTTCAAAGAGATCATAGACAGCAGAGAAATCATCAATTCCATTCCCATTCTGAGCTATGGGGTATATTTATACATTTTCTCATTACGCAAAAAAACCCACACAACGAGCTTTAGATTCGCTTCTGTTGTTATTTTAGTGCCCAGCAGGTGGATTAGAGTGAGATTGGTATCAACCCTTCAGTGTCTCAGTTTGTCTCTGTGTTTGTGAGAGTGTGTGTGATCGTGTGTATGTCTGTGAGTGTGTGTCTGTGCTTGTGTTTGTGTCAGTCTATGTTTTTGTTTGCGCGTCTGTGTGCGTCCGTGAATGTGTTTGGGGTGTGTCTGCCAGTTCGCCTGTAGTTTTTTGTCTGAGATTGCGTATATCTACATGTGTTTGTGTGTGTGCCTGTGAGTTTTCCTGTGTCTGTTTGAGAGTGTATGTCTGTGAATGTGTTCGTGTAAGTATGTCATTCGAGTTCGCCTGTATCTGTTCCTGAGATTGGTATCAATTCTGTGAATAGGCTCATCAGCATTGATTTGTATTAAAATAAAAATAATAGGAACAAGAAAAAATAACACAACCCTCCAGTAAGACCCTTCAGTTGTCGGATGACATCCCGGTGATTCATATATCTAAAGCCCTCCCTCCTACACCGGCTCTTTAGCCAAGTATTTAACTGTATTATCTCCCTGTTGCAAGCCTCACTAGTACGTGGCATGGGGGGTAATCCTGAGATTACAACCCCAGAGATCCTGCTCTTAGTTCATAGAAATCATAGAAACCCTACAGCGCAGAAGGAGGCCATTCGGCCCATCGAGTCTGCACTGACCACAATCCCACCCATTAAATGAATAAGTCCTGTCCTGGTTCGATAGACTAAAATGGATTACCTCGGATTCATCTAAATTAAACTCCATCTTCCATTCATCAGTCCACTAGCCCAATTGATAAAGATCCTGTTGCAATCGTTGATAATCTTCTTCACTGCCGACTATGCCACCGATCTTGGTGTCACCTGCAAATGTACTAACCACGCCTCCTAAATTCTCATCCAAATCATTAACATAAGCGACAAATAGCAGTGGACCCAGCACTCATCCCTGAGGCACACCGCTGGTCACAGGCCTCTAGTTTGAAAGACAAACCCTCTATAACCACCCTCTGTCTTCTGTCATCAAGCCAATTTTGTATCCATTTAGCTACCTCACCCTGGATCCCGTGAGCGTGTTTCCAGCTGCTGCTCCAACCGAACCATGCGGTCTGTGAGGAGCGGCAGCTAGTCACACTTCCCGCAGACATAGACGTCAGGGGCACTAGAAAGTTCCCTAATCTTCCACATCTGGCAGGAGGAGCATATCACTGCCCAAAATGCCATCTCTGCACTTGGACACTGAAAAAAAAAACAATCTTACTTGCTTTTGACAAAAAGGGACATTCACAAACTCTGGGTGGCAACACCCAGAGGGGTCGCGGAACGAGATTCTGGGGTCGGGAGCTCAGAGGCAGCGATAACTGTGGAGCCTCTACTGAATGTTCACAGCTTTCTGCCACCTTTAGATTCTCGAGTTTTATTTTAAACAATGGGTGTGGCCTAAATTGACGACGTTTGGGCCTGAAGTATTTCAGTTCAGCTCTGAGATCCAGTGTCCCAGAGCAGCCCAGCTCTGCAGTTTACAGCTCCCGTCATTTAAACCATCAGCTCCGGACAGTAGAGTGATGGGAATCCTCCTTGTTTTCACCCTATCTGTCTGTTTACCCCGTGAGTACCGATCAAACTAATCCACAATGTGTGGATTGAATATAAATCTGTCCCAGTCCATCCCAATTACAGACACTGTCTGGGGTTTCAGCCCCGTTGTGTGGTTCTCCTCTGATGGTCCATTAAACTCTCCCTCTTTAATTTCCAGGATCTTTCAGTCAGTCAGTAACGCAGAGCCCGGCAGCGTTGACCAGGAAGGAGTGTCAGTCTCTCACCATCACCTGTATCTTTTACGGTCATAATTGGGGCTATTATTTCCAAAATGGATATTTCTTCAGACAAACCCAGACCGGGACGGAGCGGGAGCGGATCTCCAGCGGAGGGAGATTTGTTGTGTCTGTGAACAGAGCAAAAAAGACATTTTCGCTGGAAATTCGGGATGTGCGAGTTGAAGACACCGCCACCTATTACTGTAAAGCTGATTACTGGTACTACACACCGTGATGGGCCTCGACTTCCAGCGATACAAAAGCTCTCCCTGCAGATTCTCACAGAACCAAATGATAAACCGGAGTTAATCTGCCCTGAACACCGCCCACCCCCTCCCCCCTCCACCACCCGCCCCCGGCCAACCCCCCACAATAGCGTCTCATACTCTCTGTTTTAATGAGACCTGATTACTACCATGAACCTTTTGAGTTTTATAAACACGGAATGTGAGTGGATGGTGGTGTCTTTCCTGGGAATGTTGTCGGTGAATGGAGAATGGGAATGATTGATCCCAGTTGCAAACCCTCACACCAGATGGGATTCTGGACTCACAGCCCACACTGCGCGCTGTTTAATTAATGTTCCAACATCCCACCCAGTACCCGAGGTTTTGATACTGAATTGTAACACTGTGCAAATGGTTGGGGGGCGGTCACAGTGAAAAGGAGCTGAGCAAATACCTGTGCACAATTACAATATAAATTCTCAGGGCCCAGATAGTGAATCATTGATTTGATGTTATTTTCGCTGTAATCTGGACTACTGTTACTGTAATCCCCACCATTCCCATCTTTCTTTAATTTTTTTTGCGATGTATGAAGTGAATATTTCCTTCCTGCGGCCATTTACTGAGAACTCGGACCTCACAAAGTACAATTTGAACGGACAGAGACTTTGAAACAATGAATATTATTTATTAATTTTAAATCCCCCCAAAAATTGGACACTACTGAATGAGTGGTGATGATTTCCCGGCAGATTGAGATGTCGGTGGATCTTGTACTGAGGAGACTGAGAGCGGTGCCACTGTGGGCCGATGATGATTCTGTAGATGGATCCGGGACGGTGGTGACTGTCACAGCCGGTAAGTGGTTCCAAACCCCGCCGTGTTACAGATTTTATCGTTTAATGTTCCCGATCACTTTATCATTGTGATCTGTCTCGTTTCAATCCAATCCAATCTTCCTGTGGAAAATCATCCGTTACAGATTTCGAGTTGGGAGCTGGATGTGATTCTGGAGTCGGGTCCAGGTCAGTCCCGGGAAAAATGTCTGTGAGACCTGATGGAGTCGGCGGTCAGCGGGACAAGGATAGCGGGGCGAAGCTCGTGCGGGGCGGGGGTGGGGGGGGGGGGGGGTGGGCAGTGGGTTCGGGGTAAAGGGTGGTGAGGCGTGGGGTGCGGGTGCTCGTGTTAGATGTGATGTGGGAGTTGACAGCATCTGGGAGATTATTGATTGAAAGGGGCACGTCAACATCAAGAACTCTGTCACTTCTGATAGTTTTTAACAAGCTCAAGTTTACAACACTCCGGAATCCACTCTGGCTACTAAATGTGACTGAGGGAGATCTGTCTGTCGCTTACAACCCGGTGCAGGGTCCCAGAGCTTTCTCTTGGGCAGTAGATTGCAGTCCTACCCTTGCAATATCAATAGTATACCGGCTGAATGAGATGAATATCACTGCGGCCAATTCATTTAACAGCAGCGACTCATTCAATACCTGACCCAGGTGACAAAAAGGAAAATGACACAACGGACTTCAGGTCTAAGTGTACTTATTGGTGGTCCAGAGGAATGTTGTAATCGAGAAATCAGTGACTGAAATTACTGACGTTGTACCTGATATTTCTTTAAATACCCTCAATTTAACAAATCACTTTTTCTTATTTACCACCGTTAGTGGTTAGTTCTGGAGCACAAGTCTTCAGTAATATTGCCGGGATATTTCCAGGGCCCATAGCCTTTGCAGCATCCAGTGCCTTCAGCCGGTCCTGAAGTCACGTGGAGTTAATCAAACTGGATGAAGACTGACATCACTGATGCTGGGGACCTCCGGAGGAGGTCGAGATGCATCACCCACTCGATACCTGTGGATGAAGATTGTTGCCAATGGTTTAGCCTTATCTTCAGCAGATTGACAACTCATTTATAGGGACGCCGGGTGTTGCTGCTGGGATTGCCTTCTAAAGTCTTCATTGACCAGTGTAACTCCCTCGTTTGCTAATGTCAATGCAGGGGACATGCTGGGCCATGAGGTTACAGATTGTGTTTGAGTACAATTCTGCTGCTGATGGCCCATAGTGCTTCATGGATGCCGAGCAATGAGTTGCTAGATCTGCTCGAAATCTATTCTATTCGGTCCGGTGACGGTGCCGCACTACAAGATGGAGCGTAGCTCAATGTGAAAACAGGACTTTGTGTCCACAAGGATTTTATGTGGCCAGTCCTACTGATACTGCTCTGGTGGTGCAGCTGCGACAGTCAGGTTGCTGAGGGTGAGGTCAAGTATGCATTATTCCCTCTTGGTAGTTGCCAGTCTAGCACTTATATCTTGCTATGTGCTAGCGAGAGAGTCGTAGCGATGGATATTGAAGTCCCCCTACCATTATACATTCTGCACCCTCGCAATCCTCAGTCCTTCCTCCATGTGTTGTTCAACATGGAGGAGTGTAGACACATCAGCAGAGGCACGCGGGAATCAGCAGGTTTCTTTGCCAATGTCTGATCTGATGTAATGAGTCTTCATGCAGTCGAGGGAGGATATTGAGGACTCTCCGGGCAAGTCGCTTCCGATTATATCCCATTGTGCCGCCAGGTCTGCTGAGTCTGTCCTACCAATGGGTCAGTTTCTTGTTGAGGCAGAAGATAAACTGCAACATCACTGAGTGACTGCGTAGCTTTGAAATGTGGAACAGCCACTCTTGCTTCTATCAGTTGGAAATGTTGCTTCTATGTCTGCATTTCTCAGGAAAGCAATCAGCAACAATCTCTGGACGGGGGGAACATGCTGGGTCTCTTTTCGTCTAGAGATTGGAGAACAGCAAAGAGGACTCATTGAAATCGTTCAACTAATGAACGGGTTAATGAGATGGATGTGGCCAAACTATTTATTTTTGGGTATGTCTGGAGCAAGGGGCTATTAACATCTGATAGTGTTACGATCCCAGTTGATGTTACTACTGGATGGGAAACTCCCAGGTGCAACTCTGGCTAGAAATAATGTAGTGTTTTCTTCTGTTTTAGAACAATTGGGGGAATGGAGTAACTGGATGGCCAATTAGCTTTTAGTAACAGAAGAAACAAACATTTATTAAACATGAAAAGTTTTACTATGACACAATTCTCCTTCAGCCCAACTCCTCATGACTGTACGCAGACTTTAAGGATAACACAGGTTGCAAAATATATCTTTGCTATACTGTTCTCCGTAAATGCAGTCCCTGTATAGCAATAGGCCACTGTGGCCAGCTACACCCCATTCCAAAACCTAATTGTCGATGCCACCCAATCGAATTTCTGTGGATTGCTCCTCACAACCCCGCAGATCATTATACTGATGTGAACCAACTGGCCTCACTGGACTCTGGCATCCACACGAGTGTTTCCCATTCCCACTCTCGAAAAGTCCTGTCTTGGTAAATTCTACCAAATAACCCTTTGCCTGCGCTATTTTCAGCAAGGATCCACTTCCAGGATTTCGCACTTTGCTTTCACTATTCCTTTGTCTTGAATTGTCATGTGCATTCAAGTTTCCATACAATCTCAGAGGTATGCAGCCATACCAATACTGCTTCACTGGTCTCACCAACATCATGATTATATCTGAAAGCTGGCTTGCCAACTTCACCAGGTCTGTGAATTTCAGCTCTGCATTTAGCTGGGGGCCTCTGTCTCTGCCCCTTTCTTCAACTTTGATAAACAGTACATAGTTCAGTTTCGAGTTCCTTTGGCCCTCTCAATTCAGTTGTCCTGGGACCTTTTTCAATTCCTTGGTTTCTAAAACGATCTGTTCTTTATTTTCTGGAAGTTCTTTTTTCTCATTGCTCCATTTTATTGCTTCTGCTTCTGGCAGAGCTGTGAGAGGTGCTTTTTGTCTCATTACGTATCTCCTACGGCCTTGAGTCCAGTAAAACCCCTTCCTAACATAAAGGTGGCTCCTGGTTCCCAAGCAACAGCCTATTCCTTCTTCACAGCTTTTTATTTTTCATGTCATTAACTCCCTCAGCATAATACAGGCACAGTTTAAAATGAACCAAAAACCACATACATGCAAACATCTTTGTTTAATAGCAAGCTAACTAGAATTTTACCCGACCTTACACAGAAACGCTAAACTAAACTCACTTAAATCTATATCTTATTTCTAATATCCAATAATACAATCACAGACTATATAAACTACTTCTGCCTCCTGACAATAGTGATTCAGAGAAAATCTAAACATTAAGAAGAAGAATTTTAAATATCAGCCAGGAAGAGGAACTCACTGTCACATTGAATGTTTGGAGCAGCAGGTATTGACGCATCTATGGGAAGACTTGAAAAGATCCGAGGGAGAACAGATCAGACTGACACAGGGAGCTGGATGGGAAAAATCAATTAGAAAACTGAGGGCTGAGGCTGGTCTGGAGTATTTCCACAGACATAAATGAGTGGGCCGAAGTGTCTCTTCTTCTTCTGAAGTTTCTATAAAATGTACAACTTAGAGAAAACTCTGCCCAGAGAACCCGGGAGAGAATCAGTTAATGAGCAGAAAAAACGAAATTGTCGGAGATCCAGAAGAGGCAGTTCCCAGTGAGTAACAGTAAAACCACTGCGGAAACTGAACAGAATGAACGCAACTGGCAACTATGAGACTTTGGGGCATGCTCCCACGACACAAGAAACCCAAGCAGCAAAAAGTAAATGAAATGAAACTGACTAGATATTTCAATGTTAAGTGAAGGGGAGAAAACATGATACTGACAGAAAATAAACAAATAGATTAAAAAGCAAACACAGACTCTCAGGAAGTGTTAAACTGAAATAAATGTATGACATTTGACGACCGTTGTTCGGCATGGTTCGGTCCCATTGGAGCTGATGAATCACAGTCATTCTTTGTTGGATCTTGCTGTATGCTGTGATGTGACGCAGCTGCGTTACTCTCTGACAATCATTTCTGGAAACGGATTGCGTCACTGACAATAAAATGTTCCCTCGGTTTGTCTCTCAACATGGAAAACTGAAATTGAAACCGAACATATATCGTAAAATCATTTCGTCTGGAAGGGCGACATTCGGCCCCTAGGGTAGATGCTGCCCCTTTATAAATGAAATCGAATTCTTCCACAAGCCATGAATTTTCCCGATAAACCTGCTGTTTTCCTGTTCATGAATGTGATCGTTGCTCATTCATAATTCACTGTTAAACCAGCTCCTACTGAGCTGAAAGTATATTCATGGATTCACAGAATTTACTGCAGAAAGACAGGCCCTTCGGTCCAAACTGATCCATGCCGATCAAAATGCTCATCTAAGCTCAGCCATTTGCCGGCATTTGGCCCATATCTCTCTAAACCTTTCCTATCCATGTATCTGTCCAAATGCCTTTGAAATGTTGTCAATGTCGCTGCCTCAACCACTTCCTCCGGCAGCTCATTCCATATACGTACCACCCTCTGTGTAAAAAGAAGTTGCTCTGCAGGTTCCCGTTACTTCTTTCCCTATTCCCTCTTGTTCTCGATTCCCCAACCCTGGGAATAAGACTGAGTTCATTCGCCCTATCCGTGCCTGTTATGATCTTATACACTTCTACAAGATCACCCCTCTATCTCCTACGCACCAAAAGAAAAAGTCCAAACTCTCCCTATAACTCAGTCCCTTGAGTCCTGGCAACATCCTTGTAAATCTCTTCTGCACTCCCTCCAGTTTAATAACATTGTTACAGATCATTAGAACTTGTGCAAAATAAAATGTCACCTCATTGTACACTGGTTTATAGCGTAAGTCAATATCGTTCCATTAGAATTAAAATAATAATAACTCCGCATAAAACTGAGCTACTCCTGCGACTGACACAATCTCCAACTAAAAAATGGCAAAACCTAAACAAAACGCTTTTTTTCTAATCCTGCAGATTCCTCTTCCCTGGTATCCAAGAATCCGCCTCTCCAAATCTCTGCTGCCGATGACACGGTTACATTAAGCTGTGAATATTCAGGAATCTGTCAGTACACAGTACACTGGTACAGTCAGCCCCCAGGGCAAACTCTGAAATACTTGCTGCAGAAACACACTTCAGGAGGGGACAATAAAGAAAACGCTGCCGGGGAGAGAATTACTGCTTCTATCGATTCTGTCCAGAAAATCAGCCGGTTAAAGATCTCCAAACTGCAACTAAGCGACTCGGCTGTGTATTACTGTGGACTGAGTCAGCACATAGCACAGTGATACAGAACACGGAGAGAGCTGTACAAAAACCTGAACATGGCGAGGATTACAGACACAGTGATACAGAACACGGAGAGAGCTGCACAAAAACCTGAACATGGCGAGGATTACAGACACAGTGATACAGAACACGGAGGGAGCTGCACAAAAACCTGAACATGGTGAGGATTAGAGACACAGTGATACAGAACACGGAGAGAGATGTGCTGAAAACTTAGTCCTACTCCTTGTCCAACAGGTTCAAGATTCTTGCTCCTGCTGTTGACGAGGGTGAGGACTGTAGGACAGATGAGCGAAGTGGCCACAGTACCGTGGGCCAGGGAGCCATTCAAGTGGGGTAGGAAGGAGGAATCTAGTCGTAATCGGCGATCGTATAGTTAGGGGCACAGACAATGTTCTCTGTGACCAGGAGCGATAGTCCTGTAGATTGTGTTGCCCCCTGGTGCCAGGTTTCGGGTCACCTCCTCAGGACTGCAGAGAATTCGGAATGGGAGGGGGAAAATCCAGTTGTCATTTTTGACGTATGTACGAATGACATAGGCAGAACAAGGATGCACATTCTGCTAAGGGAAGATGAATAGCCAGGTTCTAAACTCAAAATCATAACCAAAAAGGTAATAATCTCTGGATTAATATCTGAGCCATGAGCTAACTGGGACACGATTAATGAGATTAAAGAGGTAAACGTTTGTGTACGGGAAAAAATTCTAATAGGTTAGTAAAGATTTTTAGACATTTAGAAATTAGGACACTGACAGAACTACCAGCATTAAGGTAAATGACTTTAAAACAGATTTATAAAGTAACACGAAAGCAGTTTGCACACATATGAAATGCAGTAAGAGATTTAAACAAGTGATTATGATTTAAAGATTTGAATGTATTAATATATTTTTAAGAATCATTGTTCACTTTAGCCAAAGGCAGTATGCTGCGAAGCATTATGGTAAAGGGTATTAGGGCAGAGCCATATTCTAAAAAAATATTAAAGCCTTGAGAATATGCAAGTTTCATCAGTAGAGCTTCGAATGGATAGAACATTCAGAACACTTAAACAAATTTTATGAATAGGGTATATTCACTGTCCAGATAAAATGGATGCATGCCCAAACGTGGAGTCAAGTTTTAATCTGGTTTGGCAGTGACCTGTAGAGGAACTCATTGGAACGTGCCCTTTGAACTTTGGGGCTGGTGTCTGGTTACTATGGGATACAGAAATCTGGGTTAGCCAAGGCAGGAGTTTGCGTCTGAATTCTAAGGACTAAGGAACTGCCATTTTGCCAGAAGGTAAGATGTGATTGGCAAAGGTATCTAACATAAATTATTTCTGGTTTAAGTATATTGAAGATGATTGATTTAAAGCTAATGAAAGGCGGGAGTAATTAATAAGGAAAACTATAATTGGCCTGATTTGAATTGTATACGTCAGATTTCATTGGAGAGGACTAGATGCTCTATATCAGAGCCGCCCTGACCTTTTAATTATTTCTCTTGGTGGCCGCTGGTCAAAATAAAGGTTACGTCTTTAAACTGAGACACTGGCTTCGTCGGTCTTGTTTTGTCTGAGATTTACTGACGGTATCTGGCCACCTCGAAAAACCAACCAACAGTGTGGCTCATAGTTTCATGTGGGAGAAATGTGTTCGAATTCATGGAATATTAGCACCAGTATTTGTGCAGGAAGGAGCTGTTGCATCGGTGCGGACTCAATCTGAATCATGCTGGCGAATAACTAGGGCTGTAGATAGGGCTTTAAACTAAATAGTGGGGTAAGGAGGAATGAGTGTTCAGTTGCATGTAAATAAATTTTAAAATCGAAGTTAAAGGAGAAGGTTGGAGTGAAGGTTAACGATGAAACTGATTGTTACCAGAAAATAAAAGGAAGGGACAGAACGTGTGGACATCATAGGACACCAAGAAATCGTGCAAGAATGGGGAAATTTGATAACAGAACAAACTTAAAGGCTTTGTACCTCACTGCACGAAACTTTGGGAATAAAATTAATGAGTTAATATAGAGAAATATGTATGAATTAATGGCGATTACTGAGACATGGTTGCAGGCAAAACTAGATTTGGGAATTGAATATCCAAAGGTACTCAATATTTCAGACGGATAGACGGAAATGAAATGAGATGCTGTAGTAATATTTAGGTCCCCAAACAGTCGTTTGGCAGTGAAGCATAGTCTAAATGAGGAAATATTGGGGGCTTGTAAGAAAGGTACGTCAATAATCATGGATGATTTTAATATGCATGTAGAGTGGATTTATCAAATTGGCAAGGGTAGCCTCGAGGGAAAGTTCATTGAATGTATTAAAGATTGTTTCTTGCAGAAATATGTTGTGGAACCAACGAAAGAGCAGACCAATCTTGATTTTCCACCCAATGTGGTGGACACGGCTCTCAACCGTGTCCCACACATCTCCCAGGCTACTGCTCTCACACTCTCTCCTCCCTCCCAAAACCAGGATAGCATCCGCTTTTTACTCACTTTCCAGCTCACACGCCTCCGCATTAAAAGAATCATCCTCCACCATTTCTGCCAACACCTGCATAATGTTACCTTTCAACCCAATTTCCCCTCGCTCCCCCTGCCAGTATTTCACAGGGATCATTCCCTCCGGGGCACCCTTTTCCACTTCTTCATCACACCTAGCAACTCACCCACCGCCACCGGCACTTTTCCATGCTACCATAGAAAATGCTATACCTGCCCCTTCTTCTGCTCCCTCCTCAGCATCTTAGGCTCCAAAAACTCTTTCCCGGTGAAGGAGCGCTTCACGTGCATCTCCTTTAATCTCGTCTATGGCATTCGCTGCTCGCGATGCTGCCTAATCTACATTGTAGAAAACAATGCAGAGTGATTTGCAGAATAATTCTGGTCTGTCCGCAAGCAGGATCCAGATCTTCCTGCAGCTTCGACACACCACCCTGCTCTCCTATCCACACGTCTGTCCTTGCCCTCTTCCAATGTTCCAGTGAAGCCCAACGTAAAATGAAGGAACAGCACTTCATCTTCAGATTAGACAAATTACAGCCTTCCGGACTGAGGATTGAGTTCAACAATTTCAGAGCATGACCTCTCTACTCCACCTCCACGCCATCTTCTTTTCATCGCATTCGTCCATTTTTTTATTATTTTCTACTTTTACTTCTATTTATCAACATCTAAAATATCGCTTTTCATTTTACTTCATCTACCCACCCCACTCCCCATTCCACTAAGGATAACTGCCACATTCATAGACTGTGCACTTTCGGTTCTGCCATTTACACATTCCAATCTCTTAATGGACGCTCTTAGCAACATTCTCAGCCTTGATCATCACCATTTACATTCCCTTTGTCGTTTTGTCTATGCTATTTGTTTCAATTATAGTTCCCCACCCCCAGAAAAAACCCACGCTCACAGTATAAATCTTGTCCAACTTTCCTTGTCTTCAGCTCTGAGGAAGGGTCACCCTGACTCGAAATATTGGCTCGATTCTCCCTCCACAGATGCTGTAAGATCTGCTGAGATTTTTTGAGCATTTTCTGTGTTTCTTTCAGATCCCAACATCAGCAGTATTTTTTTTTATTATAGGGAGCAGACTATTCTGGATTTGGCATTGTGTAATCAGCAGGGATTAAATAATGATCTAATAGTTAAGATCCTCTAGCCAAGAGTGATCATAGTTAGATAGAATTCCAAATTCAGTTTGAGGACGAGAAACTCGAGTCCCACACTAGACTTCTGCAGTTAAACACAGGGAATTACGAAGACATGAGGACAAAATTGGCCCGAGTGGACTGGGAAAGAAGACTAAAAGGCAGGACAGTTGATGATCAGTGGCAAATGCTGAAGGGGACAATTAATTCCTCCCAACTAAAATACATTCCCATGAGGAATACAGACTGTAAGAGGGGGAGAAATATCCATGGCTAAGCAAGGAAGCTAAAGATAGCATGAAAAGAAAAGCTAATGCATATCATATTGCAAAGGCCTGTGGCAGACTGGAGGATTGGGAAACATGTAATGATCAACAATGGGTTACTGAAAAGTAACAAAAAGATCCAAGGTAAATTATGAAAGAAAACACGCACAACATTTAAAGAAGTACTGCAAAAGCATCTTAAATATCTAAAAGTGAAGAGTGGAGCGAATGTGATTGTTGGACCCTTGGAGGATTCGACTAGGGAATTAATCGTGGGGGAAATAGAAATGGTGGAAACTCTCAATCAATAGCTTGCTTCAGTTATCACGCTGGGCAAATCGAGCACCATTACAATAGCAACAGGAAATGCAGAGGTAATAGAAAGGAAGGAACTGAGAAAAATGATGATCAATAGTGAAAAAGTGTTAAGCAAACAGTTGGGATTGAAGACAGTCAAGTCCCCAGGGCCGAATCACCTACAGCTTATGGTCTTAAAGAAAGTGATAGTAGGCACATTGGTTATAATCTTCCAAAATTTCCTGGATGTGGGAACGGTTCCAGTGGGTTGGAAAAAAGATAATATAATGCCCATATTCAAAGCGGGAAGGAGACAGAAGGTATAAAACCAGACACCAGCTAGTTTGACACCTGTCGTTCTAAAGTTATTAGAATCCATTTTTAAGATTGTAGTAACGGGACAATTAGAATGCCAAAATGCAATCCATTAGGGTCAGCATGGTTTTACGAAGGGCAAATCGTTTTGACTAATTTGCTAGAGTTCTTCGAAGATGTAACAAGCAAAGTGGACACTGGGGATCCTGTAGATATGGTATATCTATACTTTCAGAGGGCCTTTGTTAAGGTACCATACCTTGAAATGCAAAAGATAGTGTGTGTATGCGTGCATGCGCGCGTCCGAGTGTGTGTGTGTGTGTGAGTATGTATGTGAAATAAGAAGAGAGTCCAACAGAGGGAGATTGCTGGAAGTGAGAGACTCTGTGTGTATCTGTGTCTGTGTGCTTGTGTTTGGGTATGACTGCCTTCTTGCGAGTCTTGCCTTTTCGCTGCAATTAATCTTTTACACCGTGCCGCTATTTAATGATCACAGCCGTGTTTCTGCAACGCCCTTCTGAAAAGATTTCAGAAGTAACTACTGTGTTCCAAAGCAAAGCAGGAGATTGCTGATGGAGAAATTCTTATTTCTTCCATCAGGTGGCAGGAAAGCCAACAAAATGTCCACCCCCACCTCTTGGTGTCTCTGTTTCACTGTCCTCTATCACACTCTTATCTCTCAATTCCAATGCCTGTATCAATGTGTTCGGTCTCACTTTCATTACAGTGGACACAGTGACAACGCAGTCTAAGACGCTGCTCCTAATTGTCGCATTCTCCATTGACTCCACTCTTGTTACAGATGTTTTGGTAATACATCGTGTACAAACAAGCTGGCTGCATAGTTCCAATTTCGGTGGAAGCCTAATAACTGCACTTCCTCTTCAGGCCTGTTCCTCACTATAAAGAAGCGAGTCAAGATATATTGTACTATTCTACCCATTGCAAATACAACTTGCAGATGGATCACCCACGAGGGTTAAAAGCTTTCATTCTAGCAGCAATCATATCAGGTGAGTTACACTTCACATTCTCATTGATTACCTCTCAAGAAAGCCTTTTATTCTTCCACATTTAATGTTGCTTTTAGAGAAAAAGTAGAGCAATATTCGCAGTGGTTGGATTTAATTAATTATTAGGGGCGGCATTTTGGCACAATGTTTAGCACTGCTGCCTCACAGCGCCAGGGACCCGGATTCGATTACCGGCTTGGGTCACTGTGCAGAGTCTGCACGTTCCCCCCATGTCTGCGTGAGTTTCCTCTGGGTGCTATGTTTTCCTCCTGCAGTCCGAAACATGTGCTGATTAGGTGCATTGGCCGTGCTATTCTCTCCCTCAGTGTAATAGAACAGGCGCTGGAGCGTGGCGACAGTAACTTCATTGCAGTGTTAATGTAAGCCCACTTGTGACACTGATAAATCAACTTAATTTAGTTATTCTCATTGATTTCCTTTCAATAAATTATTTTATATTCTTATATTTAATGTTGATCTTTCGAGATAAGTACACAGCAACATTACTGGTGACTGAGTTTATTTAATGATTGGAATTTTACAAATAGTTATTTAAAAGCTTCAGTAGTGAGAAAAGGCAGTGGGAACTGGGGCCAACCTCCATTGGGCACACCCCATCCTCCCCCTCCCCCGCAGCTCCCCAGTTTCAAATCGATAGAGTGCCTGGAACCTCCACTTAATTCTAATTTTCTCTATCCTTCAGGTAGCCTGGCTGCATCCGCAGTCATCCACCAGCCGGAGGCAGAGGTGAGGGTCCAACAGGGAGCCACCACGACAATCACCTGCTCATACACAGAGGTGGAGAGAGCTTGCTTGGTCTGGTACCGGGAACCTCTCCACCCAGCCATGGGAGGGAGTCCCGAGTATATTGTCGTCCGCTGCACCGATGGTTTCAGTGACAGCGCCACATTTTCCAGGCGTCGCTTTTCCTCCTCCCTGAGCAAAACTTACAGAATCATCAGTCTGACAGTTGCACCGGTGACAGCTGTGACTCCAGGAAATACTTCTGCATCTTAAACACACACACTCGCACATTCCAGGCAGCAGCCTCTACGTAAACTGTAGGTTCCTCTCCCAGGCAATGGGGACGCTGGGCATGATTTGTAGCCCCATTGTCCAATGTCGGTGTTGTAGAATTGCAGCATCAACACAGGGATGGACAGGCAGACAGATGTGAATTAGATTCTTAGACACATCAGCTGATTCAGTAACACACAAAACAGATATATGGCCACTAGACAGCTAGATAAATAGAGTGGTAAACACAGGAATTGATGCATTCACATACAAGGCAGATATATGGTCACTGGACAGTTAGGTAGATAGAGTTATAGACACGCGAACTGATGAATTAAAGAAGACAAATATATGGTCACTGGACAGTTTAGTGGATAGTTTCATCGGCAGATTGACTAACACACAAAGATATATGGACACCAGAGAGTTAGATAGATTAGCAGCCACATCAACTGCTGGACTAGCACGCAAAGTGGATGTATGGTTACCAGAGACTGATTTACAGGTGATGGACGGCTTGGGGTCACAGTCTGTGCAGAGTTTGCACGTTCCTATCGTGTCTGCATGGGTTTCCTCGTGATGCTCCAGTTTACATCCACTGTCCAAAAGACATACTGGTTGGGTGCTTTGACCATGCTAACTTCTCCCTCAGTGTGCCCGGGACAGGCGCCAGAATGTGGCAACTAGGGGATTTTCATAGTAACTTCATTGCAGTGTTAATGTAAGCCTACTTGTGACACTAACAAATAAACTTTATGAATAAATAAGCAGGAAGGCACAGTGTGATCAGTTCTGAACAAGAGATGGGTACACGCTGACTTTTATACATGAAGAGAGACTTTGAAGGATGTGATTACACCAGAGAGGGTGCAGAGGAGGCTGACAAGGATGCTGCCTGGGCTGGAGCGTTTCAGCGATGAAGAGAGGCTGGTTAGTTTGGAGGTGCTTTCCTTACAGCAGATAAAATGAGGAGGGGGGTGGAACTGATTGAGGTGTACAAAATTAGGAGGGATATAGATATTGTGAATAGGAAGGGACATTTCCCCTTCGTGGAGAGGTCGATAACAAGGCGACACAAATTTAAGGTAATGGTCAGCAGATTTAGAGGGGATTTGGGATCAAAACACTTTCACCCAGTGGATGGTGGGAATCTGGAACTGACTGCTTGAAAGGGTGGTACAGGCGGTAACCCCTCAACACATTTAGGAAGCATTCAGATGAGCATTTGAAACGCTATAGCATGCAAGGCTACGGACCAAGTGCTGGGAAATTGGACCATTGTCCATTTCCACTTGTGCTCACAGTCCAGCTGCAGCCAATGTGTTTGGGGTCTCTCACACCAGGACCAGAGCCTTTCTGATTTCACCAGGGCTAGTGCATTCGGTTGCACTTTGTCCCTTAGAATATTATTGTTCTAACTGAGTGACACTATTGCTAAGGAAAGGGGCGAATCTCGAGATGAATGAGACAGTAATCACAATTTGCTGCAAAAATGAACATTTGTGACATTGGAATTATTCAATATTTGGCCCTTGCTGCTTTAAGAAAAAGACACAATTATTATTGGCTCTAAAGAATGTGTTATCGGTTGCAAATTCTGGGTATGTTCTTGCAGAAACTGCTATTGTTGTGCAAAGGGACCTTGGTGTCCCAACACACCAATAACTGAAAGCAAGCTTGCAGCGACAGCAAACAGTTTGAAATGCAGCTTGTTCCTCCTGTTCTTGACCATGAGGTTAACAATGTTACTCGGACTATTGGAGGGTTCCTTCTGCAGTGAGCTGCTTGACATTTCCCCAAATTCCTGCTGTGTGTGTTTGCTGAACCTCACCTTTCAATGGTATGTTACAGGGGAAGGAATCATCATAAAATCCCAACAGTGAGAAGGAGGCAATTTCACCATTGAGTTTGCACCCAGGCCCACTCTGCCATGTCCCCGTAACCCTTACTAATCACCTAATCGAGACATCTACCGATATTTAGGAACACCTAGCGTGCATATCTTTGGACTGTGGAAGGAAATTGGAGCATTCAGAGGAAACCCACGCAGGCACGGGGAGAACGTCTAAACTCCACACAGATAGTACTCAGGCCTGGAATAAAAACCACTGTGCCACCGATCCGCCCATCACGATAATGGATGTCTCTTTGACTTTAACAGGTGTCCAGTCGGAAGTAGTTCTGACGCAGCCAGAGGCAGAGAAGTGGTTCCCAGTGTAGTCCCTGTCCCTGACCTGCAATACCAGCGGCTTCGACTTCAGTGGCTATTGGCTGTACTAGTACTGTCATGGTACCTGAAAGAGGCCAGACTGGCTAGTTTCCTACTATGATGAAGACTTCCATTGATACTGTGGGGAGACTCGAGGACGATTCACTGTTTCCAAAGAGCTTGCACACAATATATTTGCTTTGGATGTCAGGTTTCTGACGATGGAGGAAACAGCTGCTTATTGGAGTACACAGTTAACACAGTGAGGCGGGTCAGCCCCAGATTTGTAAAAAGAACCCAAACTAGAGGAACTGCACACAGTTTGTCCACTTCATTAAACTCCAATAGATTCATTGCTGACAACAATTCATGGAACCATAGTGTTACTCTACCACACAGAATAAGGCCATCCATCTAATGTACGGATAATATCACACCCGGACAGTCACTTCCTCATAAATCTCATGTGGTTTCAGTTTGCTAAGTGGAATGAAATTTTTGTAATATCACTCAAACTTTTCAAATCCTGACAGGGCTGGTCAGACTGGATTCAGGAATGTTGCTTCCTCTGGCTCCGGGGTTTGGGGAGGGGGGGGGGGGCGGTGGAGGGGGGGGGAGGGGGTGGAGCGTCTAGAACAGAGTGTCAGCGTTTCAAAATATGTGATAGGTCATTTATGAGAAATGCCTTCACTCAGAAGCTGTGGAACTCTCCACCTCCGGAAGTTGCGGAGGCCAAGTATCTGAATATATTTAAAAATGAAATAGATAGATTTCTAGACTCTAATGGTGTGAAGGATTGTAGGGAGAAAGGAGTATTGCAATTGAAGATCAGCCATGATCATAATGAATGATGGAGCAGGCTCTAAGGGCCGAATGATCTATTCCCGCTCATATTTTCTGTGATTCAATGCTAAAAAGTCGACCATGTGGTGCTTTAACAAGTATCATTGGAAAGTGTACAGCCGCAGCATGGAACATACTATCATGATCCAAGATATTAGGCTTAATCGCCTATAAAAGCTACCCGGATCTGCACCGGATGTTCTCTAACCTCCAAGACGACGGACCAGATGCCACTGTGCTACTGCGGCCCGTTGACTGAATGAATGAAGCTCCAACAACACTCAAGAAGCTCGACACTATTTAGGACAAAGCAATTCAGTTGATGGCAACCAATTCCACAAATACACACATTGGCAGACGTGGCACAGTGGCAAACATTTAGACATGCAGGAACTCGCTAAGGCTCTTTAGGCAGCACTTTCCAAACTTACAAACACTGCCATCTAGGGGATAAGAGCAGCAGATACCTGGGACCACCACGACCTGGAGGTTCACCTCCAAATCACTCCCATCCAAACTGGGAAAGATTCTCCAGACTACACACGTAACTACAGAATAATGGATTATTCTTTACACAGCTGGGATCTGGAATGCATTGCCTGCATGAAGATTCAACAACAAATTTCCTTGAGCATTGGATATATTGCTTGAATTGGAATATGAAGCGATCTGTGGAATGTACAGGGGAGATTATCGGTGTTGTTATGTCAGTGAATTGAATGGGCAGTTTGGACAGCATGTGACGGTCATGCTAAGAGCCTACCTTATTAAATCATTCTGCTAAAGCAACATGGAATCAGTCCCCTAATGAAAATAATGTTCCAGACGGTACTGTTAACGGAAACATGAGGAATATGATTCAATTCGCCCTGAGTAACAATGAATCTTTGCAGCTTTATTTAACAATGCAAATTCGTTGGCGCCCATTCTGTATTGATGTGGATATATTGTCACGTGTTGACAGTGTCTTCTATTCTAATTGGTGTCTTGTCAAAACCCTCCCCCTGCCCTTGTACAACCCGTTGTGACTAACGATCAGAATTTAAAGATCAGCCAGTGCTCTGTTCAGTGAATGACTGGAGGGAGTCCCGGGAGGAGGGTGTCTAAGTTAACACAAGCTCCATGAGCATGGCGCTAGCAATATCTCTCGGTCTGTTTATTGGCTTCTTATCCTGTGAGTAGTTGGATATTCTCAGAAAGTTCCCATAGTCTCTGTTTAACATTAATCATTCCCTGTGGCGTGACACAAACTGGATTCACCTCACCATAATTATTGTTTCTTTCGGTTAGCAGGCGTCCAGTCGGATGTGGTGTTGACCCAGCCAAAGGCAGAGACGGGGATAATAGGGCAAACCCTGACCCTAACCTGTAAAACCAGTGGATTTGATCTTGGGAGATACACCATGCTTTGGTACCGACACAGTCCCGGGAAGGGACCGGGCTGGCTCCTTTGGTACTACAATGAAAATAGCAAGAATTACAATCCGGAGTTTGGTGAACGAATCACTGCGTCCAAGTACCTTTCCAACAGTGTATTCGCGCTCTCTATTAGGACTTTAACAATGGGAGACAGCTCTACGTATCACTGTGCACAACGGCACAGTGAAATAGATCACACCCAGCCCTGTACACAAACCCACAAGAGGAATTGCAGCCATTTCCCTGCTTTTATTTTCATTCATGGGATGTCCACCCTTAATTTTCCTTGAATTAAATGGTTTGTTCGGCCATATCAAATGGTGTTTGAGAGTCAACCGCATTGTTGTGTGGATATGCCGTCACAGGTAGGCCAGGTCAAGTAAGGAAGGTAGATATCTTTCCTTGAATGGTATTCGTGAATCAGATCAGTCTTTACAACAATCGACAATTGTTTCACGGTTGTCATTAGATTTTTGATTCCAGATTTTTACTTAATTCAAATTTCAGTATCAGTCTTTGTGGGATTCGAGCCCCCTTTGCACAGTAGTTATTCCATTGATCTATGTTCTTACGTGGAACACCACCCCCGACTGAACATCTGGAAAAGTGAAGAAGCACTGATTATGGAGGGGGTGGGGGGGGGGGGGGGGGCGGTTGAATCCAGTTCGAGTAATCTCACCAGGGAGGAGGAACATCGAGATGGAGACGTTGCACACTTCTGAAACTGTCGAGCTTCCTACAGGATCTGAAAGCAGGAAACACAACCAAGAGATATCACTCAAAATATTCTCCTGGAGCCTGTGTTGATTTAGACACAAACCCGATTCCACCCCCACCCCCTCCCCACCCTTCCCCTCCTGGTCAATCACTGAACAAAGAACCGGGGAGTTTTCAGATACTTTTACTCAGTATGCTTTTGTGCCGTTAACAATACTGTCCCGAGCATAAACCCCAATCGGTGACTGATACCCAGGGTGTTTTTTGGGTATGTTTCAGTCAGATAGGATTGTAAAGTTATATCCATTACATTCCATTGAAACCACTGATTCGATTCAGGACAATCCGAATGGTCTCACTGCCCCACTTATTACACACACATACATTTATGTTCCCGCTGAAACCGCCGATTCCATCCTCAACGGAAGTTACCACTCAGAATGCATCTAGCACCCATCCAGGCTTGCCTTTCGGAGTACGCTGGATATCATTTATATAAAATATCCAAGGAGAGGCAGTTGCATTGGCGGGAAGAAAAATGTCAAAATGACGCAGGTTTAAGATGATTTGCTCCAGTTTAGAGTGGCCCCAGAGTAGCGTCGGTGTTACCTGGCAAGTTGCAATGTTTCAGGAGCTGCCCATTAATTAGGGCGGGGGGATTGGTTCCATGGTGATTTTCAAAGGAGAGACAGTTCAGTGTTGGCAATGTCTATATTGTAAATGCTTTGTGCCAATTGTACGAAGGTGGGAACAAGTCGGGAAAGACTTTGACTGATAAAATCTCTCAACCAGGTCAAATAGAAGGTTCATAGGAATATCACGACATCGGACTTCTTTTCCATGGTCGCTCCTATCCTGCTCAATCAGTATATGTTGAATTATTAGTGGTCATCGGATGTCGATGCTGGACTATGGGGAGGTGGTGGCCCACTGGTATTGTCATTGGATCAATAATTCAAAGACCCAGGTTACTGATTCGGGGAAGAAAGGTCAAATCTGACCAAGGCATTTGGTGAAATTTGAAAACAATAAAATAAAATCTAATGACGACCATTGTCGATGGCTCTAAAACCCCATCTTGTTCATTAATGCGGCTTTGGGGAAGGAAATGTGCCGTCCTTACCTGGCCTGGCATAGACGTGACTCAAGATACAGAGTAATGTGGTTGAAACTGAAATGTTTCTGTTAATGGCAACACTCAGAATTTTTCAGGTATGAAATCAGCATTTGAGAAGCATCGAGATGAACACTTCAAACCTTTTATATACAAGGCAATGGACTAAGTGCTGGAACACGGAGCTGTTTGATGGCCAAGACAAACAAAAATGGATGAAGGGCTGTACAATTCCATGGCCTAATGACTAACTCACCAGCTCCCCTTTCAATTCGGCTATGGGACATTAAACGCCTAACAGAGAAGACAAATGATTTTATATCATATCCAAAAGTGGATGTGTGACATTGTATAACTTCCTCAGTTTTGACATTGGAGCAGTGGAATTGGGCTGGAATCCCCAACGATTTCGAGATGATAACCTTACACATTTAACCAGGAGAAATGAGGTGCGGAAGTTGATCATTACTGAGACAGAAGACAGCTGAAACCTGCAGTGCGCAGAAAAACCTGCATTGTAGCTACTTCTCAAACCTCCTTCGACAGTACATTAAATCCCACGAGCTCTACCTTCCAGAAGGCCAGGGCCAGCAGACACATTGGAATCACCATCGCCTGGAGGTTGTTAATGTGCCAGAGAAAAAAACACAAGTATGTTACGAATTCCATATGTTAGGTTATGACTAGACCCCAACAGTGTTTCTATTTTGACATTAGTGTGAGGATAAGGTGTTTCGCTCCAGGTCTGATTCCATTGACACACAAGGAAGCGCTTATCAAAACTAACTTCATTTAACAATACAGTACAGTTTGACTATAACGAACGAATTAGTTTAACTTTTCCCAATTGAAATGCTTAGCTTAACACGATGCAATTCACAGCCACTAATGCATCTCTATTAGTTCAAATTCAAGCAATATTCCTCTGATCGACTTGAACTCCTTTTCAAAATCAGTAGCAACCCCCTGCTTATGCGCTTGGACTTGTTAAAAGTGCTAAAACACCTCTGGAGAGAGAGGCAGACAGAGAGACAACTGACTTCTGCCAGCCCCACACAGCAGCCTTCAGAGAGAGAGACAGTGAGAGAGAAAATAGAGAGAGAGAGAGAGATGGACAGAGAGAGAAAGACCTCTTTCTTCTTTCAGGACCAAGCAGAAACTGACTGTTTTAAAATAAAATAAAGCATTGTGTTTTCCTTGCAAGCCCATTCACATGACCCTGCCTCTGCCAATCAACCCAATCAAAGCCCTACTCTGAAACCACAGGGGAAAAACCAAAATAAACAAAAATGCATTAAATCAGATTAAAACAAACACATGCTTAGCTAAAATGAATCATTTGCCCGCATTAACAGTATTCTCTGGGTTGGCCATAGAAGAGAGAGGGTAGCGGTGGAAGGGTGTTTATTTTCTGAATGGAGGTCTGTAGCTCGTGGTGTTCCGCAGTGATCAGTGCTGGGACCTCTGCTGTTTGTAATACATATCTAAATGTCTTGGAAGTAAACGTAGCTGCTCTGATTAGCAAATTTGCGGATGATACTAAGATTGGCAGAGTTGTGGATAGTGATGAAGATTGTCAGAGCATGTCACAGGATATAGATAAGCTGGAACAATGGGTGGAGAACTGGCAGATGGCATTTAACCTGAACAAATGCGAGGTGATGCATTTTGGTTGATCCTTGAGTTGGGAGCCATAAAATAAATGGCAGAACCATCAGGAGCATAGACACACAGAGATTTGAGAGTAAGGTCCACAGATCCTTAGAAGTGGGAGCACAGGTGGAAAAGGTGGTAAAGAAAGCATATGGCATGCTTGCCTTTATCGGATGGGGCATCGAGTATAAAAGTTGGCAAATTATGTTACAGTTGTATAAAACTTTGGTTAGGCTACATTTTGAATACTGTGTCCAATTCTGGTCACCACACTACCAGAAGGATGTGGAGGCTTTGGAGGGAGTGCAGAAAATGTTTACCAGGATGTTGCCTGGTATGGAGGGTATTAGCTATGAGGAGAGATTTAATAAACTGCGATTGTTCTCCCTGGAAAGACGCAGGCTGAGGGGCGATCTGATAGAAGTTTATAAAATTATGAAAGCTATAGATAGAGTGAACAGTTGGAACATTTTTCCCAGGGTAGACATGACAATTACAAGGGGGCAGCAACTTCAAGATACGGGGCGAAAGGTTCAGTGGAGATGCGTGGAGGAAGTTTCTTACACAGAGGGCGGTGGGGGTCTGGAATGCATTGCCAAGTGAGGTGGTTGAGGCAGCCACTCTAATAACATTTAAGACATATCTTGATAGGCACATGAAGAAACGGGGAATAGAACGATTTCAGCAGTTGGTCTAGATAGGACAACATGATCGGCACAGGCTCCGGAGGGCCGGTTGTTGTGCTGTACTGTCGTTTGTTCTTTGTTCTTTGCGCAGACAAATCGGCCCCCGTAAAACAGAGTTGAATTTTAAACATGCCTCTTACAAGAAACATGATAGAGATTAATTTCTTAAAGGCACAGTATCATTACTTGTTCCCCTCCAAATCACTCACCATTCCAACTTCTAAATATATCACTGTTTCTTAACTGTCGCGCGACGAAAATCCTGGAATTCTCTGCCTAACAGCACTGTGGGTGTAAACATCAGAAAATTAAATCTAATGGTGACCCAATTTGATTGCTACCAAAACCCACCTCTTTCACTCATGTACCTGTGTGGAAGGAGACCTGCTCTCTCTGCTTGGTTTATCCTTCTCGTGACTCAATATCCACAGCAAGTGATTGACTCTGGAATAGCCTCGCAAGACATTTATTTGAAGTGATGGGCAACAGGTAAGAAATCCAGAGTTTTTCAGGAGAAACTATCTCGCACAAAGCGTGTTGAAAACGTGGAATTTCCTCTCACAAAACGTAATTTTGGCCAATTCCATGAATATATTCATGGGGAAGTAAGATGCACAGAAGGGCAAGTGAAGATTAGAATGATATAGGTGTGAGAGAAAGGCAGGCGAGAAGTGGCTCTTGTGGGGCTTCGACAGCAGCATAATATTTAGTACCTACACTTACCCTTTCAGCGCGTCGAGGCTGCTGCGCCATTTAACATGAGTGTGGTTGATCCGTGACTTCAAATCTACCGTCCTGTACGTTTCTATATCTTTTAATCCACCTAAAACACCTTGATTTGCGTTTCAGATGCATTCAACAACTGAACAGGCATAGTTCCCTGGCGGTGGACAGTAGAAAGCACTGTACATCCCCTTCTAGCTTCTATGTGCCTCCCTCCCAGCTTGTATTCCCACCTGTCCTTGTAAAATGTACAAACCAAGATATATTATCATCTCGCTTTTCGTGTAACTCATTGATGGAGAATGCAAATAGCCTTAGACATGAGCCTTACAGCGCACTGACTGGCAGCAATGGCCAACGTTAGCATCTCCCATTGAAGGGGAGGAAGACACGTAGCGGTAAAGCTACTGGTTTAATAATCCTGGGATCATTCTCTGGGGAGCTGGGTTCGAACCTCAACACGGAAGCAGGTGGTTAAATTTCAGTTCAATAAAAAGCTGGAATTACAAGTTTAATGATGACCAGGAAAGCATTGTTGATTTTCTTTTTAAAAAAACAATCTGCATTTTGGAGAAGAATATCTGACATCCTTCCATCGCCTGGGCAACATGGGCCTCCAAAAAATGCCCCCGACAGGGTCTTGAAAGGCATCCTGTTAGAAGGTAGGCGCGCGGGGGGGGGGGGGGGGGGGGCGGGGGTGGCGAGTAACAGGTGATGGGCAATAAATGTTAGCCCAGACAGCGACGTCCACATCCCATTAATGAGTGAAAAATGTCCATGCTCTGCTTTCTACCCATTACCCTCGCCGTGCTAATATTGCCCTCCAACTGTACAATCACTCGTCTTGCCTATTGACGTCATGTTTGCTTGTTTATTGAATGTATATTTGGAAATTCAAATCTACTGCCTCCCCTTGATCTATTTTGCGACTTGCAAACTCAAAGGTATTAATGCGTTTCTCAAAGTGAATTGCTTTTCGTAAAACCTGATGGACCATGCTATGATTTTCGAGGTGCTTTATTAAGATTGCCTCAATAACAGATTGCAGCTCTTTCCCGCCGGTTGACGTGAAGCTGAAGGGGGAAAAAGCTGTATAGTAGTTCCCTGTTTCATCCCCTTTCCCCTTCTTGCTTTTAGAGAAGTTTCAATAACTGCATGGGTAAGAGAGAGACACATATAACGTTGTGTTGGACGGTTGGGTGAAGGAGGTTCAGAACGTTCCGTTGGCCTTTAACAACGACATGGATCAGTTAGTTCGAATGTCATGTACAATTTATGCAATTGTCTGGAAAGTACAATGCATTTAAGTGAACTTGTAACTTGTTGATTTTCGTAGTCTTGATTCTGGGTTCCATTGAAATCGGTAACACAAACATGACTTTGCATTTCAGACAGGTTCCCTAACATTCGAACACATACACAGCAATGGATTCATTTGCACACTGAAGTAATACTTTAAATATTCTCTGGTGGTAGCCTGATGGCAAAGATTCATAGAAAGAAATTTAACAACACCAGGTTAAAGTCCAACAGGTTTATTTGGTAGCAAATGCCACTAGCTTTCGGAGCGCTGCCCCTTCGTCAGGTGGAGTGGAGAAATGCTCACAAACAGGGCATACAGAGACACAAACTCAATTTACAGAGTAATGATTGGAATGCAGAAGATTCATAGAGTCAGACTCTGTCATTGTGAATTCTATTGGTAGGTTATGTAGCTCCTCATCCGCGTGTTAAGTGTAATTCTACTGTGACGCTTTTATATCGGAAGTACCATTTAATTATGACGAAGGGAATTTCAATGGAAAGTAGGACAGGAATTAGCACATCTTGCATTTAGAATTTCTGCATCCCCAGTATCTCGAAGGGGATGGCAAAAATAAATTTTGCATCGGTTTATCACATTACGTGTAAAACGAGAACTTTAACAATCCTCTACTTTGTCCGCTATTCAGCTTCACTTGGGTGTGCAGATATCGCCATGCCTTTGTTACCCCTGTATTCGCCTATTCAAGTTTTATATCCCACATTCCTCACTGCATTAACTTCAGTTGGTCCAAACTATTATATCCAGAACTTCACTCCCTCCAAGTCTGGCTGATACAGGAGCTGCCGTAGTGTCACTGTCAGGTTGCTCTATTAGCGATTAGCCAGAGGCACGGGCTTTCTGCACGTGGGTTCAAATCTCACCATGGCTAGTTATTTGAATTGCAGCTCAAGTCTTAAACGTGGAAGGGAAGGTTTTATTTTCAGTAATGTTCACTGTGAATCTGGTTCAATTATTCTTTTTAACGTTATCTACCAACCTTACGTAGTCTGACTGTAAATCGACAGTGATGGACAGGCATCTGGAATGACTTAACAATCCGATTCGATTTTATTTAATTTGCTTTAAAATTGTCACATATATTCGTACACAGTGAAAAGTATTGTTTCTTGCATCATATGCAGACAAAGCATACCGTTCATAGAGAAGGAACGGAGACAGTGCAGAATGCATTTTTACAGTCATAGACTAAGTTCAACTTAGTGCAAGGTAAGTCCATTCAAGAGTCTGATTGGAGCAGGAAAGAAGGTGTTCTTGAGTCGGTTGTTATGTGTCCTCAAACTTTTGTATTCCTTTCCCGACGGAAGAAATTGGAAGAGAGTACATCCGGGGTGTGTGGGTTCCTTGATTATGCTGGCTGCTTTTTCGAGGCAGCAGGAAGTGTAGACTGTTTCAATGGATGGGAGGCTGGTTTGCTTGACCGACTGGGCTTCGTTCATGGCCCTTTGTAGTTCGAATCCATTCAGTTCAGGGCAATTGGGAATGTCAGCGACAAAGTCATTCCATTACATACTTAGTAAAAACCAAAACCATATTGGCTTCTGGGTAAACATCGGGATTCCCGTCATTCTCATCAAATCCCTCGATACTTGCTCTTCTCACCATCTTTGTAACCTTCTCCAACCTGTATGCCTTTCAGTCTGTTGTTGCTCCAGTTTTAGCCTTTTGAAAGTGTGCGTAATTCCTCTGGGCCCCTCAATCCGCGAGCGTGCCTTCAAGAGCCTTGTACCTGAGCTGGAGAATTCTCGACGTTAACCACTCACCGCCGCCCCCGTCCACCTGCTCTGTTTACCTACCTCCATTCCTTTAACAATGTTCCTGAAATCTTACCTCACCCTCAAAACATCCTGCTGGTCATCTAACCCCATAGCTTCTCTGTGCAAAATATTTTTTTAGCCAGCGCTCGTATGAAATCCTATGGACCGTTTTACTCGGGTTTTATAGGAGTGGAATTGATGTCTGCATTTATCAGCGAGATTCTGCTCTCGGAGGTGACGTTATACATCTGAAAGCAGCAGCAGCAACAGCTGCTGACGAGTTTTTGTGCTGGCATGTATCACTGTGGGGGATATACGGTGGAGCCACAGTAGCTGAATCTCCCTTAACGCCCGTACAATAACCTCCCAGCCTCACAGGAGTGCACCAACCTCTCTCAATAGCACCCCTCTCAGCCCACTCCCAGCCGCTGACCCCCATCCCCACCGTGATGTTGACCGAGTTTATCATATTACTGGTCTGACCCAACCCTAATCAAATCAGTCGGACACACGACAGAGAGAAAGGGTGGTGAACGGGACCGCAATAGATCTTCTTATTGGATCAAACCCTGTGCAACATATGAAAAGGCTAAGCTCATCTTTGGCAACGGGACCAGGCTGATTGTGGAACCCAGTAAGTAACTAATCCTGGATAATGATCTCTCAACATGTTATTTTATCCCCTGTGACTTAATTGAGACATACAATTATTTTAATGATCACTGTTGTTTTATGGATGAGCAGGGATCTTTGGGAATTGGAAGCGTAGCTTGACTGGGCACTTAGATTTTCCGAAGTATTTCCTTTAAACATTTAACTGGCCTCTATCATGACAACACAAGTGCGCTGCCAACAGGGAGATATGTCAATGATCTGGCTGTATGTAGTGCAATTAAGTGACACCTCGATAAATAGCTGGAAGAGACTCACCCAGATAGAGTCATAGGGTCATAGAAGGAGACAGCACTGGAAAAAGCCCTTCAGCGTAATGAGTGGCATAGATAGAGAAGACAGGAATATACTTTTCCCGTTACTTGAGAGAGCAGAGAGCAGCCAGGGACATAGATTTAAGGTAGGGGCAGGAGATTTAGCGGGGATGTGAAGAAAACGTTTTGACCCAAAGGGTGATGGGCGTCTGGGACTCACTGCCTGAAATGGTGATGGAGGCCGAGACCCTCTCAACATTTAAGAAGTATTTAGATATACATTTGTGATGTCATATCATACACGGCAATGGGCCAAGTGCTGGAAAATGGGATTAGAATAGTTATTTGGTTTGTCTTTGACCGGCGGAGACATGATAGGCCCAAGGGCGTTTTCTGTGCAGTGGACTTCTCTGACTTTATGAATCTTTGCCTCAGACTATGAATAAAGAATATTTCAAATATCACTTCAGTGTGCAAATGAATCCATTATTGTGTATGAATTCTAGTGGTCGGGAACCTGTCTGAAATGCAAAGTCATGTTTGTGTTACCTATTTCAATGGAACCCAGAATTAGGACTGCAATCATCTATGCAGCCTTCTGGCATCAAAATCACAGTTCTGAGTTACACTTATAAAGGTGGGGTGAGTTGGGATTGGGGGGAGGGGGTGGGTTGGGGCTCAATGGTGTAGATTTCCTTTAGTTCCAATTCTGAACGAAATCCCAAAAGCAGCATTTTTGTATGGATTTGAAAATTCCGTTCGAAAGTGAGCCAGGGAATTCTCTGCACGTGTTACCTCGCTTGGATGTGTACATTGAGAACTCCCAGCCAGTCACGCTCTGACTTATTTTCCTGGGAAATTAAGAGATGGATGACTTGGAAGATTGTAAAGGTTTCTGACTAACTTTTGATCCAAACAAACTGCAGGAAATAGTATTCTGTAGCGAGACCTGCTTAACTGCCCTGAGCAATGACTAAAGCCCTTTTTGAATTTTGGCATGCATGCTCCATGTCTTTAGGTTCTGACATGGAGAGTAATCGCAGTGTACGCTCGTGCTTCTTACAGACCATTAATATGCGGTGGTGGAACCAAATTGAGCGTGGAGCCAAGTGAGTAGAATCTATTGGCATCAATTACGGGTGTCACGGTGGCACAGTGGTTAGCACTGCTGCCTCACAGCTCCAGCAATCCAGGTTCGAATCCAGGCTTGGGTTACTGTCTGTGTGGAGGTTGCACGTTCTCCCCGTGTCTGCGTGGGTTTCCGCCAGATTCTCTGGTTCCTCTCACAGTCCAAAGATGTGCGGGCTATGTTTATTGGTCATGCTGAATTGCCCATTAGTGTCAGGGAATGTGTAGGTTAGAGGGATTAGTGGGGTAAATTTGTGGGAATAGGTCCTGGGGTGGGATTGTTGTCGGTGCAGACTCGATGGGCCGAATGGCCTCCTTCTACACTGTAGGGATTCTATGATCTATGAATTTGAGAAGATTCATTTTGCACTCAGAAGTTTTTGGCCTCATTGCAAAAGTGGGGAGAAAATTTGCCATTGTGACAAACGAACCTGATGAATTATACAATGATGAAGGAATGTGTCCTTTTCCACTTGCACATAAAGAAGTTCCTCACACAACTAAGTATCTCACACGTACCAACTATTGATACCACAATACTTCAAAGAATAGTGATCCAACTTTTTTTAAAAAAAGAAAACAATATTTCCTAATGCCAGACTGATTCCGGGATAGCAGGATTATTAGCTTTGTTTCTCTCTCGACACGTGCTGCCAGACGTACACAGTTTATCCAGAATTGTCTCTTTCTAATTTGCTATTTAATCGGTCGCACCTGTTTTGAGGGCAGATCGGTCATAAAATTATGCTAAGAGCATGTACTCCCCAGGGTTCTGAAATAGCTGAAGTCTCTGTGGCCTGCCCCAGTGGAAGCTTTCTGCTTGGGCAATAGTCACTGTGTGTATATTGCTGATAATGAAAAACTGATATTCGGCAGCGGCACCCGACTGCAGGTTGTGCCAAGTAAGTGCGAGTCCACCTTCATTTCCTCCCATTAGATACAGATTTCTGCTGAATGGTGTCGGGTGAAAGGCCGGTAAAGAGCCAAGGCAGTGCTTGGAATGAAGGAGAAGCCATTGCACCAATCAATTAAGCTATTAGGCACCGAGTATCGAGGTCAGCTCACTGTTCATTAAGCCGTGTCATCAACACCAGTTGAAACATTAGGCATCAGTGATGTGACATCGAACTGAAATTGGGTTACTAATAGGATAGAAAATGCCCATTTAGCAGGTTGAGTCAAATGCCCACTGATTTGAGTAATTATCTACATATATTTCATTTTCAAGCTTGTCTTTGTTAAAACTAATAATCTTGCTAAAACTATACAAGGTACGATTTAGACCACATCTGGAACACTGTCCCCTTACATTAGGAAACCTATACTGGCATTGGAGGCAGTTCAGGGAAGGCCACTACTTTGATCCCAGGTATGGATATGTTTTTTCGGAGAGTTTGAGTATGTTGGGCCTCTACTTAGTGGAGTTTAGAAGCATGCGATGTGACCTTATTGAGACTTATTGGATTCTCAGGGGACATGACAAGGTTAGATGCTGAGACGTTATTACCTCTTGTAGGACCAGAGGTCATAATCCCAAAGTATGAGGTTGCCCATTTATATGATGAAGATTTTCTTCTTTCAAGCCAGCAGTGAATCTGTGGAATCATTTACCGCAGAGAGCTGTACAGGTTGAATGTTCAGATTTTTAACCCACAGGGCAATCGAGGGTTACGAGGATACAACGGGAAAGAGGTATTCAGAATTATCACATCAGCTAATTCATGATCTCATTGAATGACCGATGGGCCAAATGGCATCCTTCTGCCCCGTCGTCCTATGGTCTCCGGTCTTTGTTAAACTGCTGACACGAATGCATGCTTGAAATAAGGCTTCAAAGTGAAATGTTGGTCAACGATTATCAACAACAGGTTGATGTTTTGAACCAGGTGTTATAGTTCAAATTAAAGGGTCACTCCTTTAAAGACAGATATGAGGAGACTTTTTTCTCTCTTAAAGAGTAGTGAGTCTCGTCATCTCTCTTCTTCAAACATCAAGGGGAACAGGGCCTTTGATTATTTTAAACACAGCTAGATAGATTCTTGATTAACAAGGGATAAACGGTGATCGGGAGTAGGCAGGAATGTGGGGGTGAGGTTACAATCAGATCAGTCATGATCTTACTGAATAGCGGTTAGGCTAGAGTGGCCAGTGCCTTACTCCGACTCCCACTTTGCATGTTCGTATGTGTTGATGTCAAACTTTTTTCCCAGGATTTGTGTCTCCTGGGTGTTCAGGGAGAAGTACCGGTGAAGATGGAAATTGTGAAACACAGTCAATTCATTATCCAAATATTGTTCCCTGATATAGTCAAAAAAACAGTGGGAGCTAAGTGTGAGGGAGAGGGAGGGAACGGTTATATTTGGTTCAGGAGAGAAGCTAATTAAAAGAAGTGACATGATACAAACTGAATGTGAGCTAGCCCTGTGTTCATATGGCTGGGTCGATATTTTGTTGTAGCTGTTACTACCGAACTGAGAAGCTTGTCTTTGGCAAAGGGACCAAACTCACTGTGGAGCCCAGTAAGTCCTCAACTATCTTCCATCATGATCTGCTTACATTAGGATGACAATCAATATTTACAGTTCCAAACATATCACCAAGTCGTGTTTTAAAAAAAAATCAGTACACGCTTAAAGGGAGGAGATGCAATATAATGGCCATTCATAACTTGGGGAGGTCTTGTGGTGCAATGGGCTAGAATCCCTACCTCTGAGCTAGAAACGCCGGGTCCGAGTCCCTACCCTTGGACTTGATGAACAAGAAAGGTGAGAAAGCAACGCTGCCAAAGATTGGGAGTGAGAGGGAGACTCCTGCTCAGCCACGCTTGATGTGTAGTATGGCTCTCTCAAGCTCTAAACCCTTCGCAAAAGCCGAGCGACGTGTTGCAGCAATAGCTATCACTGAAGGCAGAAGAATTCTGCCTAAATGCACCACTCGGTGCGGAGAGGCAACTTGGCTTTAAATTTGGCCTTGGATGTGCTTAGCTTTGTAGAATGTTATCAGATGTATTGTTCATCTCTTGGCGATAGATAATTTTTAAGGTTTACCATTCGCACATCATGGCAGTTGTTGAGGCTCCCACTGACATCAGTGAATATGCCAGTGTCCTTGCTGTGTACACTGGATGGAATCTGAATGAGCTGATGCACTGGTAGCTTTCTGCTGGTAACTAGTCACGGTGCTCATTACTATGACGGTACTTATAAACTCGTCTTTGGCTACGGGAAACAACTGAATGTTGTGCCAAATAAGTGCCAGGTGATTTCTCTTTACCCTTCGATGGATATTTCTGCAGAATCCATGTCTGGCGAATGGTGACAAAGAGGGAAAGTAACGCTTAAAATTAAAAACAAGCTGTTAGATGGATTTATGTATCATTAGATAATTAATTAGAACGATAGAGATCCAGAGGATATAATCAGCAAATTCGTAGATGATACACAAATTGGTGGTGTGGTAAATAGCGAGGAGGAAAGCCTTACATTACAGGTCGATATTGAAGGACTGGTCAAATGGGCAGAGCAGTGGAAAATTGAAATTTAACTCTAAAAAGTGTAAGCTGATGTATTTTGGGAGGACTAACAGGGCCAGGGAATATACAGAAGTTAATTGAAACTGCATGGAAGGAAAGTTAAACTGCTAGCTATGTCTTGTACTTTTTGAAATAGAGTACAGCAAATAAAGCAAAAGGGTTAAATGGGGATGGATTTCAGGGAGAGGAATAGTTCTATTTTTGCTTTGGAGATCACCTGGCATTACAATTTGAATCCCAATCGATGGTCAAATCACCAGGTCAAGCAGGTCAAAAACAACCTCTTGCAATACTGTCAGCACGGGAGTTACGGATTTGTGTAGCATCTTCCATGATTGGCCAGAACATTGATTACAGGAGTTGGGACGTTTTGTTGAAGTTGTACAAGACATTGGTAAGGTCACATTTGGAATACTGTGTACAATTCTGGTCACCCGATTATAGAAAGTATATTATTAAACTAGAAAGAGTGCAGAAAAGATTTACTAGGATGCGACCGGGACTTGATGGTTTGAGGCTGGATAGACTGGGACTTTTTTATCTGGAGTGTAGAAGATTGAGGTGTGATCTTTAGCGGTTAATAAAATAATGAGGGGTATAGATCAGCTCGATAGTCAGTTTCTTTCCCCAAAGGTAGGGACGTCTAAAACTAGAGGGCATAGGTTTATGGTGAGAGGGGCGAGATACAAATGTGTCCAGAGCGGCAATTATGTCACGCAGAGGGTGGTGAATGTCTGGAACAAGCTGCCAGAGGTAGTAGTAGAGGCGGGTACAATTTTGTCTTTTAGAAAGCATTTAGACAGTTATATTGGTAAGATGGGTACAGAGGAATATGGGCCAAATGCAGGCAATTGGGATTAGCTTAGGGGTTTAAAAAAAGGCTTCATAGACAAGTTAGGCCGAAGGGCCTGTTTCCATGCTGTAAACCTCTATGAATCTCTGACTCTATGATTGTATCATCCCCACATCTGAAAGGCCGATCCTTGGTACTTGAACAAAACTCACTGTGGAACCTCGCATGCATCCTCACAAAGTGCAATGGTCTCACCCAGCATTTACAGAAAATCTGAACCATATTTGCTGAGATTGTAAAGTGGATAGAAATATATGACATATGGAGCTAACAGGCAAGGAGTGGGAATTAAATGTAAATTGGTGGATGGGGCGAACATATTTATTTCAGGATATAACCTGCCCTGACTATTGAAGTCAGCAGAATCTGAAATTGAACTCAAAACTCAAACTCAGGATAAATAAAATATAAATGAATCTTATATTTCTGCTCAGGTGTTTGTACTTTTTGCCGCATTATGTACACATGTACTAGCACCAGAACTTTGAATCTTATCTTTGGCAGAGGAAACAAATTCACTGCGCAATCCAATAAGTGGTTTTAAATTTTCAGTTTGGACCTGGTTAGAGTATGAGTAACTGAAGTTACCTCGTTTTTTTGTTGCGTCGGAAATGGGCATTGCTGGCTAGGCCAGCACTTACATAGCCTGTCCCTCAATGTGGAAGGCAGTGGTGAGCTGCCTTCTTGAACCTGCTGCACTCGTCCATGTGTTGTGTGTATCATTCCATTCCTGCCTACAAAACATTTCCATTCTGTACAGAGATTGTGGGGAGTGTGGTGGCCAATGGCTACTTGAAGTTAGCAAGTGCATTAAGTTTCTGACCATTCTTTCCCTCAAAGTTCCTTTTTGCACGATGCAAGTAAATAATTTATTGACCTATTACGTTCAAATGGGTGGGAAGTGAGGGGGGAGACATTTATATTTTTCGCTGGATATAACCTGCCCTGGCTATTGAAGTCAGCAAAATCTGAAATTGAATTCAAACTCAAACTTAGGAGACATATAATATAAATAAATCATTCTTCTGCTCATGTGGTTGGGTTTAGTTTTTTGTCCCATTGTGTACAGATGTGCTGGCACCAGAACTTTGTAACTTGTCTTTGGCAGAGGCAACAAATTCACTTTGCGACCCAATAAGACATTTGAAAACGTCAGTTTGGATCTGGTTGGAACATAAGTAATTGACCTTTCCTTAAAGGTTCTCAAGGGCTCACCCTCATGTGAACTTTGTATATTCCCCTGCCTCCGAATTAATGAGTATGCTTCATCATTACTAAAGGACATCTGCAACTTCACTCCAATGGAAGGTCTATGTCTGTGCCCTTTATACTATACATTATGACTATACTGTGAAGCTGCGGCACCCAGTTGACAGTTGTGCCAAGTGAGTACGATTGGAAGTTACTCTCATTCTGTTTCATGTCGATTATTTTTTCGCTATATTGTGTCTGACAAATAGCAACCAGGGCAACGATACAACGTATTACATGAAATACAAGTGAAGGCATTCTGTCCGTAAAATGAACTTCAGAAAGATAGAACATGGAACATTACATCGCAGTACAGGCCCTTCGGCCTTCGATGTTGCGCCGACCAGTGAAACCAATCTAAAGCCCATCTATCCTCCACTATTCCAAAATCATCCATATGTTTATCCAATGACCATTTAAATGCCCTTAATGTTGGCGAGTCCACTACTGCTGCAGGCAGAGCATTCCATGCCCTCACTAATCTCTGAGTGAAGAACCTACCTCTGACATCTGTCCTAAATCTATCACCCCTCAATTTAAAGCTATGTGCCCTCGTGCTAGCTATCACCATCCGAGGAAAAAGGCTCTCACTATCCACCCTATCTAATCCTCTGATCATTTTGTATGCCTCTATTAAGTCACCTCTTAACCTTCTTCTCTCTAACGAATACAACCTCAAGTCCCTCAGCCTTTCCTCATAAGACCTTCCCACCATACCAGGCAACATCCTAGTAAATCTCCTCTGCACCCTTTCCAATGCTTCCACATCCCTCCTACAATGCGGCGACCAGAACTGTACGCAATACTCCAAGTGCGGACGCACCAGAGTTTTGTACAGCTGCAACATGACCTCCTGGCTACGAAACTCAATCCCTCTATCAATAAAAGCGAACACTCTGTACACCTCCTTAACAACCCTATCAACCTGGGTGCCAACTTTCAGGGATCTATGCACATGGACACCGAGATTTCTCTGCTCATCCACACTACCAAGTATTTACCATTAGCCCAGTACTCTGTATTCCTGTTACTCCTTCCAAAGTGAATCACCTCACACTTTTCCGCATTGACCTCGATTTGCCACCTCTCAGCCCAGCACTGCAGCTTATCTATGTCCCTCTGTAACCTGCAACAACCCTCTGCACTGTCCACAACTCCACTGACTTTAGTGTCATCCGCAAATTTACTAACCCATCCTTCTTCGCCCTCATCCAGGTCATTTATAAAAATGACAAACAGCAGTGGCCCCAAAACAGATCCTTGCGGTACACCACTAGTAACTGAACTCCAGGATAAACATTTCCCATCAACGACCACCCTCTGTCTTCTTACAACTCGCCAATTCCTGATCCAAACTGCTAAATCACCCTCAATCCCATGCCTCCGTATCTTCTGCAATAGCTTACCGTGGGGAAACTTATCAAACGCTTTACTGAAATCCATATACACCACATCAATTGCTTAACCCTCATCCACCTCTTTGGTCACCTTCTCAAAGAACTCAGCAAGGTTTGTGAGGCACGACCTACCCTTCATAAAACCGTGTTGACTATCCCTAATCAAATTATTCCTTTCTAGATTATTATAAATCCTATCTCTTATAATCCTTTCCAAAACTTTGCCCACAACAGAAGTAAGGCTCACTGGTCTATAATTACCAGGGTTGCCTCTACTCCCCTTCTTGTTGTGGTGTATATGGATTTCAGCAAAGCGTTTGATAAGGTTCCCCGTAGTAAGCTTTTGCAGAAAATACGGACACATGGGATTGAGGGTGATTGAGTGGTTTGGATCAGGAATTGGCTAGCTGTAAGAAAACAGAGGGTGGTGGTTGATGGGAAATATTCATCCTGGAGTTCAGTTACTAGTGGTGTACCGCAAGGATCTGTTTTGGGGCCACTGCTGTTTGTCATTTTTATTAATGACTTGGATGAGGGCGTGGAAGGATGGATTAGTAAATTTGCGGATGACACTAAAGTCGGTGGAGTTGTAGACAGTGCGGAGGGAAGTGACAGGTGACAGAGTGATATAGATAAGCTGCAGAGCTGGGCTGAGAGGTGGCAAATGGAGTTTAATGCGGAAAGGTGTGAGGTGATTCACTTTGGAAGGAGTAACAGGAATACAGAGTACTGGGCTAATGGTAAGATACTTGGTAGTGTGGATGAACAGAGGGATCTGGGTGTCCATGTGCATAGATCCCTGAAAGTTGGCACCCAGGTTGATAGGGTTGTTAAGAAGGCGTATGGTGTGTTAGCTTTTATTGGTGGAGGGATTGAGTTTCTGAGCCAGGAGCTCATGCTGCAACTGTACAAAACTCTGGTGCGGCCGCATTTGGAGTATTGCGTACAGTTCTGGTCGCCATATTATAGGAAAGATGTGGAAGTGTTGGAAAGGGTGCAGAGGAGATTTACCAGGATGTTGCCTGGTATGGTGGGAAAATCGTATGAGGAAAGGCTGAGGGGCTTGAGGTTGTTTTCGTTAGAGAGAAGAAGGTTAAGAGGTGACTTAATAGAGGCATGCAAGATGATCAGAGGATTAGATAGGGTGGATAGTGAGAGCCTTTTTCTTCGGATGGTGTTGGCTAGCACGAGGGGACATAGCTTTAAATTGAGGGGTGAGAGATATAGGACAGATGTTAGAGGTAGGTTCTTTACTCAGAGAGTAGTAAGGGCGTGGAATGCCCTGCCTGCAGCAGTGGTGGACTCGTCAACGTTGAGAGCGTTCAAGTGGATAAACATATGGATGATATTGGAATAGTGTAGATTAGAGGGGCTTTAGATTGGTACCACTGGTCGGCGCAACATCGAGGGCCGAAGGGCCTGTACTGCACTGTAATGTTCTATGTTCTATATTCTTGAACAAGGGGACAACATTTGCTATCCTCCAGTCTTCTGACACTATTCCTGTAGTCAATGACGACATAAAGGTCAAAGCCAAAGGCTCTGCAATCTCCTCCCTAGCCTCCCAGAGAATCCTGGGATAAATCCTATCCGGCCCAGGGGACTTATCTATTTTCACACTGCCCAGAATTGCTAACGCCTCCTCCTTATTAACCTCAATCCCGTCTAGTCCAATAGCCTGTATCTCAGTATTCTCCTCGACAACATTGTCTTTTTCCTGCGTGAATACTGACGAAAAATATTCATTTAGCGCCTCTCCTATCTCTTCAGGCTCCACGCACAACTTCCCATTACTGTCCTTGACTGGCCCTAATCTTACCCTTGTCATTCCCTAGTCATTACCCTCGATAGATGGATAGCGAGCTCAGATCTCAATGCTTAGTTAGACATGCCGCAGGTGGCAGACCAATCTCTGGGCCTCAGCAATGTGACAGACATGGATGTGCGACTCACTGGGTGACCTTGCATCCTGGTGAAGTTATGTAACTGGAGGGAAGCGATGTCCTGCTCGTATTACCGCAAAATTATTAACTTCGAAACTCAGCGAATATGTGAGGGACCTGGGTTCGAATCCCGTCATGGCAGATAGTGGAATTTGAATTCAATAATCTGGAATTAAGAATCTACTGGTGACCAGGAAAACCATTGTCGATTGTCGGAAAAACCCATCTGGTTCATTAATTTCCTCTCGGGAAGGAAACATAGGAACATTGAAAATGGGAGCAGGAAGGGGCGTTTGGCCTTTCAAGCATGATCTGCCATTTATTATGATCATGGTTGATCATCCACTCAATAGCCTAATCCTGCTTTCTCCCCATTAACCTTTGATCCCATTCGCTTCAAGTGCTATATCCAGCCGCTTCTTGAATACATTCAATCTTTTGGCAACAACTACTTCCTGTGGTAATAAATTTCACAGGCTCACCACTCTTTGGGTTAAGAAATGTCTCCTCACCTCCGTCCTAAATGGTCTACCCGGAATCCTCAGACCCCTGGTTCTGGACTCCCGCACCATCGGGAATATCCTCTCTTCATCTACTATGCCTTGTCCTGTTCGAATTTTATAAGTCTCTATGAGATCCATTGTCATCCCTTTAAGTAAGTCTCCCTAATCTATGAAGGCCAAATCACGCCTCATATCTTCATAGTCTCCTTGATTAAGATTCAGCACAGTAGTCTCCGAGTCAACTACTTCACTCTCCACCTTGATAAAAAATTCTCTCATGTTTTGTTCACTCATCCCCAAGGGGTCTTGCACAGCTCGATTGGCAATTATTACCTTCTCACGACACAGTACCCAGTCTAAGGTGACCTGCTCCCTCGTTGGTTCCTTCACATATTGGTCAGGGAAACTATCCCGTATCCGGTCCAGGAAATCCTTCTCTACAGCATTGTGGCTAATTTGATTTACTCAATCAACGTGCGGATTAAAATCACCCTTGATCACATGTATTTCTAATTGCGTGTTTAATGCCATTTCCAACATCACCACTGCAGTTTCGCGGTCTGTATATGACACCCACTGATGTTTTCTGCCCCTTGGTATCTCTCAACTCTACCCATATAGACTCCACATTATCAGAGCTAATATCGGTTCTCACCAGTTTGTTAATTTCCTCTTTAACCAGCAGTGCCGCTCCACCACCTTTTCCTTTATGCCTGTCCTTCCTAAATACTGAATACCCTGGGACATTCAGTTCCCATTCTTGGGAACCCTGCAGCCGTGTCTCCATAATTCCAATTATAGCATGCCCATTTATATCTATCTGCAAGATTAGTTCATCCACTCTATTGCCAATGCTCCGCGCATTAAGGCACAGAGCCTTTCAGCTTGTCTTTTTAACATTAATTGTCTCGTTTTTGAATTTTGTCCTTGGTTTCTCTGTATATAATTTTTCGTATTCCCTTTTCCACCTCTTGATTTTATCCTTGTTCCCTCCTTCTCTGACTCCTTACATAATTTCCCAACCACCTGGCATATTAGTTTCATTGGGTGACCTTGCAGTATTGTGAGGTGGTGAAACTGGGGGTAGACGATAGCCTAGTGGCGTTATCGCTAGATTATTAATCCAGGAAATCAACTAGTGTTCTGGGGACCCTGCATTCAAATCCCTCCACGGCAGATGGTGGAATTTGAATTCAATAATCTGGAATTAAGAATCTACTGTTGACGATGCAAACCACTGTTGGAAAAACCCATCTCGTTGAGTAATGTCCTTTAGAGAAAGAAATCTGCCATTCTTATTAGATCTGGCCAACATGTGCAATTTGATTGACACTCAAGGGCAATTGGGAATCGATAATAAACTCTGGCCAGCCAAAGGTGCCCATGTCCCACGAATGGACAAAAAATATCTCTCTTTTGGAAAATGAGCTCGAGTAACTGTTGATTCAAGTAAACATAAACGCATCTTTCAGACTCAACATGTCTGTTTACCTCTTCGAAATATAACAGGATTATGACAATAAGAACAGATAATGCTGGGAAAAACCACAGCAGATCAGGCAGCATCTGTAAGGAGAGAAAGCTTAGCTAACAAATTAAAGACTATCCGTTGAATTGTATTTCTTTTCTGCCAGGTTTTGAGGCGTCACTGGCAAAGCCATGTTGCAAATTTCTGTTAAGCCAATTCAGAGATTGGCAGTGCAGGCAGAACCTTGTTCCTATGTTACCTAACAAAGTTTCAGAGGCAAAATATACTTCTTGCAGGGGGAGGACGTGGGTGGCTATATTTGACCAGTGGCTGCCTTGGCTCAGAAATTCTTCACGTTGATAGAATCTTAGAGAATCCAAGGAGGCTATTCGGCCCATTTAGCCTGTGATGGTGGGGAGGGGGAAGATATGCAATATCTGTCTCCTGCAGCGAATCAGTGACTGTTCCAGCTTTGTCTTTGCCGTGAACTGCCTGAAATCTGAAACAGTTATCTCAATAGAAGGTTTCTGTCTGAGCAATTGTTACTGTGCTACGAAAAGCTAACGTTCGGCAACGGCACCCAGGTGACAGTTGTACCAAGTGAGTGTGAAGTCAGTGTGTTTCTATTCTTTCACTCCACATCTCCTCTGTGATCTAGTTTTCTGTTGTAAGTAGTCTAGTCGAGTTGGGCAGAGTGCCAATATAATATGTGGCATGCAGGCGAAGAGATTGCACAGTTTTGAGTCAGTTTTGATCTAGCTCAGCCTACCCAGTCATTAGAGGTACATGGGACAGGAGTTGGGACTGCACGCCTCAGTAATATGGTATTGAACTGAGAAGCAGATTTGTGTACTGTGGACGGGATAGGAAGATTCCACCCAGAGAGTTGATCAAAAAGAAAGAGGGGAGACGAATAAGCACCATTGTTCTGTTTAAACCTTTGTAATTGTGAATTACACAGGCTTTTCATTTTGTTGTTGAAAAATAAATTCTCCTCATATCAGTCCCATATTCTTTGATTATGAACCCCGGTTCTGGACCCTGCCGCCATCCTGCATTTATCGTGTCGAATCCTGCATTATGGGTTTTAATGAGATCTTCTCCTCCTGCCTCCCTTCTTCTGAACCCCAGACAATAAAATCCTAACCTACTCAATCTCCCCTCATATGTCAGTCCCGCAACTCCAGAATCTGTCCGGTGAACCTTCGCTGCACTCCCTCTTTAGCCAGAACATCCTTCCTCGGATATTATTTTGCATTTATTTCTGGACGTAATAATGAACCAGCTGTGGAAGCAAATCGAATCTCAAAAACCTTAGCATGAAAAACAATCCTTACATTGCTATTCATGTGGGTTATGTCGATTTTGTACCATCTGGAATCACTGTGCAAACCCTGCAACCAGAAAGCTTACCTTTGGCAGTGGAACCGAACTCACTGTAGAACCCAGTAAGTGAAACTATTCTCTGCATTTTGTGTCTGGTTATAGTTTAAGAAAGTAATGTCCGATTCTAATGCACCTGTAAAGAATCTTTATCCTGTAATAGCAGCTCTTGAGTTGATTGGGAGGGGCAGGAGGCGAGAAGTGGGTAGGGGGGAGTGAAAAATTAAAATGTCCTCTGACAACTCTGTGTTAGAAGTTACAAACAGCAGATTATGAGACTCCAACAACGATGGAGGAGACCATTAAGCCCATCGCTCTTGCTTCAGGGACAGTAGAATCATCGTCATTGAGTTTTACAGAACAGGAAGAGGCCCTGCGGCCCATTGTGCCTGCTCCAGCCATTATAACCCTATCTATTCCAATCGCATTTTTCAGCCTTGTATGCTACGGCATAAATAATCTTTGGACTTGCATGCCAAGGTCCCTCTGGTTCTCTGCACGTTCTCGCGTCCTGCAGTTCATTGTGTATTCCCTTGCCTTGTTACCCCTCGCAAAATGCATCACCTCTCACTTTTCAGGTTTAAATTCCGTTTGGCACTGCTCTACCTGTCTGACCAGCTCGCCCATATCGTCCTGTAATCTTTGCAAGTCAGTGACACTTAACCTCATACGAAAAACATGTGTCCATCCTTGGCTTGACTTTCAGTGAAATTTGCATACAACGCTCCTGAAATAATGCAAATTAAATGTCTTTCTTCTCTCCTCTGTGAGGTAAATATGATTCAGCTGCTGCAATGCGAAGTTTCTGCCTTGGAAATTATTCCTGCATATTTACTAATCACTACAGTGAGACACCCACACTCAGCAGTGAAATATGTGACCAGTAAGGATAAGCTTACTTAATGTCATTATCTGCTGTGTGATAGACAGGGAGCCAGCATCATGTGGGAAGGCAATTGGGGACATTGCACTGGTATAATGAATTTGCGCAGCGGAATATCCAGCTCAGCTCGTCCAAAAATTGCAATGTCCAGTCTTTGTCGCTCCAGTCCTTAGTAATGTCATATTGGACTAAAAAAATCACAATTTTAGTTTTACTTCTTGGATGTGGGCATTAAATCAAATCAAATCAAATCAAATCCGAATTGCCCTCTGGGCAATTTCAGATTCCACGACATTGCTTCTTGGATCCAAACCACTGGACGACATATTTCCTTCTCCAAAGGACATTGTTGATCTAAATGGGCATTTAAAACCCATGGCAGAAGTCCTGTTTTCATTCGCAAACTTGGCAATAGTAAATTCACTTCCCTCCTCCAAGTCATTATGTATATTGTAAATAATTGTGGCCCGAGCATTGATCGCTGAGGCACTCCACTTGTAACAGATTGTCATCCTGAAAATGCTCCTCTTATCCCAACTCTCTGTATCCTATCGATTGGCCAATCCTCTATCCATGCGAATATATTACCCCAAAAAGCATGAACTCTGAATTAGCCCTTTGTCCGAGATCTTATTCAAAGCTTTTTCCTGCAAAGATAAGATGCCAACCATTGAACGGCAATGCTTTTTTACGGCAATCGTCGATAGTTCCCGTAGTTTTTACTTGAGGCTACACTTAGATCAATTTATTTGAAACTACTCCGAGTGCTGGGGTGGGAATTGAACCCATTTCTTCAGAGAAATTAGCCCGGGGCTAATCGAATGTCATTGCCATTTCGCTTCAACCATCCCATAATGTTGCATGAAGAATGTTTAGTGATAGTTTCAATCAAAAGCTTGTTACAGAGTCAGATATCACTGTGATTAATTTCGTCTTGTGAGCTTTATGAAAGAATTAATATTCAGCGCTCCCACCCAGCACTTTGCTTCATGGACATATATAATATCGAGAAAGGTAGAAAATAGGAGCACGAGTAGGCCATTCGACACTTAGACCCTGCTCTGCCATTCGACACGACCGTGGCTGACCCTGTAACTCAACACCATACGAGCCCTCTCCTCATAATTCGTGACACCTTTAGTGTATAGAAATATATATCCTTTAAAAATAGATTCACTGATTTCGCATCCACAAACTTCTGTGGTAGAGAATTATAGTTTTACCAGCCTCTGAGTCAAGAAAACTTTTCCTCATCTCAGAGTTAAATGTCCAACCCTGAACACTGAAACTTTGCTCCCTTTTTCTGGACCCCACCCCGCCAAAGGAAACAACATCCCTGCATCCAGTCTGCTCATCCCTGCTAGAATTCTGTATATTTCAATGACATCGCCTCTCATGTTCTAAACTCCAAGTGAATACAGATGCAGTCGCCTCTCCTAAAACGACAATCCTGCCATCCTAAGAATCAGTCTGGTGTACCTTTTCTGCACTCTTTCTATTGCAAGTGTATTTTTTCTTCGAAAGATCAAAACTGCACACAATATTAGATTTCGTCAAAAAAGGATTGGATTTAGGAAATGTCTTAATGGAGGAAAGTGAGGTATTAAGTTGAAAAATGTTTCCTGATTTCGCTCCTGAAAGTCTTAAACATTAAACATCGTCTAAAATCCAATTTGCTTGAATCTTGGACTCCCCAACCAGTAGTAAATGTTCCTGTTTATCAACCCTCTCCGTTTGGAAATGATTAAGTCACTCCTTAACTAAATTCCAGCGTTTTAGAGTTAAACATCATCTACACTGTTAATCGCGTACTCTAAACATACATACAACTGACAGAGTAAAATTTCTTCTCCTCCTGCTCTGTTCAAGGAATTTTGAAATGCTGATTTTTAATTTTATGAAAACCAGAACAAAAATGTTGCCGGTTCTGATTGCGGACTCTTCATTATTTCAGTCCTGATCTCAGATCTTCACATTCAAACATGAATATTAAGCTCCGAATATATTTTTCGGTCTCTCAGTGTTTATGTATTCTGTCTTCTTCACCTGTCTAAAGAATTTGAATAAAGACATTCGTTGATCAATGCTTAGTCTTAGCATATGGACAATTATAAACAACATGGTTCATTGAGTTTTAATTCTAAGGTGCGTTAACTTACATTTCCCTACACTGAAAACATCCATTAGTTTTATCCATTCACAAAATATTAATATTTCTTTGCAATTTGATGCTTCCAGCTACGCTGCTTACAATGCTGTTTATTGTGTCATTTGCATATTCAGCATTCTATCACATTTTATCACATTGTCTTAATAAACACGACTACACTGCATATCATTCTGTATAGATATATATGTGCGTGCGTATTTGTGCGTGCGTGCGTGTGCGCGTGCGTGTGTGTGTGTGTGTTTATGTGTGAGTGTGTTTGTACGTCTGTATGTCCATACCTGTCTGTGTGAGTGTCTGCGGCGTGTGTATGTATTCAAATCTCGAATCAACATAGGAGCAGGTATAGGCCATTTGGCCCATCAATACTGATCGAACATTCAAACTGATCATGGCACATTCACACACGTTCACAGACGTGCACACACGCACCCACCCATACAAAAGCACACACAGAAACACTCACACAGATGCACACAAACACACACAAAGCTACACGCACACTCACATTAATATTTTGTGACACAGAAACGTAGCATTTGCCTTCCTCATTGTTTGCTGTACCTGAATGCTAGCTTTCAGTGAACAGGTCTCTCTGGAAGTCAACTCTTTTCAACCTTGCACCATGTGGGACATATTCTGTATTTCTGTTTTTTATCCCCCCAACCAGAGTGGATAACTTCATACTTAGTTACTTTTTATTCCATCTGCCATGTCTTTGCGCATTCACTCAGCCTGTCCAAATGTCCTTGAAGCCCCCATTAAATCCTCCTCTCCATTATGTCTGTGCCATCAGCAAGGTTTTACCTATTTTATTTGGTCCCCACATCAAGTTTCTGGGTGTGTTCCAGTCACTGTGTTTGTTTCTGGGCATGGCTGTCTCTCAATACCTCCGTCTGATTGTCTCTCGATCTGTGCGTGTGTGTGTTTGTATGTGTGTGTGTGGGTGTGTGTACGCCTGTGTGCCTGTACGTCCATGCTTGCCTGTGTGTGTCTGCGGCGTGCAAAAGTATTTCAGTCTCAAAGGAACATAAGAGCAGGAGTAGGCCATTTGGCCCAAAAATAATGCTCCAACTTTCAAACAGATCATGGTACACACACACACACACACACACACACACACACACACACACGCTCTCTCGCGCTCCTATTTGATTCCACAAATATGTAGCATTTGCCTTCCACATGTCTTGCTGTGCCTACATGCTAATTTTTACTGACCCATGAACAAGGACATCCAGCTCTCTCTGGCAACAACCCTGTCCAATCTCGCACTGTTTAGGAAATACTCTGCCTTTCTGATGTCTTTTCTTTCTGCCAGAATGGATAACTTCACACATATTCAGTTTTATTCCATCTGCCATGTTCTTGCCCATTGACTCAGCCTGTCCCAATTCCCTTCAAGTCCTCCTTGTATCCTCCTCACCATTAGTTGTGCTCATCAGCAAGATTGGAAATATTTTATTTGGTCCCCAAATCCAGCCTCTCTGTGTTTGTGTGTGGTGCTGGGTGTGTGTGTCTCTCAATGTCTCAGTGTGTGTCTGTGTGTGTGTGGGGGGGGGGGGGGGGGCGGGGTATGCATGCTTCCAGATGCATGTGTGTGTCATAGCGTCATGGAATCATAGAGGTTTACAACTTGGAAACAGGCCCTTTGGCCCAACTTTTTCATGGCGCCTTTTTCATAAACCCTAAGCTAGCCCCAATTGCCTGCATTTGGCCCAAATCCCTCTAAACCCATCGTACCCATGTAACTGTCCAAATGCTTTTTAAAAGACAAAATTGTACCTGCCTCTACTACTACCTCTGGCAGCTTGTTCCGGACACTCACCACCCTCTGTGTGAAAGAAATGCCCCTGTGGACACTTTTGTATCTCTCCCTCTCACCTTAAACCTATGCCCTCTAGTTGCAGACTCCCCTACCTTTGACTATCTGACTGATCTATGCCCCTCATTATTTTATAGACCTCTATGAGATCACCTCTCAGCCCCCTCAGAGAAAAAAGTCCCAGTCTATCCAGCCTCTCTTTATAACTCAAACCATCAAGTCCCAGTAGCATCCTGGAAAATCTTTTCTGCACTCTTTCTAGTTTAATCATATCATTTCTATAATAGGGTGATCAGAACTGTACACAGTATTCAAAGTGTGGCCTCAACAATGTCTTGTACAACTTCAACAAGACGTCCCAACTCCGATATCCATTGAAACCAAGCATGCTGAATGCCGTCTTCACCAATCTGTCCACCTGTGACGCCACTTTCAAGGAGCTATGAACGTGCACCCCTAGATCTCTAAGTTCTGTATGTCTCCCCAACGCCCTACCATTAACTGAGTGAGTCCTGCCCTGGTTCAATCTACCAAAATGCCTCACCTCGCATTTGTCTAAATTAAACTCTGTCTGCCACTCGTCAGCCCACTGGCCCAATTGATCAAGATCCCATTGCAAACCGAACTAACCTTCCACACTGTCCACTATGCCACAAAACTTGGTGTCACCTGCAAACTTACCAACCATGCCTCCTATATTTTCATCCAAATCATTAATATAGATGACAAATAACATTGGACCCAACACTGATCCCTGAGGCACTCCGCTGGTCACAGGCCTCCAGTTTGAAAGACAACGTCTACAACCACCCTCTGGCTTCTGTGATCAAGCCAATTTTGTATCCATTTGGCTTCCTCACGCTGGATCCTGTGAGATTTAACCTTACAATCAACCTACCATGAGGAAACTTGTCAAAGGCCTTGCCAACTTCCATGTAGACAACATCAACTGCCTTCTTGGCTATCCCTTCAAAAACTCAAACTCACAAGGCCATGCTGACTGTCCCGAATCAGTCCTTGCATTTCTAAATGCCTGTAGATCCTGTCTCTCAAAATACGTTCCAACAACTTACCCACCACAGATGTGAGACTCACTGGCCTGTAGTTCCCAGGCTTTTCCCTGCAGCCCTTTTTAAACAAAGGCACAACATTTGCCACCCTCCAATCTTCAGGCACCTCACCTATGACTAACAATGATTTAAATATCTCTGCTCGGGAACCCGCAAATTCCTCCCTCGCCTCCCACAATATCCTGGGATACACTTCATTAGTTCCCGGGGATTTATCTACCTCAATGCGCTTTAAGACTTCCAGCACCTCTTTCTCTGTTATATGTACACTCCTTAAGACATCACTATTTATTTCCCCAAGTTCCCTAACAACCATGCTTTTCTCAACAGTAAAGGCTGATGAGAAATATTCATTTAGGATCTCACCTGATAAATGTGAGGTGATTCATTTTGGTAGGACTAATTTAAATGTGGATTACGGGGTCAAAGGTACGGTTCTGAAGACTGTGGAGGAACAGAGAGATCTTGGGGTCCATATCCACAGATCTCTAAAGGTTGCCACTCAAGTGGATAGAGCTGTGAAGAAGGCCTATAGTGTGTGGAGTTTAAGAGCCGTGGGGTTATGCTGCAACTGTACAGGACCTTGGTGAGACCACGTTTGTGCAGTTCTGGTCACCTCACTATAAGAAGGATGTGGAAGCGCTGGAAAGAGTGCAGAGGAGATTTATCAGGATGCTGCCTGGTTTGGAGGGTAGGTCTTATGAGGAAAGGTTGAGGGAGCTAGGGCTGTTCTCTCTGGAGCGGAGGAGGCTGAGGGGAGACTTAATAGAGGTTTATAAAATGATGAAGGGGATAGATAGAGTGAACGTTCAAAGACTATTTCCTCGGGTGGATGGAGCTATTACAAGGGGGCATAACTATAGGGTTCGTGGTGGGAGATATAGGAAGGATATCAGAGGTAGGTTCTTTACGCAGAGAGTAGTTGGGGTGTGGAATGGACTGCCTGCAGTGATAGTGGAGTCAGACACTTTAGGAACATTTAAGCGGTTATTGGATAGGCAGATGGAGCACACCAGGATGATAGGGAGTGGGATAGCTTGATCTTGGTTTCAGATAAAGCTCGGCACAACATCGTGGGCCGAAGGGCCTGTGCTGTGCTGTACTGTTCTATGTTTCTATGTTCACCCGTGTGTGTGTGTATGTATATGTGTGCGCGCGTGTGTGTGTGTATGTGTGTGTGTGTTTGTGTGCATATGTGTCTATGCATGTCCGTCTATCTGCTTATATGCCTGGGCATGTGTGCGTTTGCATGTGAGTGTGTGAGTGTGTGTGTGTGTGTGTGAGAGAGAGAGAGAGAAAGAGGCGTCACTCCTCAGCCTTCTCTGTGCCAAGCGAAAAAGCCCTAATTATCCAGTCTCAGCATTCGGTAAATTCATGGAGAAACTCACATAGGGTTAAGAGATAGAAAAAATGCGGGTCTAATCGAATGGCTCAGCAGGTTGGAGGAGGTCACTCTGTTGGATTCTGATTATTTCCCTTTATTTATTAAACTTTCAGAGGCGAAAGGCCCGGTAGAACCAAAATTGAGCGTCTTTTACCCGCCAGTGCCACGGGGACCCACCGGCATCGACACAGCTGCAGTATGCTTGGCCTCGGACTTCTCGCCCAACGCAATCAAGCTCTCCCTGTACACGGGATCGGGCCAGGAGGTCAATGTGACAAGACCCAGTGTCCTATTGGAGAGCGGGAATTACAGGAGCTCGGGTTTTCTCTCTTTCACCCAATCCGAGGAATCGCCAAACATCACGTGCAAGGCATTTCACGATAATCGAAATTACTCAGTAAACATCCCGCCCACAGTTGAAATTGGTAAGTTTATTTTATTTTCGTTCACGTGATGTGGGTGTCGTTGGCTTGGCCAACATTTATTGCCCGTCCTAAATTGCCCTTCAGCAGAGGACATTTAAGAGTCACTTGCCGGCCAGACCATGTAAGGACGGCAGATTTCGTTCGCTAAAGGAAGTTAGTGAACCAGTGAGTTTTAACGATAATCGACAATGGTTTCAGGGTCATCATGAAACTTTTAATTCCAATTTTTAAAAAAATGTTCAAATTTCGCAGCTGCCATCCCCAGGTCAGCATTCTGGGTCGTTGGATTACCAGTCCAGTGACAATGCCACTGCGCCACTGCCTCCTCTGAGAATGTTTTATGACAGGAAGAACTTGCACTAAATATTATCCATCCTCTTAACGACCGAAGGACTCTCGGTGTCATCGTCACTCAAAGTGTAGTCTTTTTGAAAGGTTAGCTGACTAATGATTGACTGTCAATTATCCTAGTCTGGGGACTTCACTGCAGGAGTTCCTCAGTGTCTCAGGCCTAACCAGCTTCAGTTGCTTCATCAATCACCTTCAATCCATTGTAAGGTCAGAAGTTGGGATGTTCGCTGATGACTGAATAATTTTCAGCACCATTCATGACACCTCAGATCTTGAAGTAGTGCATTACAAATGCACCAATAGCTGGACAATACCTAGGCTTTGACTGACAAGCTGCAAGTAACATTTGCGCCACACATGTTCCAGGCAATGACCAACTCCAACAGGAAAGAAGCTAACAACCGGCTCTTGACATGTAATGGCATTACCATGACTGAAACAATGAACAAAGAACAAAGAAAATTACAGCACAGGAACAGGCCCTTCGGCCCTCCAAGCCTGCACCGACTATGCTGCCCGACTTAACTAAAACCCCTTTCCCTTCCGGGGACCATATCGCTCTATTCCCATCTTATTCATGTATTTGTCCAGGTGTCCCTTAAAACTCACGATCGTATCTCCTTCCACTACCTCACCCGGCAGCGAGTTCCAGGCACGCACCACCTTCTGTGTAAAAACTCTGCCTTGTACGTCTCCTGTAAACCTCGCCCCTCGCACCTTAAACCTATGCCCCCGAGTAATTGACTCTTCCACCCTGGGAAAAAGCTTCTAACTATCCACTCTGTCCATGCCTCTCATAATCCTGTAGACTTCTATCAGGTCAACCCCCACTATCAACATCCTGAGGGTTAACGTTGCTCAGAAACTGAACTGGACTATCCATATAAGTGCTGTGGCTGCAAGAGAATGTCGGAGATTGGGAATCCTGTGGTGAGTAACGTATCTCCTCATCCCCCAAATTCTCTGCCCCATCCACAAGACATAATCATGACTGTGGTAGTGTATTCGCCACTTGCCTCGATGAATGCAGCTCCAATAACACTCAGACATTTGACACGACCCAGGACAAAGCAGCTCCGCTTGATTAACAGTGTGTTTATGAGTGTCACAAGTCGGCTTACATTAAAACTGCAATGAATTTATTGTGACAATCCCATAGTCGCCACACTCTGTGCCTGTTCGGGTACACTGAGGGAGAATTTAGCATGGCCAATGCATCTAATCAGCACGTCTTTCGGACTGTGGGAGGAAACCGGAGCGCCCGGATCAAACCCACGCTGACACGAGGAAAACGTGCAGACTCTGCACAGACAGTCACCCAAGCTGGGAATCGAACACAGGTCCCTGACACTGTGGGCGGGGGGGAGTGGCGGGGGGGGGGGGGGGGCGGAGGGGAGTGGCGGGGCGTTGGGGGGGGGGGTGGCGGTGCAGCAGTACTAACCACTGTGCCACTGTGCGGCTCAAGCATTAAGTACTCTATTCACAAACATCCACTTCTTCCACCACCGAAGCACAATGGCAGCAGTGTGTGCCATCCACAAGATACACAGCAGTAACTCTCCAAGTCTCCTTCCGCTGAATCTTCCAAACTCACGACCGTTATCATCTCGGAGGACAAGGGCAGCAGATACCTGGGAACACCATCATCTGGACGTTACCCTCCATGTCACTCAGCATCCTGACTTGGAAATGTTTCGGCAGTTCCTTCACTGTCGCAGAGTCAAAATGGTGGAACTTCTTCCCTAACAGCACTGTGTGTGTACGTACCCCTGACAGACTGCAGAGGTTCAAGCAGGAGACTCACAACCATCTTCTGAAGGGGGCAATTAGGGATTGGCAATAAATGCTGACCTGCCAGTGATGTCCACATTCCGTAAATGAATAAAAATAATAAGAGCTAACTATTATAATTCAGGGCAGTGTGCAGGACCCGTAACTGCTGGTACATCACCGAATTTAGGAACGTATTAAATACTAACGAGGGTACTGGAGAATCCCGTTCCTCTGGAGAAATGCCCTGATATCATTTAATCCACTGCAGAGCTGAAATCAGGCCTCGGTTTCACGACGTTTTCGGAAGACAGTGAAATACTGCACTGATGGAACGGCTCTGGATCCTGGGTTTTAATCCCTGATGGGGAATCTACCCTGCACTCTTTGAACTCAGAATTGGGACGAACTAAATGGCAGAGCTACCAATGTTTCTCCGTTGTGAATAATCAAGTGAACAAGTCCAATCGTGCTGTTTGATTCTTACTTTCTTCGTGGCTTTTGGTTATGACAACAACATTATTCAAAGTGATATTGAGAACAAACATGGTTACAGTAATGTCACTTGCTCACTTAATAAGTCAAATGTCATTTTTGCCCTTCCAGATAAACCTAAATGCCCTACAGGTCGAAGTGATTCCTTGACAGAATCAAGTGACACGGAAAACGGTATGTGCTTTATTCAACATTTATCAAAGTAAAATACTTGCAAATAGACGGATTGATAAGTGGACAAATAGGCACGGATACAGACCCGGAGATTGAATGATAAACATATAGTGAGATGGGGAAAAAGATAGATTGTCACACAGAGTGAGGGAGAGAGATATATCAATCGAGCGGGATAGCGAGAGAGGAGGAGAGGCGGGGAGAGAGAGAGAAACTCAGAGTGAAAGAGAGATGAAGATAGATAGACAGGCAAGCAGACGGTCGGACGGACGGACTGACAGAGATGGACAGACGGACGGACGGACAGGGATGGACAGACGGACGAAAGTCAAGCTGTTAGATAATGGAAAAAATATCACATTAGAGGTATACAGTTGTTTTTCAATACCAAATCATATATCCATTAAACCAGATCTATCATTTGTTTCTCTTATTTTGGCAGATCGACTGAGGGTGAACTTTTTGTCTTTGACGGTGATGGGGCTAAGAATTTTGTTTTTCAAGAGCATTGTCTTCAATGTCATGATGACGGCCAGGGTGTGGCTATTTTGAGGTAAGGTCGGTCACCTGAATGCGTGCCAAGAAAGACAAACTGTGATGAACAATGACCATTGACGGGATCTCGCGAGGCCACTGTTAAGGCAGACGCTGAAACTAACCCGTGGAGTGAGCATTAACTTGGATGCATTTAGACAAACGAACTCTTACTCCAGTGCCCCATCCTCATCGCTTTTCATCCCTCCCTTGCCACCGCACCACCGCCCCCCCCCCGCCCCCGCCGCCCCCCCCCCCCGCCCCCGCCGCCCCCCCCCCCGCCCCCGCCCGCCAACCCCCGTTCCCAATCGCAGCCTTGACTTCTTAAACCTCTCCAGATTTTTGTTTAATTATGGGTGTCACTGACTAGCCTAACCTTTTCCGCCCATCCCTTGGTCTTGAGCTGCGTGGCTCTTTCGGAGAGTCGGTGCAGACTCTATGGGCCAAATCGCATCCTTCTGCACTGTCGGGGTTCTTGTGCAATTGCAGTGGCTTCTGAGAATATTATTGGAGAATGTTAATGGAGACCCTAAAGATACAAGGTGTTCTTTGCTTGCTGACTCTTTGATGTGCTACTACTGTTGCTCCTTCCATTCCAAACAGAACTGCATTGGACGATGAAATGGATTCAGGTGTGAACTCATTGACTGGGGTATCAAAATCCAGAGGCTTCCTGATCAGAAGTTCCGCTTCAAGCAATTCAATCTCGCTTGTTTTAAATGGCGACTTAACTTTAAAAGATCCTCTTTTCGGTCACTTTTTTCCACTGTTATTTTGATTTGAAATTCGTGGTTCTGCGAAAATTCTACTGCTTATGCTACATAAACATTTCAATTATGCATTTCAGCAACAGCGTGGAGCTAGCATTGACATGGTGTCTGCCTGCATTAGTGTCGGAGACATTTTTGAAAACAGCATTTTCAATTTTAGGACGTATAGAACTTCGATTTTTATATTCTTTGCTTAGAATAGTAGAATCCTATTCCGGAGAAAGCAGCCACTCAGCCCATAGTGACAATGGCAGCCCTTTACAGGGCAATCTAGGTAATGGCACCTCACATGTTCCTTTTGGTTGTTTTACTCTGGTAGTTATTTTAAACATTGTATTTTAATGCATGCAATTTAAGAGCGTAAGATACGTTAAATCAGCAAGGGTCTGATCGGATTTTCATCAAACTTTTAGATTGTTGCCAAGGTGATATTCTCTCTCCCGTACTTAATCTTGGACTCCAGATTTTCCTCCCAGTGCCACGGAGGCACCAATCCCCAGCCTGTGCATCTGGGCCCTTAGAGATAATCGAGCCACCACTTGCCGCCGTGCAGAGCTTTATCATGACACGGCATTTCACAAGTAAGATGAACAAGAGTTTTTGAACATCTCGCCATGAGCTTAGCCTAAAATCAGGTTATTGCTCTCAAGTTATTTTACAGATGGGACATTCGTACACATTTAAGACCATCCGGTTAGTCAGGGGAAGCGAGAGTTATGGGGCTAAGGTGGTAAAGTGGAGTTGAGGATAATATCAAACCAACCATGATTTCATTGAAAGGCGAAGCAGCTCCTGTGGGCCGAATGGTCTACTTCTACTCCTCCGTCTTATGCTCTTCTGGTTCGTTAATCACACCTTTGTGCATATCTGTCACCTTGTTATTTTTTCATATGCATCGCTTATAATATTGAATAAATTTGCAGTCTTTAATGAAGGGTGTCTTCTGCTTCTTTGTTAACGCGATGGCAAGACATGCATTTGGTTTGGTTGACAGAGAGCTCTTGTAGTCGCGCAGCACAAATGGAGGCCACTGAGCCCATCATGAGGATACCAGCTCCCCATGGCAGATCCCGCCAATTGGAGCCAATTTATTTTTTAAAGTCTCTCATAGCAGGAAGGGCTTGGCTCTTAGTGAGCAATTAATGGAGGGGTCACCTGTGGTTGTCCCCCTCCAAAACAAGTATATTGCTTTGGATAGTGTGGAGGAGGATGACTCTCCAGGGGTAAGCCACAGTGACCAGGTCACTGGCACAGAATCAGGTTCTGTGGCCCGGAAAGGAAAGAGAGGAATTCGGAGAGCAATAGTGGTGGGGGATGCGTCGGTTCGAGGCACGGATAGGCGATTCTGTGGGTGCGAACGGGACTCCAGGATGGTAGTCTGCCTACCTGGTGTTGGGGTACTGGACGTCTCCGAGCGGATAGGAGGCATATTAAAAGGGGAAGATAAAGAAACGGATGTCGTTGTACACATTGGTGCAAATGACGTAGATAGGAAGAGCAGGGGGATCGTACGAGAGCAATTCAGGGAGTTGGGAAATAGGCGAAAAGGTAGGGCCTCCAGGGTAGCAATAGCTGGGCTGCTCCCAATGTCTCGTGCCAGTGAGGCTAGGAATAGGGAGTTAATACAATTGAACGCTTGGCTAAAGGACTGGTCCAGGAGGGAGGGCTTCATTTTCCTGGATCATTGGGAAGTTTTCAAGAGAGGATGGCACCTGTACAAGAAGGATGGGTCACAACTAAATTGGAAGGGCACGAATATCCTGGCTGGGAGTTTTGCTCGTGCAGTTCGGGTGGGTTTAAACTAATATGGCAGGGGGGTGGGGATCAAAAAATTAGGTCTACAAGTGTAGAGGCTGGGGACGAGCTTGGGGCCAGGACAAGGCTGGCAAAGAAGAAGAGCACTCTGGGGGAGGATGAACTCACTGGGCCTGGAGGTCTGGAGTGCCTCTACTTCAAAGCAAGGAGCGTAGCAGGTAAGACAGACGAACTTAGGGCCTTCATGCTTACGAAGAATTTGGATGTAGTTGCGGTGACAGAGACTTGGTTGAAAGAGAGACAGGACTGGCAGCTGAATATTCCGGGGTACAAGTGTTTTAGGCGAGACAGAGGAGGGGCCAAAAGAGGTGGGGGAGTAGCAGTATTCGTTAGAGAACATATTACAGCGGTGCAGAGGGAGGACAATTCAGAGGGGTCGTGTAACGAGTCACTGTGGGTGGAGCTCAGAAACAGGAAGGGCGCAGTCACTATGTTGGGGATATACTACAGGCCCTCCAACAGCCCAAGGGAAGTGGAAGAACGGATATGTCAGGAGATACTGGATAGGTGCAGGAAAAAATAGGGTTGTTGCAGTGGGAGACTTCAATTTCCCTGGTATAGAATGGAAATCGCTTAGAGCTGGGACTCTCAATGGGGAGGAATTTGTAAAATGCGTACAGGAAGGTTCTTTGGAACAATATGTAGATAGCCCGACTAGAGAGGGGGCTATACTGGACCTAGTACTGGGGAATGAGCCCGGTCAGGTCTTCAAAGTTTCAGTAGGAGAACATGTGGCAAATAGTGACCACAATTCTGTTAGCTTTAGGATAGCGATGGAAAAGGATGAGTGGTGTCCCAAGGGTAAGGTGGTGAATTGGGGGAAGGCTAACTTTAGTGGGATTAGGCAGAAATTGGCAGTTGTTGATTGGGAGAGGCTGTTTGAGGGTAAATCCACAACTGGCATGTGGGAGTCTTTTAAGGAACAGTTGTTAGGGCTGCAGGACAGGCATGTGCCTGTAAAAAAGAAGGATAGGAAGGGTAGGATTCGAGAACCGTGGATAAACAGGGAAATTGAGGGACTGGTCAAAAAGAAAAGGGAGGCGTACGTTAGGTCCAGGCAGTTAAAAACGGAGGGAGCTCTGGAGGAATACAAAGAAAGTCGGAAAGAACTCAAAAGAGGAATTAGAAGGGCAAAAAGGGGTCACGAAATGTTCTTGGCAGACAGGATTAAGGAGAATCCCAAGGCATTTTATTCATACGTTAGGAACAAAAGGGGTGTCAGGGAAAAAATCAGACCTCTCAGGGACAAAAGTGGGGAATTATGCTCAGAGCCCAAAGAAGTAGGGGAGATCCTAAATGAATACTTTGCGTTGGTATTCACAAAGGAGAGGGATGTGTTGACTGGGAGTGTCTCGGAGGGGAGTGTTGAACCATTAGAGAAAATCTCCACTACAAGGGAGGAAGTGTTAGGTTTTTTAGAGAATATAAAGACTGACAAGTCCCCAGGGCCTGATGGAATCTATCCAAGGCTGCTCAGGGAGACGAGAGATAAAATCGCTGGGCCTCTGACGCAAATCTTTATCTCATCACTGGACACAGGTGAGGTCCCAGAGGATTGGAGGATAGCTAATGTGGTCCCGTTATTTAAGAAGGGTAGGAAGGATAACCCGGGTAATTATAGGCCGGTGAGCTTGACGGCCATGGTAGGGAAGTTGTTGGAGAGAATTCTTAGAGATAGGATGTATGCACATTTAGAAAGGAATAAACTCATTAACGATAGTCAGCATGGTTTTGTGAGAAGGAGGTCATGCCTCACTAACCTGGTGGAGTTTTTTGAAGAAGTGACTAGAATGGTTGACGAGGGAAGGGCCGTGGATGTCGTCTCTATGGACTTTAGTAAAGCGTTTGACAAAGTCCCTCACGGTAGGCTGGTGCAAAAGGTTGGATCTCATGGGATAAAGGGGGAGGTGGCTAGATGGGTGGAGAACTGGCTTGTCACAGAAGACAGAGGGTGGGAGTGGAAGGGTCTTTTACCGGCTGGAGGCCTGTGACGAGTGGTGTTCCGCAGGGCTCTGTATTGGGACCTCTGCTGTTTGTGATTTACATAAACGATCTGGAAGAAGATGTAACTGGGGTGATCAGTAAGTTTGCGGACGACACGAAATTGGCTGGAATTGGCGATAGTGAGGAACATTGTCAGAGACTACAGATGGATATAGATCGGCTGGAAATTTGGGCAAAGAAATGGCAGATGGAGTTCAAACCAGATCAATGCGAAGTGATGCATTTTGGTAGAGCTAATGTAGGGGGGAGCAATGCGATAAATGGCAGAATCATAAAGGGTGTAGATACGCAGAGGGACCTGGGTGTGCAATTCCACAGATCCTTGAAGGTGACGTCACAGGTGGAGAAGGTGGTGAAAAAGGCATATGGCATGCTAGCCTTTATAGGACGGGGTATAGAGTATAAAGGTTGGGATCTGATGTTGCAGATGCATAGAACGTTGGTTCGGCCGCATTTGGAATACTGCATCCAGTTCTGGTCGCCACACTACCAGAAGGACTTGGAGGCTTTAGAGAGAGTGCAGAGGAGGTTTACCAGGATGTTGCCTGGTTTGGAGGGGCTTAGTTATGAGGAGAGATTGAGTAAACTGGGGTTGTTTTCACTGGAAAGACGGAGGATGAGGGGAGACCTAATAGAGGTGTATAAAATTATGAAAGACATAGATAGGGTGAACGGTGGGAAGCTTTTTCCCAGGCCGGTGGTGACGTTCACGAGGGGTCATAGGTTCAAGGTGAGAGGCGGGGGGGAGGTTTAACATGGATATCAGAAGGACATATTTTACACAGAGGGTGGTGGGGGCCTGGAATGCGCTGCCAGGCAAGGTGGTGGAGGTGGGCACACTGGGAACGTTTAAGACTTATCTCGATAGCCACATGAACGGAGTGGGTATGGAGGGATACAAAAGAATGGTCTAGTTTGGACCAGGGAGCGGCGGGGGCTTGGAGGGCCGAAGGGCCTCTTCCTGTACCGTATTGTTCTTTGTTCTTTGTTGAAAAAAGCTTCTGACTACCCACTCTGTCCATGCCCCTCATAATCTTGCACATTTTTATCAGGTCACCCCTCAACCTCCGTCGTTCCAGTGAGAACAACGCAAGTTTCTCCAACCTCCCCTCATAACTAATGCCCTCCATACCAGGCACCATCCCGGTAAATCTTTTATGTACCCTCTCCAAAGCCTCCACATCTTTCTGGTAGTGTAGCGACCAGAATTGAACACTATATTCCAAGTGCGGCCTAACTAAGGTTCTATAAGCTGCAACATGACTTGCCAATTTTTAAATTCAATGCCCCGGCTGATGAAGGCAAGCATGCCGTATGCCTTCTTGACTACCTTTTCCACCTGGGTTGCCACTTTCAATGACCTTTACACCTGATCCCTCTGCTATCAATACTCTTCAGGGTTCTGCCCTTTACTGTATATTTCCTATCTGCATTATACCTTCCAAAATGCATTACCTCACATTTGTCCGGATTGAGCTCCATCTGCCATCTCTCCGCTCAAGCCTGTAACCGAACTATATCCTGCTGCATCCTCAGATGGTCCTCATCGCTATCTGCAGGTCTACCAATCCGCAAATCTACCAACCTTTGTTTCGTCTGCAAACTTACTAATCAATCCGGTTACATTTTCTTCCAAATCATTTATATATATTACAAACAGCAAAGTCCCAGCACTGATCCCTGAGGAACGCCACTTGTCACAGCCCTCCATTCAGAAACACTTTTATTTTAGTGGTCTAACCATTATAATGCCGTCCCCCCACTCACATCCTCCCCCACCCCCACCCCCCCCCCCCCCCCCCCGCCCCACCCCCCTCCCCAACCCGCCGAAAAATATGACAACGAAAAACAATGGAAGTTAAGGTAATTCCTGATAGGAATAACGAATTGAAGAGCTAACTGGTCACCTGGAAGCGAGAAGAACCCAAAAACGTTCCCAATACCCAAAGCGAAACGCTGCTCCTGTGCCTGGTTTGACTACATTGGCTGCAGCAGTGATTAGGGCCATTTGGAATGGGCTATAAACGTTAGCCAGGCCAGCGACTCCCACACACAATGTATTTGTTGCTTCACCCAGCGGTACGTGCATTTCCGGCAGTGCCAGAATGTATTTCCCATCCCGAATCACCATTGAACCGCGTGGCTTGCATTGACCATGGTGTTGTACTTGAAGTCTCATGTAGTGAACCAGATGGGTTTTAACAACAATTGACTCATGGTTCGATTGTTGAATTCCAGGTTGCTTTTATTGAATTCAGATTTCTCCAGTTGCCATGGCAGGAATTCAATCCTCATGTGTGTCCAAAGCTTTAGCCCTGGCTTTCTGGATTAATCGTCATGCCGTTACAGCACCCCTGAAGGGGGAGGGAGGAACAATTGATCATGGTGGGTTTTGTGCCCGTGTTCACCATAGAATATAATAATAGAATCGTAAAAACCATACACTGCAGAAAGTGGCCGTTCGGCCCATCGAGTCTGCACTGATTCTCCGAAAGAGAAATCAACCCAGACCCTCCCCTCTGCCCACGGTCAATCCACCTAACCTGCTCATCTGTGGGCACAAAGGTGCATTTTGCCATGGCCAATCTACCCAATCTGCACATCCTTGGACTGAGGGAGACCAGAGCACCCGGATGAAACCCACGCAGACACGGCGAGAACGTGCAAACTCAACACAGGCAGCCACCCAAGGCTGGAATCGAACCCGTACCTCTGGCACTGCAGAGCTAACCACTGTGCCGAGGACTCTGGATGACTTGCCCAGAGACCGCTCCCCCGAGCAACAAACCCATAAAACTTTCGTGTGACTTCTCAACCTGTACTTGATATTTTAAGAGGAATGATCCAGCTCTCTAACAGGAATGGCACAAATTACACTTCTCAGTCTCGAAGTCCATGCTCTGAATTTCCTATCAGGTGTTGATTTTCTTTTGCTTCTCGGCAGTAGGGGGGTTAATCGACTTTGGCTTGCTTATTTTGATAGAAACTGTTGAGATAAAATGATACATGCGTTCACTGCTGATTGGGGGAACCAGGGTCTGGTTGACAAGGCGACCAACGGCAGCAGGATGTGGGCCGAGTGTGCGGTTTCAGTCAAGAGGTCGCTGAGCCTCTCAGTTTACTCAAAGACCAGAACGTGTGGTTTAATCACCCGGGACTGGAAACTCCAGCAGCGAGGTGGCAGTTAGGCAGTGCGGGGGGAGGGGTGAGAGGCCAGATGTTGCCAACTGTCGACAAGCATGAATCTTTTCAGAGACTTTCCCAGCGACTGAAGCTGCAGTAGATTTCTGCAGACGACAGTTCCAAAGGCACACAGGCATCTGAGAGAATAAACAATTATTTTCTTCGCCCTCTTTCCTATCTGTCCCGCAAAGGTTAAACATTCCGTCAGCTTCCACCCTCACACCGCTGGCCCCATTACCCCTCCGAACCCCCACCTCCCCACAACAACCGCCCCCCCCCCCGCCCAAAAAAGATCATATATGTTTCAAAAAATCATCACTCAATCTTCTGCACTCCAATGGACTCTGTCCGATCTTTCCTGTATAACCCCATTCCAACTCCCCAATTCAGTCGAGCTTCCCCGCCTTAAGAAAGAAAATCTGCGGTCTTTACGCCGTCTGGCTTTCATGACTCCTGACACGCAGTATTGTTTATTCATTCATGGAACATGGGCGTTTATTGCCCATCTCCAGTTGCCCTTGGAGGGCAGTTGACAGTCAACCACATTGATGTGGCTCTAGACTCACGTGTTGGCCAAACCAGGTAAGCACGGCAGATTTCCTTCCCCAAAGGACATCGTGACCCAACTGTTTTTTTTCTGACAATTGGCAATGATTTTACTGTCATCAGTAGATTCGAAATTTCAGATATTTTTATTGAATTGTGTTTCAAACACGGGACCCCAGAACATTAGCTGAGTTTTTGGATTGATACTCGAGCGATAATATCACTACGCCATTCCCTCCCCTGGGGAGATGGCCATTAGCAAACTATACTGTTCAAGGGAAATTAGCAAGAGCAACACAAAACCAGAAAATACTGGAAAAGCTCTGCAGCTCTGACATCATCTGTGAAGAGAGAATAGTGTTAGCGTTTCGAGTCCGGATGGCCCTGACGAATCGTCATCGAGACTCGAAACTTTGGCTCTATTCTCTCTCCACAGATGCTGTCAGACCCACTGAGATATTCCAGAATGTTTTGTTTTTGTTTTGGATTATAGAATCCGCAGTAATTTGCGTTTCGGACTCGCAACAATTTTTGGCCTTGCGAATAATACTGATAGCCCAATGAATGAAAATTATTGAGAAAGAATCCAAGAATTAACAAGTATCTGTTTAACCGATTCTTCAGGAAGCAACTATTAGTGAATCAAATGAAAGTGTTGCACTCCAGTCAATCCTGTCACTCATCCGGTTCATACATTAAGGAACGAGGCAATTCGGCCTAACGAGCGCATGCTTGCTATCTCAATGAGCTCAAAAAAACCCACTGCATTTGCCGTTGGCACATGTCCCTCTGCATGTTATACTTTCGATTTTGTAATCATTCTCTTTTGAAAGTCACCACGGAAATGTTTACTCTGGTCTTTGAGACAATGAATCCCAAACCCTAACAATTGGCAATGTAAACCCGACTTGCTCATTTTCGATTCCAGGAACAGTTCTTGCTCCGTCTCTTACACGTGCGCCTTACCAAGCCGCCGTGAAATTTTAATATGTATACAGTAACATACAGGCTACTGAGAAGTAGGAGTTGGTCACTTCCGGCCTGCTCTGCCAGTAAATAAGATTATGGCCGATCTCATTATAAGCTTCTGCCAACACTGATCACCTTTCACCCTCCTTGTTCACTAAGAATCTAGCTCCTTCTGCCTTTAAAAATATTGAAAGACTGCTTCCACTGCCTTCTGAGGAAGGGACTTCCAGGGACACATGACCCTCTGAGAGGAAAACCTCCCCACTCTTCCTCTCCTAAACGTGCGACCCCTTATTTGTAAAGAGTGCCCTTGGGGCTTCAGTGGAGCATTGCAGCAGGCTAAGGAGGGACTCGTAGGCAGGAAGAGTGAAGATGAAAACAGGTTGTGCGTTGGAATTCTCGAAATGAGCCACGCATTTCTTTTCAGGGAAGAAACCAGCGTGAACGTAAGAGGCCAAAGTGCAGCATTTCTGACAAAAACAGGAAACGCTGCTTGCATCATGCCAGCCAGTAACTGTGCAAGTGAGAAACCGAGTTAAGGTTTCAGATTGATGTCTTTGCATGAGGGCTGGAAGATGTAAGAGATGACGAGTTATTTATATTCTTCCGCCCTATGTGGTTGCTGCAGCCTCTCGCCTCTTGTCTCACTAAACATTTCAGAAGATAGCTAAATGTCGGCCACATTTCTCTAGGTCTTTTCTCACACATAGTCCAGGTTGTCGGCAGATTTCCTTTCTGAAAGAACATAAAAACTAGAAGCAGGAATAGGCCATCTGGCCCTCCGAGCCTGATCCGCCATTCAATAAGATTATGGCTGATTTTTTCATGGGCTCAGCTCCGCTTACCCGCCCGCTCACCATAACCCTGAATTCCTTTACTGCTCAAAAATCTATCTTTACCTTAAAAACGCTTAACGATGTAGCCTCAACTGCTTCACTGGGCAGGGATTTATACAGATTCACAGCCATTTAGGTGAAGAGGTTCCTCCTCAACACAGTCCAAAATCTCCTCATCTTTATTTTGAGGTCTTGTCCCTTAGTTCTAATTTCATTTGCTATGGAAACAACCTCCTTGCTTCTATCTTATCTATTCCTTTCATAATTGTATGCGTTTCTATAAGAACCCCCATTTTCTTCCAAACTCCATTGAGCATTGATACAGCATTGCTGCGCAGAATGTGCTTATGCAACAACGGATGACAGTTTTCTTAAGTTCTCTATTATTCAGCCGAATTTTCAAATCTGCATTTTTATTAATTAAATTTAAATTCCACCTGTCATCGTTGGTGGGATTTGAACTCGTGTTTCCAGAGCACCAGATAATACTTCCCCGAGCCACAGCCATTACCACGGTAAAATCACAAGGGCAGTAGATACCTGAGGACACAATCAAAAGGAGATTCACCGTCCAAGTCACTCACCATCCCGACTTGGAAATATATCGGCAGTTCCTTCAGTACTGCTGGGTCATAATCCTGGAATTGTCAGAAATGTATATCTTTCAATGAGATCTCCCATTCTTCAGAATTTAATTGAATGCACACCTCAATCTCTCCTCAAAGGACAATGCTTACATCCCAAGTATCAGTCTGGTGAACTTGTGGTGCACCCCATCTATAACAAGTATGTTCTTTCTCGCCTTCCTATCTAAACCCAGATTGGCGGGACATTGACATAGTGGTTAGCACTGCTGCATCATAGCACCAGGGACCCGGGTTCGATTCCTGGCCTGGGTCACTATCTGTGCGGAGTGTGCACGTTGTCCCCGTGTCTGCTTAGGTTTTCTCCGGGTGCTCCGGTTTCCTCCTACAGTCTGAAAGATGTACTGGTTAGGTGCATTGACCAAGCTAAATTCTACATCAATGTACTGGAGCAGGCGCCGGAGTGTGACGACTAGAGGATTTTCACAGTGACATTATTGCAGTATTAATGTAAGCCTACCTGTGACACAAATAAATAAACTTAAAAGTTATTGTTGAATGCAAAAATTCACATTGCATTCGGTGCACTGAGGGTGCTGGGTGGGGAATTGGATTGTACCCGTGTGCCCATAATATTAGTCTGGGACTCTCCAGTGACATGGTCACTGTCCTACGATCTCCACCTTCCAAATATGTTATTCAGATTTGAATTAATTATTGAGCAACCTATATGAATGCATGAACATTTCTGTTTCAGTGTCCAGATGCGCCCTACGTCCGCCCCCTGCTGACTGCCCATTGCACAGCGGGAACAGGCGGATGCCACGATTCTCTCTGTCTTTCCTCTGGATGACCAGAGGTGCAGAAAATAATACAACTCAAACATTAGGCTGCAAACGGCAAGAACCATAAGTACAACTGCAGAGTCCAAAAGCAGAAAGAAAGGCACATTCTGGGCTGTTTCGACGGTTTCAGGACATGGAAATTGATCTGTTCTTATGTGTGCTGTAGATTTGAACCTAACGGCTCAGCGCTGAAAGAGTTAATCGAAAAGTGAGCATGCGATGAGCAGGAGCTACTGTAAGTGCTTCAGTGCAAGGGAGCCCCATCAGTAAGACCAGAACCTTGCAGTCATGGAGTATAGTGAGGAATCTCTCTCACTCTCTCTCTCAAGCACACATACTCTCACACACGCACATACACACACTCAAACAAACACGCACACAGAAAAACGCACACTCAGACATGCACACACACTCAGGTAAACGCGCACACACACTCAGACAATCAGAAACAAACACACATACAAACACGCACCCAAACGCTCAGACAAATACACGCACACAAACACACACCCATAGGCATACACACACACTCAGACAAAAATGCAAACTCTCTTAGACAAAAGCTGACACACACACAATCACAGACGTAGACAAAGACACACAGATTACCTCAGGCAAAATGACACACACACATATATACACGCACACACACAGATACATACATGCACACAAGCACATGCATAGATACTCACACTGTCAGATAAACACACACACAGGCGCACACACACACACATTGACAAGCAAACACAAACACACACTCTCAGACAACACAAATATACACACACTCAAACAAGCACATAGAAACACACACACTCTCATAGAGCAGACACAAATGCTCAGACAAACTCAGACACACATACACACACGCTGCCTTTCAGCTAAATACACACACTCAGACACACACAAACAGAATCTCAGAAATCATACACACGGATACACCCACACAGAGCCCCAGACAGACACACACATGCAGTATCAAAAGAACATGCAGAGAAAGATATACACTGTTGCTCAGGGAAAACAAAAAAACATACACAGACCCACACACACAGAAACAGAAAAAATAGAAACCGGAAAAGGCCTTTCGGCCTTTCGAGCCTTCTTCGCCACTCATTATGATCATGGATGATCATCAAATTGAATATCCTGATCGTGCCTTCCCTCCAGATCCCTTGCTCCCTTTAGCCCCAAGAGCTATATCTAATTTCTTCTTGAAATCCAGCAACGTTTTGGTCATAATCACTTCCTGTGCTAGTGAATTCCACAGATTCACCACTGTCTGGGTGATGAAGTTTCTCTTCACCTCAGTTCTAAAGGTTTTACCCCTTATCCTCAGACTATGACCCCCTAGTTCTGGACTCCCCAGCCTTCTGGGATAATCTTTCTGAATTTACCCTGTCTAATAAGAACATAAGAACATAAGAAATAGGAGCAGGAGTAGGCCATCTAGCCCCTCGAGCCTGCCCCGCCATTCAATAAGATCATGGCTGATCTGACGTGGATCAGTACCACTTACCCGCCTGATCCCCATAACCCTTAATTCCCTTACCGATCAGGAATCCATCCATCCGCGCTTTAAACATATTCAGCGAGGTAGCCTCCACCACCTCAGTGCGCAGTGAATTCCAGAGATTCACCACCCTCTGGGAGAAGAAGTTCCTCCTCAACTCTGTCTTAAACCGACCCCCCTTTATTTTGAGGCTGTGTCCTCTAGTTTTAACTTCCTTACTAAGTGGAAAGAATCTCTCCGCCTCCACCCTATCCAGCCCCCGCATGATCTTATAAGTCTCCATAAGATCCCCCCTCATCCTTCTAAACTCCAACGAGTACAAACCCAATCTCCTCAGCCTCTCCTCATAATCCAAACCCCTCATCTCCGGTATCAACCTGGTGAACCTTCTCTGCACTCCCTCCAATGCCAATATATCCTTCCTCATATAAGGGGACCAATACTGCACACAGTATTCCAGCTGCGGCCTCACCAATGACCTGTACAGGTGCATCAAGACATCCCTGCTTTTATGTTCTATCCCCCTCGCGATATAGGCCAACATCCCATTTGCCTTCTTGATCACCTGTTGTACCTGCAGACTGGGCTTTTGTGTCTCATGCACAAGGACCCCCAGGTCCCTTTGCACGGTAGCATGTTTTAATTTGTTTCCATTGAGATAGTAATCCCATTTGTTATTATTTCCTCCAAAGTGTATAACCTCGCATTTATCAACGTTATGCTCCATTTGCCATATCCTCGCCCACTCACTCAGCCTGTCCAAATCTCTCTGCAGATCTTCTCCGTCCTCCACACGATTCACTTTTCTACTTATCTTTGTGTCGTCTGCAAACTTCGTTACCCTACACTCCGTCCCCTCCTCCAGATCATCTATATAAATGGTAAATAGTTGCGGCCCGAGTACCGATCCCTGCGGCACGCCACTAGTTACCTTCCTCCAACCGGAAAAACACCCATTTATTCCGACTCTTTGCTTCCTGTCGGATAGCCAGTCCCCAATCCACTTTAACACACTACCCCCAACTCCGTGTGCCCTAATCTTCTTCAGCAGCCTTTTATGGGGCACCTTATCAAACGCCTTTTGGAAATCCAAAAACACCGCATCCACTGGTTCTCCTCCATCAACCGCCCTAGTCACATCTTCATAAAAATCCAACATGTTCGTCAAGCACGACTTTCCCCTCATGAATCCATGCTGTGTCTGATTGATCGAACCATTTCTATCCAGATGCCCTGCTATCTCCTCTTTAATAATGGATTCCAGCATTTTCCCTACTACAGACGTTAAGCTGACCGGCCTATAGTTACCCGCCTTTTGTCTCCTTCCTTTTTTAAACAGCGGCGTAACATTAGCCGTTTTCCAATCAACCGGCACTACCCCAGAATGCAACGAGTTTTGATAAATAATCACTAACGCATCCACTATTACCTCTGACATTTCTTTCAATACCCTGGGATGCATTCCATCCGGACCCGGGGACTTGTCCACCTTCAGTCCCATTAGTCTACCCAGCACTGCCTCTCTGGTAACATTAATTGTATTAAGTATTTCTCCTGCTGCCAACCCTCTATCGTTAATATTTGGCAAACTATTTGTGTCCTCCACCGTGAAGACCGACACAAAAAACTTATTTAAAGACTCAGCCATATCCTCATTTCCCACTATTAACTCCCCCCTCTCGTCCTCCAAGGGTCCAACATTCACTCTAGCCACTCTATTCCTTTTTATATATTTATAAAAACTTTTACTTTCATTTTTTATATTAATTGCTAGCCGAGCTTCATAGCCTATCCTTCCTTTCTTTATCGCTTTCTTCGTCTCTCTTTTTTGTTTCTTAAATTTTTCCCAATCACTTGTTTCTCCACTATTTTTGGCCACTCTGTACGCAGCTGTTTTTATTTTAATACTCTCCTTTATTTCCTTCGTTATCCACGGCTGGTTCTCCCTTTTCTTACAATCCTTGTTTTTTGCTGGAATATATTTTTGCTGAGAACTGAAAAGGATCTCCTTAAAAACCCTCCACTGTTCCTCAGCTATCCTACCTGCCAGCTTGCTCTCCCAGTCTACCTTAGCCAATTCATCCCTCATCCTATCATATTTCCCTCTGTTCAAACAGAGGACACTGGTTTGGGACCAAACTTTCTCCTCTTCCATCTGAATCAGAAATTCGACCATATTGTGGTCACTAGACCCAAGAGGGTCCTTCACAATAAGATCCTTAATTCTACCTACCTCGTTACACAATACCAGATCCAAAATAGCTCGTTCCCTCGTCGGTTCCGTAACATGCTGTTCAAGGAAACTATCCCGACAGCATTCTAAGTACTCTTCCTCCATTCCACCCTTACCGACTTGAGTCTGCCAGTCGATGTATTTTTAGAATTTTATCAGTCTCTATGAGATTCCCTCTCACTCTTCTAAACTCCACATAATATAATCCTAACTGACTTCGTCTCTCCTCACACGACAGACCAGGAATCAGTCTGGTAAATCTTCATTGCCCTCGCTCTGCAGTAAGGACATCCTTCCTCAGATAAGGACACCAACACTGCACACAATACTCCAGTTGTGGGCTCACCAACGCCCTGTAAAATTGCAGTAAAATATCCCTATCCTTATACTCAAATCCTGTCGTTATGAAGGCCAGCATACCACTTGCCTTCTTTACCGCCTGCTGAACCTGTGGTGCTTTCTTTCAGCGCCAATACACATGGATGCCAAGCTGTCGCTGAATATTCACCGCTCAATTTATTCAAATAATAATCTGCCGTCCTATTGTTGCCTCCGAAGTGGATGATCTCGCATTTGCCCACATTATACTGCATCTTCGATGCATATGTCCATTCACTCTGCCTGTTTAAATCAGGCTGAAGCATCGCTGCATCCTTCTCAGAGCTCACCCTCTCACCTAACTTTGCGTCACCTGCAAATTGGAGAAAACACATTTAGTTCCCTCTTTGAAATCAATTATACACAATAAGAACAGTTGGGCTCCTAGCGTGGATCCCTGCGGTACCCCACTGGTCACTACCAGCCAATTGGAAAAACACTCATTTCTGCCAACTCTTTGCTTCCTATCTGCTAAGCAGCTTTCTATCCAGCTCAATACACTATCCATGCCACTTTTATGGTCGTACGCTATATGAGACCTTGCCGAAAGCATTTTAAAGTCTAAATAACCCATACCCACCAGTTTTCCTTGGTCACCTCTACTAGTTACATTCTCACACAATTCCAATAGATTTGCCAAGCATGATTTCCCCTTTGCAAATCCATGTTGACTTCGTCTGATTTTACCACTGCCTTCCAAATGCTGAGTTCTGAAATCCTTAATAATTGATTCGAGCAATTTCCTAGTTCTAATGTTCGGCTCTTTGCCTTATGGTTCACCCTATTTCTCTCTACCTCCCTTTTTGAATGGCGGGCGTATATTAGCTACCCTCCAATCTGTGGCGACCAGTTTAGAGTCTAAATATTTTTTCGAAAATGCCCACAAATGGATCAACTATTTGTTATGTTTCCCGCCTTCTTACTTTCACACTCTATTTTTTCCCTTCCGAATCAATTCCTGGGTCCTTTTGTGCTGAATTGAAACTGCTCCAAATTCTCAGGTCGATGGATTTATTTACCAATTTGTATGTTTCTTCTTCCCTTGTACGCGATGGCTTGGCCACAGTTCCCTTACCAGTCTTCCACATCCGCTGTGCTAATATCTTTCTTCAATATCACATAGGATCCCTACAGTGCAGAAGGAGGCCACTCGGATTATTGAGTCTGCACCGACCACAATCCCGGCCCTATTTCCGTAACCCAAATTATTTATCCTGTCAATCCCCTGACACGAGGGTCAATTTCGGATGGCCAATCAAGCTAACCCACACATCTTTGGACTGTGGGAGGAAACCGAGGCACCCGGAGGAAACCCAAGCAGACACGGGAAGAATGTGCCAACTCCACACAGGCAGTGATCCGAGTTCGGAATTGTACCCGGGACCCTGCCATTGAGGCAGCAGTGCTAACCACTCTGCCACCGTGCCGCCCCGCTTTAAGAAACAATGTACTCCATTTTTTTGCTTTCTGTCTGTCCTTCCTAAACATCGAATGGCCCTCAATGTTTAGTTCCCATCCTTGCTAACCTTGGAGCCATGTCACCATAATGCCAAGTATATCATACATTTCTTTTTTTCAAATGTTCACACACACACACAATGCGAGACCAACACACGCACACACACACACATTCAGAAAAACACACTGAGACAAGCAGACACAAGCAAACTCGCAAACGTACACACACAAACAGACAAATGGGCGGCACCGTAGCGTAGTGGTTAGCACTGCTGCTTCACAGCTCCAGGGACCTGGGTTCGATTCCCAGCTTGGGTCACTGTCTGTGTGGAGTTTGCACATTCTCCTTGTATCTGCGTGGGTTCCCTCCGGGTGCTCCGGTTTCCTCCCACAGTCCAAAGATATGCGGGTTAGGTTAATTGGCCATGCTAAAAATTGCCCCTTAGTGTCCTGAGATGCGTAGATTAGAGGGATTAGCGGGTAAAATATGTAGGGATGTGGGGGTAGGGCCTGGGTGGGATTGTGTTCGGTGCAGACTCGATGGGCCGAATGGCCTCTTTCTGTACTGAAGGGTTTCTATGATTTCTAGGAAACAGTCACGAGCACACACACACAGAAACACACACACAGGATCTCACAAAAATCGATACAGGCAAACTCGCACACACAGGCCCATACACAGATATACTCGCTCAGACAAACACACGCACGCACCCACAGGCACACACATACTTTCTCTCTCTTTCAGACACACAGACACGCTGTCAGACAAATACATGCACACACACACACAGACACAAACACACACACGCATTTAGAAAAGTACAGAAAACATACACGCAAACACACAGGCAAATGCAGGCACACTTATTTCTGAGACGAACAGACACAGGAAAACTCGCAAACACAGAGAAACGCTCAGAAAAACACAGGCACACACACACTCACAGACAAAGATACAATCACAAGAACACACTCAGACAAACACACACAAGCAAACTCTTGCACACAGCCATATACAGAGACAAATTCAGACAAAGAAAACATACACTCTCAGACATGCATGCACACACACAGTCACACTCGCTGGCAAATATACACACACAGACCCACACACAGCTGTACTATCAAACGAACACACAGGCACACACATACAAATTCACTCTGACGCAAACACACAGATACACACAATCTCTCAGACAAAACACACACACTTAGAGACAAACACATAAGCACTCAGTCAAACACTCAGGCATACATACAATCACAGAAAAACACGTAGGCACCAACACACACACACAAACACCCAGGCAAACCAAGTCACGCACACAGAAACACACGCACACAGTCCAACATAGGCACACATATGATCTCAGTCAAGCAACATAGGCAAGGTTGTAAACTCACAGACACGCACTTTCAGCATAATACACACACATACACACACATGAACAGACAATCAAACAGACACAAGCACACACCCACACACACACACACACACACGGACTCAGGCAAAAACAGTCACACAATCTCAGAGAAATAGACACAAGCAAAGTCGCACATACGGACACATACTAATAAATACTCAGACAAAAGCAAACATACACACACTCTCAGATAAACACAGAGACTAACCAAAAAAAATCAGGATGGCGTCGGACCATAGCGACTTATTGCATGCTGTGCCCCGCATCTCTCTGATGTTATCTTTTACTCTCGGTCTTTGCTTCTAAAACTCTATTCTAATTCTTTTGAAATCTATAACAATGTTTCAATTAAATTGATCTTTCTCTACACCCTAGCTATGACTGTAACATTACATTCTGCAATCTCTCATTTCCTTCTCTATGTGCGTGTAATGCCGTGTTTGTGAAACCTACCTTTCCACTCACGTAATGAAGGAGCAGCGCTCCGAAAGCTCGTGATTCCAAATAAACCTTAACCTGGCGTTTTGGGCCTTCTTACTGTTCTCTATGTGCGGTATGCTTTGTTTGTATAGCGCGCAAGAAACAATACTTTTCACTGTATACTAATACACATGACAATAATAAATCAAATACAACAAAATCAAAAACATATACTCTCAGAAGAACACACAGAGACACACACACACAGACATACACACTATTACGGACAGTCTCACAAACACAGAGACAGAGACCATAAAGTGTTGAGGTCAATTTCAGTTTACTCAACCTGCTGGGTAACGGAAGCAAACTTAAAACCAGTGTGTGGGTTTAATTGTGTAATGAGCTAATGTATAAATGTTTCACCATAGCCCAGGGTGGGGTTGTAGTTGATCATTTATCTGCTGTCTGTACCCCTGAACAAATGTCAAATTGGAGAGGTTATCAAGTTTGTATTATAATGTAATGATGTGAAACATGTGGGAGAAGAATTGGTGTGATAAAGGGTGGAAAACAAACTGGGGGATGAGACTGAAGCTGCTGTGCAGACTGAATAGTTCTTGTTGTGTGAATGGAGGGACACATGTCGGGACGGATGGAGGGAGGAAGGGATGGACGGATGGATGGACCGATGGACCGATCGAGGGAGGGAGCAATGGATGGAGGGATGGATGGGGGTGAATCTGAGAAGCTGAAGATTAAATTTAAGAGGTTCCCAGTGTCACTGAACAACTGACCTGGGTGTAGCCATTGGGCAGAGACTATGCTTGCTGCTCTTTCCCCTCCTGGCGCCAGGGGTCACTGGGACACTCCCTGCAGCTGCTGCTGCTGCTCATCACAATGTCACATCTTGGCCGTACCCTGGACCAGCTGCAGCTCTTTGGCGGAACATCAGGAGCCAGTGGTGGGGAAGGACTGGCCGTCCTATTTCAGTGACGCCACCACCAGCCCCGACACCCGCCGTTTATTTTAAGAAAAAAAACGACTGTTCAGAAATGGAGAAAGTGACTGAAATTCTGAACCAGACAGGCCACCGGGAGGTGATTTATATGTAAATAAAAATACAATTATTAATTTAATATGAAAGATGCCGAAGGCGAAACTGCACATGCGCCGTATGTTCTCTGCGGGAAGATGGATACAGAACAGGTTTAGCCATAGAAGACAGAGGGTAGCGGTAGAGGGGTGATTTTCTGACTGGAAGGCTGTGACTAGCCATGATCCACAGGGATTAGTTCCGGAACCTTTGCTGTTCGTAGTATATGTAAATGATTTGGAGGAAAATGTAGCTGGTATAATTGTAAGTTCACAGACGACACACAAATGTGTGGAGTTGCGGAGAGTGAAGAGGATTGTCAGAGGATACAGCTACAGCAAAAGATAAACCGGTTGGAGACTTGGGCGGAAAAATGGCAGATGGAGTTTAATCTGGACAAGTGTGAGATAATGCATTTTGGAAGGTCCAATGCATGTCGGGATTATATAGGAAAGGTAGAACCCTTAGGCGTATTGATAAGCAGAGAGATCTCGACGTACATATCCACCGATCACTGATAACATCAAAGGATAGCGGCTGAATGACAGAATCTCCAAGGTTCAAACCCGAAAAAAAGAAATAAGACGGTAGTGGGTTTAAATTTGTGATTCAAACCATGCTTGCGAACAGAGAGAAAATGTGCGACATGTTTTGTCCACAATTCCCAGTCTGGTGAGGTGACTGCGAGTAAATGGAAGAACACTGAACTGGGATATAATTAATGTCCTTATCGGGGCAAGGTGTCCTTTGGTGTTATTCACATCAGAAGAAAATCCTGATCTAGTTATGGTAAGGCCGTAAAAGGTATCAGGAAACAACAAAGCTCTAAAATTACGCTCGAAATGACAGTGGCATTGTGGGGAAATTCAGTAATATTCGCAAAAAAGCATTCACACAAGCACGCTGTGTACCGACTGTGATCAAATGGACCGAGAAACGGAAAGGGGAGATGGGAAAGGGCTGGCCAATAATTGATACAGACTAGGAAATAACACCAAAGACAAAATGTCAGCTGACGCACCACGAACTCACTTTGGTGAGTGCCTTCGCTCGGAATTATAATACATTTCTGTTACTCTCGCTTATTATTCCTGTTTTTCGGGTGAGCGCGCCCTCTGCTGATCACTAACTGGAACTATCAGTGCGGTGCTTTTGTCTGGGATCCGCTCTTTCTCTGCAGCAGAAACACAATCGGAGAGAAGCGTCCTGGTGACATTTGAGGAACAGTGTTCCTTTGTACAAAGTAGGCAATATTTTTCCACATCCTCCGAGCTATAAATCCTCATTAAATATCTCGGAGTTTCGCTGGGATACAGGAACAGAGTAGAGAGAGTAGCTGTCGAGTATTTACAATCCAGCATTATGCTCTGTGCTTGGAGAACCCTTAATTCAGATTGATCATTGGACACAGAATCATCACTATTTCTGCAACAAAACACAGAATGTATCAAATATCTGGGAGTGAAAATAACACTTGGAACAAATATTCCCCATTTTTTAGTTCGTTTATGTCTGTTTTGCTGCAGCTGTTTCTCTGATTGTATCTTCCTCTAAATCTATTCCTGATTCATTCATTTATATCACCGGTTCTTGCTCTGCTTAACTCCAGGTCTCGCCTCCAATTCCAATTATTCAATCCCTCTTGTTTTCTTCCCATATTTCCACCTACATTTCTCCCTTGTCTCTCCCTTACAGGTTTCAATAACAGATATCCCGCATAATGGACCATCAGCTGGTGCTCAGGTCCATCGTAATATTTTGATACTTTGAAAAAATTCCAGTAGTCAATTTACATTCCACTCCATGGAAGTACTCCAGAATGTGATGCATGTTGCTGTTGTTAGGAGTGAGATTAATCAACAACTTGCAGCCAATGCACATAGTACAAATCATGTATATCCAACGCCCAGCATATCGACAGACATATCAAACACTCCCGCATTAATGTCAAATATTAATTTCCACACCAAATGCCGTTATTAGTCATTTCCTTGGATATAATGAAACACAGGAGGAATTGCAACATTAAACCGACGGGTATGTTCTCGGTGCCAATATGAAATAATGGATGTCTATGTGTACATATGATAGGGGAGATCTGAAATAAAAACAGAAAATTGCTGGAAAGACTCTGTGGAGAGAGAAACTGAGCTAAGCTTTTGCGACTTTGAAACTCCGAGTTGGCTGAGCGAAGGAGATAATTCTGCCTTTTACTGAAAAGGATATATGAAAATTCTGTCCCAAGGCAACTAATCGTAAACCACACATCAGTGTTGCATTTCTACTTTGTCCTCGGTGACGACATGAAAGATATTTACCATGGAAGTAATATATACGATTACTTATTCCATTAAACCTCCATTGACGTCATTCTCCTTTAATATTCTGGATCGAGAGAATGCAGAAACCAGGAAACGGCAATTAGTGGAATTGCAGCTTCCCGTTTTGATTTTAAGCGAGCAATTTTTGAAGGAGAGTGTTGACCATAAAAAACAACTTTCGTTTGCATGGACAATTATCGGTGGAGTGTCTGCGATCTCTCAATCACAGCAGATATTAACACAAGAGTGACAATCGATTGAAATCCAATGAAATACAATCATCTGATGCCCTGGGAGCATCCGCTCGTTCAGCATGCAACAGAACCGTGGCCTGAAATTTGTCATTTCATCTGTTAGCAGAAACGCCACAGACTCTTCAAACTCTTCATTCACTCAACAAGACCTTTGACCAGTCCTAATGGAGACAGCACATCGGTATCAGGCGCTGGGGTGTGTTACTGTGTCAGTGAGTCACTGAGACACAAAACCCGAACGTAGCAGATAAACTATCCATTTATATCCCGAGGTGATGAGAAGCTTTTTTTATTGGTCGAGGTTCATCCTAAGCAACTCCGTGATGAAGGACTCTGTGCTCTACGAGCTGTTCCCAGGGACAAACGGAGACAAGCACCAATTGCTGTTGGAGAATTTTCAACTCGGTAAAATACACGATTTGCCTTCCCGAAACGAGTTGATCTTCATGTGCAAAGAATTGTCCTCGATCGAGTGTTGCAGACAACACATTCCAGGGCACAGGACTACCGATTGAGGGACGCACTAAACCTTGGGGCAGTTGCTGCAAAGGCGCAATGGGGAAAACGGCGACCTTTCGGCCATTGTGATCTGAGGGGAGCAGAACTCTATATGAACGCCCCATGCTGTTGGACTCACATTGAATGAATGCAGTGAATATTACACCTCTCGCAATTCTACTGAAGCACCTGAGAGTGTAACTTGTTCAATGTAGACAACCTAAATGACATCGCCCTTCCTGTATTGACGATCTTGAAAGATGTATTACGTTCCATTGATTGCACTGAAGCTCTTCAATGTGCAACATTATCTTTGCAGAAAACTTCAGTATCACTGCACTTTCTGAAATGACCATTTTGCAACGTTCTGTAATGTTTCATTGAATGCGTTGAAGCGCGTCAGAGTGCAAAATTATCTGTGTCCGAAACATAGAACATAGAACATTACAGCACAGAACAGGCCCTTCGGCCCACGATGTTGTGCCGACCTTCATCTGAAACCAAGATCAAGCTATCCCACTCCCTACCATCCTGGTGTGCTCCATGTGCCTATCCAATAACCGCTTAAATGTTCCTAAAGTGTCTGACTCCACTATCACTGCAGGCAGTCCATTCCACACCCCAACCACTCTCTGCGTGAAGAACCTACCTCTGATATCCTTCCTATATCTCCCACCATGAACCCTATAGTTATGCCCCCTTGTAATAGTTCCATCCACCCGAGGAAATAGTCTTTGAACGTTCACTCGATCTATCCCCTTCATCATTTTATAAACCTCTATTAAGTCTCCCCTCAATCTCCTCCGCTCCAGAGAGAACAGCCCCAGCTCCCTCAACCTTTCCTCATAAGACCGACGCTCCAAACCAGGCAGCATCCTGGTAAATCTCCTCTGCACTCTTTCCAGCGCTTCCACATCCTTCTTATAGTGAGGTGACCAGAACTGCACGCAATATTCCAAATGCGGTCTCACCAAGGTCCTGTACAGTTGCAGCATAACCCCACGGCTCTTAAACTCCAACCCCCTGTTAATAAAAGCTAACACACTATATGCCTTCTTCACAGCTCTATCCACTTGAGTGGCAACCTTTAGAGATCTGTGGATATGGACCCCAAGATCTCTCTGTTCCTCCACAGTCTTCAGAACCCTACCTTTGACCCTGTAATCCACATTTAAATTAGTCCTACCAAAATGAATCACCTCACATTTATCAGGGTTAAACTCCATTTGCCATTTTTCAGCCCAGCTTTGCATCCTATCTATGTCTCTTTGCAGCCTACAACAGCCCTCCACCTCATCCACTACTCCACCAATCTTGGTGTCATCAGCAAATTTACTGATCCACCCTTCAGCCCCCTCCTCTAAGTCATTAATAAAAATCACAAAGAGCAGAGGACCAAGCACCGATCCCTGCGGCACTCCTCTAGCAACCTGCCTCCAGTCCGAAAATTTTCCATCCACCACCACCCTCTGTCTTCGATCAGATAGCCAGTTACCTATCCAATCGGCCAACTTTCCCTCTATCCCACACCTCCTTACTTTCATCATAAGCCGACCATGGGGGACCTTATCAAACGCCTTACTAAAATCCATGTATATGACATCAACCGCCCTACCTTCATCAACACACCTAGTTACCTCCTCAAAAAATTCTATCAAATTTGTGAGGCACGATTTGCCCTTCACAAATCCGTGCTGACTATCCCGGATTAATCCGCATCTTTCTAAATGGTCGTAAATCCCATCCCTAAGGACCTTTTCCATCAATTTACCAACCACCGAAGTCAGACTAACCGGTCTATAATTACCAGGGTCATTTCTATTCCCTTTCTTAAACAGAGGAACAACATTTGCCACTCTCCAGTCCTCTGGCACCATCCCCGTGGACAGCGAGGACCCAAAGATCAAAGCCAAAGGCTCTGCAATCTCATCCCTCGCCTCCCAAAGAATCCTAGGATACATTTCATCAGGCCCAGGGGACTTATCGACCTTCAGTTTATTCAAAACTGCCAAGACATCCTCCCTCCGAACATCTATTTCCTCCAGCCTATTAGCCTGTAACACCTTCTCTTCCTGAAAAACATGGCCCCTCTCCTTGGTGAACACTGAAGAAAAGTATTCATTCATCACCTCGTCTATCTCTACTGATTCCATACACAAGTTCCCACCACTGTCCTTGACCGGCCCTAACCTCGCCCTGGTCATTCTTTTATTCCTCACATAAGAGTAAAAAGCCTTGGGGTTTTCCTTGATCCGACCCGCCAAGGACTTCTCATGTCCCCTCCTAGCTCTCCTGAGCCCCTTTTTCAGCTCATTCCTTGCTAACTTGTAACCCTCAATCGAGCCATCTGAACCTTGTTTCCTCATCCCTACATAAGCTTCCCTCTTCCTTTTCACAAGACATTCCACCTCTTTTGTGAACCACGGTTCCCTCACTCGGCCATTTCCTCCCTGCCTGACAGGGACATACCTATCAAGGACACCCAGTATTTGTTCCTTGAAAAAGTTCCACTTTTCATCAGTGCCTTTCCCTGACAGTTTCTGTTCCCATCTTATGCCCCCTAATTCTTGCCTAATCGCATCATAATTACCTCTCCCCCAATTGTAAGCCTTGCCCTGCCGTCCGGCCCTATCCCTCTCCATTGCAATAACAAAAGACACCGAATTGTGGTCACTATCTCCAAAGTTCTCTCCCACAACCAAATCTAACACTTGGCCTGGTTCATTTCCCAGTACCAAATCCAATGTGGCCTCACCCCTTGTCGGCCTATCCACATATTGTGTCAGGAAACCCTCCTGCACACACTGCACAAAAAGTGCCCCATCCAAACTATTCGACCTACAAAGGTTCCAATCAATATTTGGAAAGTTAAAGTCCCCCATGACAACTACCCTGTGACCCCCACACGTATCCATAATCTGCTTTGCAATTTCTTCCTCCACATCTCTATTACTATTTGGGGGCCTATAGTAAACTCCTAGCAATGTGACCGCTCCTTTCCTGTTTCTAACTGCAGCCCATATTACCTCAGTGTGCATATTCCCCTCAAAGTGCTTTTCCGCAGCCGTTAAACTATCCTTGATTAACAATGCTACTCCTCCACCTCTTTTACCAGCTTCCCTACACTTACTGAAACATCTATACCCCGGAACGTCCAACAACCATTCCTGTCCTTGTTCTACCCACGTCTCCGTAATGGCCACAACATCGTAGTCCCAAGTAGCAATCCACGCCCCAAGTTCATCCACCTTGTTCCGGATGCTCCTTGCATTGAAGTAGACACACTTCAACCCATCTTCCTGTCTACCTGTACCCACCCTTGACCTTGATACCTTCCCCAATATCTCACCACCCTCAACACTGACTTCCGGACTACAACTCCTTTTCCCACTCCCCTGACAAATTAGTGTCAATCCCCCTGAAGAGCCGTAGCAAATTTCCCTCCCAGGATATTGGTGCCCCTCTGGTTCAGGTGCACCCCGTCCTGTTTGTAGAGGTCCCACCTTCCCCAGAACGTGTTCCAATTATCCACGTATCTGAAACCCTCCCTCCTGCACCATCCCTGCAACCACATGTTTAAGTGCACTCTCTCCCTGTTCCTCAACTCGCTATCACGTGGCACCGGTAGCGTACCAGAGATGACCACATGTTTTGTCTTTGCTCTCAGCTTCCAGCCCAGCTCCCGAAATTCCTGTTTTAAATCCCCGTCCCTTCTCTTACCTATGTCGTTGGTACCAATGTGTACCACGACTTGTGACTGTTTCCCCTCCCCCTTAAGAATCCGGAAAACACGGTCCGAGACGTCACGGACCCTGGCATCCGCTAGGCAACAAACCATCCTCGAGTCTCTTTTGCTGCCACAGAACCTCCTATCTATCCCTCTAACTAATGAGTCCCCAATAACTATTGCCCTCCCGCTCTCCTCCTTACCCTCCTGAGCCACAGGGACGGACTCAGTGCTGGAGATCCTCTCACTGCGGCTCACCACTGGTATGTCGTCCCCCTCAACCGTATCCAAAGCGGAATACTTGTTGCTAAGGGGAACGACCACAGGGGATCCCTGCACCGACTGCTTCTTCCCAGCCCCTCTCACCGTCACCGATCTATTTTCATTCCTCGGAGTAACTGTATCCCTGAAGCTTCTGTCTATGGCCATCTCTGCATCCCTAATGATCCTAAGTTCCTCCAACTCCAGCTCCAGTTCCCTTACACGGTTTTGGAGGAGCTGCAGATGGATGCACTTCTCACAGGTATAATCAGCAGGGACACTGACGTCGTCCCTCACCTCGAACATAGTGCAAGAGGAACATTGCACTGCCTTCACACCCATCCCCTCTCGATACCTTGCCAGTACCAGGTAGAAACAGCAAAAAATGAATTAACTCACCCCTGCTTGCCCAAGCCCTGTGAGCCAAAGCCCTACAGCTTTCACTCTGCCTCCTGCTCACTCTGCTGCCCGCTAACGACGCTGCCCGCTCAAAAGTGTGGCCTACTTTTAAACCCTCCAAAAACCTTCCCAGACTCCTGCTGGGCCCACTTCCTGTTTTAAAAAAAACCTCCGATTTCTTTACACAAATTTAACTTAAAATAAATAAATAAATGTAGTGAACAAACCAACTGCCTTCTCCTCAGCCTGGTCCTGTGGAACAATGAGGGTTCATATAATAGATGAGGAGGAATTATTTCCATGGTCAACAGGTACGAGAGGATACTAATTAAAGATAACTAGTAAATAGAAATGCTGGGGAAATATATGGTTATGTTCAAAGCGTGTCTTTATGATCTTCAAAACGCTGCCTCAGGGATTAGTGGAAACACATACAGTAATAAATGGCTGGTTTCCGATTTGAAATGGACAAATGTGCAAGTCCATGGACATAGAATATGTAACTGGTCTGAAGGGACAGCTCTTGCAGACTAGAAGTACAAGCAACTTGGCCGAATGACTTCCTTCTGTGTCGATTTATCCAGTGATTCCATAAATCATATCCAATCCTAACTCCGGCATAAACAATCGTTCCTGTAGCTATCTCTCGTCCAAAATCCTACAAGCATCCCCATAATAACAGCATGGGAGCACATTCAACATTTACACTGGTGTGCTTCAGGAAGACGATTCTCACAATTTGTTTATGTGACGTTAATTATGGACAATAAATGATAGTCTTCCTATAGTCGCCGAAAGAGAAAAAATAAAACAAGCAACAAAAAGAATAAAAAGGTGCCTCATTCACGTTTTCCTTTTGGATTTGTGTTTTGTTCGACCTCCCATTTCTCCTCTATTTCTGGCCTGCTTCGTCTCTGCCAGTTTCTCTCATTCACCATTTTCGTTTCTTTGCATCTCTCATCAAGTTCAATGGCAGCTTTCATGTCCGAATGTTATATGTTCCGAACAAGTGGCGTGAGGAGAGATGGGGCGGGGCTAAATTCCAAACACAGGCCCTGTCCAGAACAGTGACATGGTCAGATGGTGTAACAGGAACGAGAAAAACTATATCTGACCACTCAGACTCTTGTTAACAAGCTGCTACCCAGTTATCGCATTGCTACTTTATATTGGAAAATAATTTCACGAGACTCTTTCTCGCCTTCTGTTTCACCTTTCTGAACAACAGTCGCTTAATTTAAAGGATTACAATAGTAAATATATCCATATCTCCACACATGCAATTCAAAGACATCACCGGCCACGAAATAATGAGGCTCTTTTTTTGTCATCTGGTTATATTGTGGCTGGTGTTCGGTATGGAAAACGATAACTTTCTTTTTGCTGGCAGTATTGTGATGTTAATGGACTCTCCACTCAGTGTTGATTAAACCTTTCCATATATTTTATTCCAGGGCTGATTCAAGCAGATTCTGTGTCGCAACCCCAGATTGAACTGTATATTAATGAAGGCGATAGAGTGAAAATGGACTGCAGCTACAGGACAACTTACAGCGATCCTGGTCTTTACTGGTATGGACAGCATACGGGCCAAGCTCCGCATTTTATTTTATTTTTTTCGGCCCAACTTGTCCACGTCGCCCTTTTTTGAAACCCCGAAGCTCATGCCAATTGCCCGTATTTGGCCCATATCCCTCAATACCCATTTTACTCATGTAAGTGTCTAAATGCTTTTTAAAAGACCAAATTATACCCACTCCACCACTATCTCTGGCAGCTTGTTCCAGACACTCATCACCCTCTGTGTGAAACAATTGCCCCGCTGAACACTTTTGTATCTCTCCCCTCTCACCTTAGAACTCTGCCCTCTAGGTCTCGACTCACTTATCTTTGGGAAAATATATTGAATATATTGCTGATCTGTGCCGCTCATTATTTTATAGACCTCTGTAAGATCATCCCTCAGCCTTCTACGCTCCAGAGAAAAAAGTCCCAGTCTATCCAGCCTCTCCTTATAACTCAAACGATCAAATCCCGGTAGCATCCTAGTAAATCTTTTCTGCACTCTTTCTAGTTTAATAATATCCTTTCTATAATAGGGTGACCAGAACTGTACACAGTATTCCAAGGGTGGCCTTACCAATGTCTTGTACAACTTCAAGAAGACATCCCAACTGCTGTATTAAATGTTCTGACCAATCAAACCAAGCATGCTGAATGTCATCTTCACCACTCTGCCCGCCTGTGACTCCACTTTCAAGGAACAATGAACTTGCACCCCTAGATCTCTTTGGTCTGTAACTCTCCCCAACGCCCGACCATTAACTGATTAAGTCCTGCACTGGTTCAATCTATCAAAATGCATCACCTCGCATTTACCTAAATTAAACTCCATCTGCCATTCGTCAGCTCACTGGCCCAATTGCTCAAGTTCCCTTTGCAATCGGAGGTAACTTTCTTTACTTTCCACTGTGCCACCAATCGTGTTGTCATCTGCAAACTTACTAACCATGCCTCCTATATTCTCATCCATTTTGTATCAAGATAGAAGCAACAGAAGAGACGCAGCTTTTGCAAAGGGAAAATTGGAGGCCGGCCAGAGGAATGCAGAAAATAACTTTCCTTTAACGATTACTCGAGCAGAAATCCAAGACACCGCTGTCTATTTCTGCGTGTTGGGAGACACAGAGGTTTAAAACTCATCTGTCGCTGGACAAAAACCTCACCAAACAGAATTGGCACAGGCGATGTCTCTAGTTCAGTCTCTATCCACGACTCCGTGTTCACTGTTACTTTTCTCAATTCTATCGCCTGTACTTCAGAAAGCTGTGGTTCAAGTCTCCCTCCGAAGACCTGAGCGCACATTTCAGCTGCCACTTACACTGCCAGTGCTAATGGAGACCTAGTGTCTCCGCAGTGAATTGCTCAGATAAACTACGAAATAAAGGCTCCGACTGGCCTTTCTGGAGGATCTTAAACACTTCACCGCACTATCCTCTAAAGCAGGGCAATTCTCCAAGACATTTAAATCTCAGTCGACATCACTGCAACAGACGATCACGTTACGTGTGATCTTGCTCTGTTCATAGTGAGGTTTCCTACATTACAATAGTGACTTCACTACAGATTTGTCTCATTTTTATTGGGGGCAGGCTGGATGGGCTCGGCCGTCCTTCTCTGCCTGTCATTGTTGGCAGCAATAGTAAATATTACAACTCGTAGGCCTGTGCACATCTTTTTTCAGTTTCCCACTCAACACTCGCCCAAACAATGCCAATTGCCTGACTTTGTCTTAGGTCCGGCCCTGGAGTGCGGAGTTATCAAATAACCTAACTGGGGTTTCTGTATCAATCCAAGGACAGCACCTGAACAAAGAACAAAGAACAATACAGCACAGGAACAGGCTCTTCGGCCTTCCAAGCTTGGCCACTCATGTGCCCACTGGACCATTCGTTTGTATCCCTCTATTCCCAGTCTGTTCATGTGGCTAGCTAGATAAGTCTTAAACGATCCCAGCGTGTCCACCTCAATCATCTTGCTTGGCAGTGCATTCCAGGTCCCCACCAACCTCTGTGTAAAATACGTACCCCTGACATCTGTGTTGAACCTTGCCTACATCACCTTGAACCCGTGACCCCTTGCGTTCGTCACCTCCGACCTGGGAAAATGCTTCCCACTGTTCACCCTATCTATGCCCTTCATAATTTTATACACCTCTATTAGGTCGTCCCTCATCCTCCGTCTTTCCAGGGAGAACAACCCCAGTTTACCCAATCTCTCCTCATAGCTAAGACCCTCCATAACATAGAAACATAGAAACCCTACAGTGCAGAAAGAGGCCATTCGGCCCATCGAGTCTGCACCAACCACAATCCCACCCAGGCCCTACCTATTTACCCACTAATCCCTCTAACCTACGCATCCCACGACACTAAGGGGCAATTTTAGCATGGCCAATCAACCTAACTTGCACATCTTTGGACTGTGGGAGGAAACCGGAGCACCCGGAGAAAACCCACGCAGACACGAGGAGAATGTGCAAACTCCACACAGACAGTGACCCGAGCCGGGAATCGAACCCGGGACCCTGGAGCTGTGAAGCAGCAGTGCTAACCACTGTGCTACCGTGCCGTCCATACTAGGCAACATCCTGGTAAACCTTCTCTGTACTCTCTCCAAAGCCTCCACGTCCTTCTGGTAGTGCGGCGACCAGAACTGGATGCAGTATTCCAAATGTGGCCTAACCATCGTTCTATACAGCTGCAATATCATATGCCAACTTTTATATTCTATGCCCCGTCCAATAAAGGCAAACATGCTATATGCCTTCTTCCCCACCCTCTCCACCTGTGCTGCCACCTTTAAGGATCTGTGGACTTGTACACCCAGTGTGTCTGTGTCTGTGTGTCTGTACTCCTGATGGTTCTGCCATTTATTGTATCGCCCTCCCTTACATTAGATCTACCGAAATGCATCACCTCGCATTTATCTGGATTAAATTCCATCTGCCATTCCTCTGCCCAATGTTCCAGCCTATCTATATCCTGCTGTATTCTCTGACAATGTTCATCACTATCCCCAACTCCAGCAATCTTCATGTCATCCGCAAACCTCCTGATCACACCAGCTACATCTTCCTCCAAATCATTTATATATATTACAAACAGCAGAGGTCCCAGTACAGAGCCCTGCGGAACACCACTAGTCACAGCCCTCCAACCGGAAAAAGACCCCTGCACTGCTACCCTCTGTCTTCTATGGCTAAGCCAGTTCCCCACCCATCTCGCTAGCTCACCTTTTATTCCGTGAGATTTAACCTTTTGCACCAGCCTGCCATGAGAGACCTTGTCAAACGCTTAACAAAAATCCATATAGACGAGACCCACGGCACTTCCCTCGTCAATCATTTTTGTCACCTCCTCAAAAAACTCAACCAAATTTGTGAGGCATCACCTCCCTCGTACAAAACCATGCTGTCTATCGCTAATGAGATTATTCAGTGCTAAATGCGCTTATGTCCTATCTCTAAGAATCAGTTCTAACAACTTCCCTACCACGGACGTCAAGCTCACCGACCTATAATTACCCGGGTTATCCTTGCTACCATTCTTAAATAACGGGACCACATTTGCTATCCTCCAATCCTCTGGGACCTTACCTGTGTCCAGCGAAGAGACAAAGATTTCTGTTGGAGGCCCAGAAATTGCATCTCTCGCCTCCCTGAGGAGTCTAGGATAGATGCCATCCGGCCCTGGGGATTTGTCTGTCTTAATGTTTCCTAAAAAACCTAACACTTCCTCCCTTGTAATTGAGATTTCTTCTAACGGGGCAACACATCTCTCTGAGACAATACCAGTCAACATGTCCCTCTCCTTTGTGAATACTGATGCAAAGTATTTGTTTAGGATCTCACCTCCTTCCTTTGGTTCTAAGCATAATTCCCCTCCTTTGTCTCTGAGAGGTCCGATTCTTTCCCTAACAACCCTCTTGTTCTTAACATATGTATAAAATGCCTTAGGATTCTCCTTAATCCTGTCGGCCAAGGACATTTCGTGACCCCTCTTTGCCCTTCTAAGTCCCTGTTTGAGTTATTTTCTACTTTCTCTGTTTTCCTCCAGTGCTCCATCTGTTTTTAGCTCCCTGGACCTTATGTATGCCTCTTTTTTCTTTTTGATTAGACCCATAATTTCACTGGTTATCCACGGCTCTCGAATCCTACCTTTCCTAGCCTTCCTCTTTCCAGGCACATGCCTGTCCTGCAGTCCTATCAACTGCTCCTTAAAATACTCCCACATGCCAGATGTGGATTTACCCTCGAACAGCCTCTCCCAATCAACAGCCACCAAATCCTGCCTAATTCGGCTGTAGTTTGCCTTTCCCCAATTCAGTACCTTACCCATAGGACAACACTCATCTCTTTCCATTACTATCCTAAAGTTTACAGAATTGTGGTCACTATTTGCCACATGTTCCCCTACTGCAACTTTGATGACCTGACCGGGCTCATTCCCCAGTACTAGGTCCAGTATAGCCCCCTCTCTAGTTGGACTGTCAACATATTGTTCCAAAGAACCTTCCTGTACGCATTTTATAAATTCTTCCCCGTCCAGGCCCCCAGCCCAAAGCGATTTCCAGTCTATGCGAGGGAAATTAAAATCTCCCACTGCAACAACCCTATTTTTTCTGCACCTGTCCAGAATCTCCTTACATATCCGTTCCTCAACTTCCCGTGGGTTGTAGTATACCCCCAGCATGTGGCCTGTAGTATACCCCCAGCATAGTGACTGCGCCCTTCCTGTTCCTGAGCTCCACCCACAGTGACTCGTTACCTGACCCTTCCATATTGTCCACCCTCTGTACCGCTGTAATATGCTCCCTAACCAGCATTGCTACTCCCCCACCTCTCCTCGCCCCTCCTCTGTCTCGCCTAAAACACTTATACCCCGGAATATTCAGCTGCCAGTCCTGTCCTTCTTTTAACCAAGTCTCCGTTACTGCAACCACATCCAAGTTCCGGCAAGCATTAAGGCTCTAAGCTCGTCTGTCTTGGCCGTGACGCTCCGTGCATTGAAGCAGATGCACTCCAGACCTCCAGGCCCACTGAGGTCATCCTCCCCCAGAATGCCCTTCCTCTTAGATAGCCTTGTCTTGGCCCCAAACTCGTCCCAAGCCTCTATGCTTATTGACCTATTGTTCTGATCCCCACCCCCCTGCCACATTAGTTTAAACCCACCCGAACCGCACTCGCAAAACTTCCAGCTAGGATATTCGTACCCCTCCAGTTTAGGTGCAACCCGTCCTTCTTGTACAGGTGCCACCCTCTCTTGAAGACTTCCCAGTGATCCACGAATTCGAAACCCTCCCTCCTGCAACAGTCCTTTATCCACGCGTTCAGCTGTGCAGTCTCTGTTCTTAGCCTCACTAGCTTGTGACATTGGGAGTAGTCCAGAGATCGCTACCCTAGAAGCCTTGCTTTTTAGCCTACCACACAACTCCCTGAATTGCTCTCGCAGGATCCCCCTGCTCTTTCTGCTGACGTCATTTGCACCAATGTGGACAATGACGTCTGTCTGGTTACCCGCCTTTTTTAGGATGCTTCCTGAGCTTAGTCCTATAAGAGGCTCGCCAAATCCTAGCGTGCAATATTTGACTGGACTCCAAACCACTTTCCCTCACTTTTAAGGTCATGTCTCATTAATCGGCTCAAGCTCTCTCCTCCATCTTCTACTGATCCACATTCGACACAAAAGGGTTTTTAATAACCTCGTTTCTATTCTTTGAGCGAAGGAAAGTGAAATCCACAGTTATAGCAACCAGACAAAAAAAGCCTGATGAAATATATGCGTTCAGCTAAATTTTATCTGGCGGTTTAAAAAACATGAGCAATTGTTGCTGACAAATTGTCATTAAGAAAGGGGGAACGTGGCAGCATGAACCGCGAGATTTCCAGCTGTTATGGCTTACCACAAACAATTTTGTGCTGGTGTTTGGAGTTGAGGAGCAATTGTTGTAAAGCGGCGAGAACAGAGTATAAGATGGAGATCAACAATCATGGAGCTGTTGCAGTACATCATAACGCAATGAAATGCAATGCAAAAAGGTTAAGCTCTGAAAGTGACCGGCACAGACAGGTCATAGCGTTCCTAAATGATTTAAACGACAAGAGTCCTTGGGATTCCATAGCTGATCTGCTCTTTTACTAAAGAGTATTCAGGTTTTTTTTTTCTACCAGTGTTAGTCTCTGAATACTGCTGTCAGGTTTCAGGGAATGCAAGTCAACAATTTGCATTTTGATGTAGCAGTTATGCAACATGGTAATGTTTACGTAAAGGCGCCAGTCCAGGAATTCAAATATCCGTGCTGATGATGTCAGCACATAGGTTGAATTCTCACCATGGCAGCGGGTGGAATTTAATCACTTCAACGAATTAATAGAAACAATATGGAATTGACAGTAGGATAGTCGCAGTAATGGTGATAATTGGTTGTCACAAAAGGATCTGCTGCACCAAAATTTTTTGGGAAGGAAATATTGACCTAGTCTGGCCATTATGTGACTGCAGACACAGAAATGTGATTGCCCCTGAAATGGCCGAGCAAGGTAACTAGCAGGCACACCGGAATCACATGAAACAATTTTATTTTAAAAACTGTGTATTGAACGCATTAAATTCTCTTCAATATGAATGATCTTTTACTTGAAAGTAGGACTGATCTTTTCATGTTCTAATACATTCTTTATATCTGTGTTTTGGAGATCCAGCCACTGCCCTCTGGAGTGAAATTAAAAACAGGAATGGTAACTTCACAACGTATCTAAGAGAGTGCATGTGGTATCCATCATTTATACTGGTACAAGCAACAACTAGACACACAGCCCGAATTTACTCTGATGAAATGCACGAGCGAGTATTTAGATAAAGCCTCAATCAAAGAAACAAAGATACATAGAAACAAGTCGGCCATTCGGCCCTCGGAACCCGATCCGAAATTCATTGTTATCAAGACTGATCACCAAATTCAATTTTCTGATTCCGCTTCCGCCCCCCCCCCCCCCCCCGCCCATATCCCTTGATCCCTTTCGCCCCAATAATTATACCTAATTTCTTCTTGAAATCACACAACATTTGCGTCCAGAGCCCTGACTTTCTCACGGCCTTTCGCTTATTTTTATTTCTGTCGCTCTCTATCCTTTTATTTACGTTTCCATGACTTTCTTCCTCCCTATTTTGTTCAATAACTCAGTCATGAAATATCGCTCTTTTACATCGATAAACGCTTTATTTCTGATTAAAATCGCACAGCTGTGAACAGTCGGTGGCGTTGTCTACTGTCGCCAGAGGTGAAGATTTAGAATTCAGACACACAAGTGATGTGAAATTCCAGTGATAGTTTCTGTACGGGGCCTGTATCAGTTTGTATCACGGTGAATGTTCAGCGCACAATAATACATGCCACTGTCACTCAGCTGTGCATCTGTCAGAGTTAAACTGTAGAAACGATTCGATGCTTGTAGTGTTGAAGATAATCGGCCTCCCACACGCCCAGCTTTCTCTGTTTCTCCTTCCGAATTCCTTCTGGTTAAAAAAAACAGCTCCTCCCCCGGTTTTTGTCGGTACCAGAGCAGGTCATAGCGGCGGCTGTCTGTGGAAAACGAACAGGGCAACACCATGCGTTCTTCCTCCAAACATGATACCGATGATGCAAGCTGTTTAACAGCATCAGAATAACACAGTCCTTCAAATACACAATCAACAAAAAATAAATAGGTGTTTTGATATGGGGCACCATTAAAAAATCTTTCATCTCCTCATCATAATAGGCGGTGGCCCTTTGCTATTATCGCGAGACAATTAATGGAGAAATTCAGCCAGGAATCCCACCGCGGCAGGATTTGAATACAGTAAAAAAAATCTGGAATTAACAATCTACAATTAAACTATTGTCGATTGTCATATGAACCCATCTGGTTCACAAATGTTCTTTAGGGAAGGATATCTGCCGTTCTGAAATGGTCTGGCCTATATGTGACTCCAGACAATTGTGGTTGTCTCCCTGCTGCCCTCGGGCAACGAAGGATGAGCAGGAAGTGCTGGCCAGCCAGCGACGCCCAGTCGCTTCAGGAAAAGAATAAGAATGGAAGCCACGAATGAATGAAAGAAATGAGTGATTCAGCAAACACATATATCACGTATTGACAGATGACAGATTTATCATTTCCCCCAACCGCTACTCTTTCTGCATAACCTGGAAAATATTTTCCTTCAAATATTCATCCTGTTTCCTCTAAGCAGTTACCATGAAATCTGCTTGGACCAACATTTCAAGAAGAAAATTCTTCCTTTGATTGATTTTCCCATTATCTTCAAACAACCTTCCCTGGTTACCCAGCTTTCTGTCTCTTGAAACAATTTACTCTGTCAAACAGTTCAGGAATATCAACATCGCTTTCAGGTCTCCTGTTACCTGCCTGTGTTCTGAGAAAGGGGTTCCCGTTACCCAGTGTGCCCTGAAACCTAAGGGCCCTGAACACAGAGACCGTTCCAATAAATTTCCCCCTTACCCTGCCCAAGACATTGCCGCCGTTCATTAGATTTGATTCCCATAACCGAACACAATACATTAAAAAAGGCCTGAGTATGGATACAGAAATATTTGACTTAATATCACTTTACATGTACACTATTCCTATTAATAGAGGTAAGAGTTGGAAATGTTTCCACAAACTTTCAAATTTGCTCTGACGCTTTCATAGCTTTGAATATATACAATCCAATGTTTCGCTCTCTTCTCTGCCCCCTTTCAGCTACAACAAACTATTGTAAATCGGAATAATCAAAGTGAATGTTCAAGAAAAAACATACATCCGTCCATCCTCTGTTATTCCCTTAATCGCCCCCAGCCTCACGTCTTTTTCTACATCCAACCATCCCTCGATATTATTTTTGCAAACCTGCGTTCCAATGCTAGTTAAATGACTCACCGAGCTTCAGGAAAAGAATAAGAATGGAAGCCGTGAAATCCTGTGACATTTTTCTTTCTCAGAGTTGTATTCCCATGGGGTTTTAAAGTTTCCAAAAGGCGAGCTGGAATCGAACAGTTGGCAACGCACGAAAGATTCCTCTGTATGTCTGTGCAGTGTTTGTCTGTATGCTTCTATCAGCCACTATTTGTGTCTCGTTAATAAGGAGTGCAGACGGATTCAAACAGGAAGTTAATAGACTTGAATGATCCGCGAGTGAAGCTGCCCTTACAATATGATAATGGAGGTGGTTCTAAAGTTGTACATTGAGACTCTAACTTCGAGGTTGACCTGCCCATGACAAAGTTTGATTGGTACCTATTGCCCTCTTTTTAGGTAAAACCAAATAAACAAACTCAAATTAAATCAGGACAAAGTAAAAGGGGCAGCTCCCCAAAAAGGAGGGGGAACAGCCCGAACAGAAATCAAAGTACAAAGGAAACTTAAAAGCATCAAATTAAAATGTGATTATTAGGGTCAATAATGCACCCCAACCCCTGCGGTGCCCAGCGGGGATTGGTACCTATTGCACAAACATGCACTCGTTCCACCACCGATCGACAGTCGCAGCAGTGTGTACAATGTACAAGATGCACTGCAGGAATTCACCAAGGCACCTTAGCAGCAGCTTCCAAACCCAGCACTGCTATATTCTAGAAGATGGGGAGATGCCGGCGTTGGACTGGGGTAAACACAGTAAGAGTTTTAATAACACCAGGTTAAAGTCCAACAGGTTTATTTGTTAGGAAATGCCATTAGCTTTCAGAGCGCTGACGAAGGAGCAGCGCTCCGAAAGCTAATGGCATTTGCCACCAAATAAACCTGTTGGACTTTAACCTGGTGTTGTTAAAACTCTTACTATATTCTAGAAGGACAAGGAGAGTAGGCGTATGGAAATTGCACCACAAATCATCCTGATTTAGAACTATATGGGGCGTTTCTGACAAAACATTGAATATATTCAAGAGGCGGCTGACTAAAGCACGTGGGGCGAATGGGATCAAATGTTAGAACATAGAACAGTACAGCACAGAACAGGCCCTTCGGCCCACGATGTTGTGCCGAGCTTTATCTGAAACCAAGATCAAGCTATCCCACTCCCTATCATCCTGGTGTGCTCCATGTGCCTATCCAATAACCGCTTAAATGTTTCTAAAGTGTCTGACTCCACTATCACTGCAGGCAGTCCATTCCACACCCCAACCACTCTCTGCGTAAAGAACCTACCTCTGATATCCGTCCTGTATCTCCCACCACGAACCCTATAGTTATGCCCCCTTGTAATAGCTCCATCCACCCGAGGAAATAGTCTTTGAACGTTCACTCTATCTATCCCCTTCATCATTTTATACACCTCTATTAAGTCTCCCCTCAGCCTCCTCCGCTCCAGAGAGAATAGCCCTAGCTCCCTCAACCTTTCCTCATATGACCTACCCTCCAAACCAGGCAGCATCCTGGTAAATCTCCTCTGCACTCCTTCCAGCGCTTCCACATCCTTCCTATAGTGAGGTGACCAGAACTGCACACAATATTCCAAATGTGGTCTCACCAAGGTCCTGTACAGTTGCAGCATAACCCCACGGCTCTTAAACTCCAACCCCCTGTTAATAAAAGCTAACACACTACAGGCCTTCTTCACAGCTCTATCCACTTGAGTGGCAACCTTTAGAGATCTGTGGATATGGACCCCAAGATCTCTCTGTTCCTCCACAGTCTTCAGAACCCTACCTTTGACCCTGTAATCCACATTTAAATTAGTCCTACCAAAATGAATCACCTCACATTTATCAGGGTTAAACTCCATTTGCCATTTTTCAGCAAATGTTGTGGGGAAAAAAGCACGATTAGGCTGAGTGGATGATCAGCCATGACCGTAATGAATGGCAGAGCATGCTCGAAGAGCCAAGTGGTCTCCTCCTGCTCCTATCATCAATGCCTCTCTGATTCATAGCCGTGTCCCCAGATTGTTACTTGGATTACTAAACCTCTGGATTTCTAATCCAGTGATAATACCTTTATGCCGCCGTCTCCCCAACTACAGTGAATAAATGTCGAACACCCTTCAATGAAACACTTACAGCAAAATGGCCAGCTATGGACGCGATTATGTTTCCCCGGGAAAACTAACATGCAAGGCAGGTAAAAGCATCACAGAAATATTTTGTATTATTTTATAGGTTCTGCAGAATCTGGTTTATCTGTGTCACAGAATCCATCTCTCCAAACCTCTACTGCTAAAGACACCATTACTTTAAACTTTGAATATCCGGGATTTTGACAACACGCACTCCACTGGTACCGTCACTCCCCAAGACAGACCCCAAAATACCTGCTTAAGAGACACACATCAGGCGAGGCGAGCAAAGAAAACGCTACGGGGGGGGGGGGGGGGGAGAATTTCTGCTTCTGTCGATCCCCTTGAAAAAATCAGCCGGTTAACGATCTCCAAACTGCAACTGAGTGACTCCGCTGTGTATTACTGTGCACTGAGTGGGCGCACAGCAGTGATGCAGAACACGGTGAGAGCTGTACAGAAACCTGAACATGGTGAGAAGTACAAGAATCTGTAACCCTAACCATGTTCAGGTTTTTGTACAGCTCTCTCCGTGTTCTGTATCACCGTGTCTGTAATTCTCACCATGTTCAGGTTTTTGAACAAATCTCTCCGTGTTCTGCATCACCGTGACTGTAATTCTCACCATGTTCAGGTTTTTGAACAAATCTCTCCGTGTTCTGTATCAGTGTGCTGTGCGCTCACTCAGTTCACAGTAATACACAGCGGAGTCGCTCAATTGTAGTTTGAAGATCTCTAACCGGTTGCTTTTGACTGACGAATGGGTAGAAACAGAAATTCCGTCCCCGGCAACCTGGTTCTTATTATCCTCTCCTGAAGTGTGTGTCTGAAGGAGGTATTTCGGAGCCTGTCCTGGGGATTGACGGTACCAGTGTACTGTATATTGACAGTTCCCTGAATATTCACAGCTTAAAGTAACCGTGTCACCTGCGGCAGACGTTTGGAGAAGTGAACTCGGTGACACAGTTGAGCTGGAATCTGCAGGATAGAAATAAAATGAATTGTTTCTTTAGCCACTGTTTACCCCGGGAAAACTTTTCAATCGGGTGAATACCTGTCTGTTGCGGTAATTTGTTTAACTGAATTTGTTTCAAAAAGCATTGATTATTGGAAATAAACAAGAGTGGCAGATCTTCAGACCTTTTTTCACAGAGAATTGCAGTCACCTGAAGTGAACAGCGAAAAGGGTGGTGCTGGGAGCTGATTTAACATTGACTTTCAAATGGTAATTGGGGGAGGGCGGGGGGGGGGGGGGGGGGGTGGGGGGGAGAACTTCTGGGACAGGACAATATTCCAGTGCCAAGGGGACCAAAGAAGGCCGAATGGGTACATTGGCAGCACCTTCAAATTATTGTCTCCATTGACAGAATTGTGTTTTGTTGCGGAGTATGATTCTATTTTTATTAGAAAGGTGCCAATAAATATATTGGCGAAATACGAACCAGGAAACGAAATCATAAAGTTCACTCTTCTCCTCACATAATAATTTGCTGTCTAGGTTTCATTGCTCAAAGGACAATCAGCAGTTTTATGTCCCTGTATGTATCAAGGTTCAGCACGGGGTAGAGATATTCGTCCGCATCTATTAATCCAAACTGACAATGTATATCCGTGGGTCAATGATCGACCTTTGGCCGCAGTTCAACACTGCAAGTTAATGTCTGCTATTTGTCTATTTCCGTCCATCGATTCTACCGTTTTACTTCTAGTAGAAATATTTGCAAGTTGATTTAGTTCTTTTTCTGCATCTGAGTTGTTTCCTGCCTGTTCTTCGTGGTTTCCAACCGTCATGAGAACTTGCACAAATTTCTCGCAGTTGTCGGTTGGGTTCAGCCTGTTCAATTTCCGCAGTGGTGTTACTGTTACTCACTGGGCACTGTCTTCAGGGTATGTGAGAATTTCAATCCCTTTAGTACATTGGCTGATTGTCCTTTCCGAACAGAATTGTCTCAAAGTTTTACATTCTACACTTTCCACTTAAAACGAATAGGCCACTGGGCCCAGCTGGCCGAAGCTTGTTCTTGCCCCTTCTCCTCTCGAACAGGAAATAACAATTTACATCCTGAGCTGTGTGTCTATTTATTCCTCTCTCCCGCCCATATTTTTCAAGCTTGCCATAAATTCATCACGCCGTTTCTCCAAACAGCGACCTATACATTCTGATGTGTCTCCGTGTAAACATACCCGAATATTTCTATCTGTTCTGGTCATAATTTCATGTGTAAACGTCTCCTTGCTCTGGGGACCCAGGTTTGAATCCTGCCTCGGCAGCTGGTAGAATATGACTTCAATAAAAATAAAACCTGGAATTAATAATCTACTGCTGATCATGAAGCCATTCTCGATGGCTGTCAAATTCCATATGGTTCACTAATGTCCTTTAAGCAAGGAAATATGGCGTTCTTACCCTGTCTGGCCTATATGTGACTCTAGAATCACAGCAATGTGGTGGACTCTTAACTGATCTCTGAAATGGACGAGCAAGCCTCTCATTTCAAGGGCGAACAGGGATGCACAATAAATGCTGGCCAAGCAGCGACACCCATGTCACACAAATGAATTAATTAAAAACCTTACTCCACTGAAGGATGAGTTTCTGCACATGGAGCTCCTAGAAACTAAAACACAATGTTAAATATTTCTCTGCTGTTTTTTCATGCCTTACAGGTCTATAAGAGACAAATGGCAAAGCGTTCCTGAACTTTCGCTATCCATACACATTGTTGATTATTTATTTTCTCAGGAATGTAAGAAATGTAAGCTGATAATAAGATACATAAGAAATAGAAACATGGTAGACCGATCCATTTTGGGGACCCGCTGTCCAATTCAGGAAGTTTAGTTCTGATCATCAACCTCAATGAGAACTGCGTGCTCTATTCCAAAATCCATTGTTTCCATTAGTATTCAAGAATAGAATCTATGGAACGGTTCAGCATCCTCAGCCTCGACACAACCAATCCTTGAGGAACTGATTAAGCTTCAATGAGCACAATCCCATGTTTTCGAAATCGAGAAAATATAATGCAAACCGATTTATCCACCGTCAGTGTTCAATATGTGGAAGAGTATGCAATTCAAAGTTTTCACAATTCTGCCAAAGCAGAAATTATCGACTATCGGATGAAAATAAAAATCAGGTAGGATATAATTATTGTTAGTCACTGATTGTGCAAGAATGAACAAAGAACAAAGAACAATACAGCATAGAAACAGGCCCTTCGGCCCTCCAAGCCCGTGCCTCTCCCTGGTCCAAACTAGATCATTCTTTTGTATCCCTCCATTCCCACTCCGTTCATATGGCTGTCTAGATAAGTCTTAAACGTTCCCAGTGTGTCCGCCTCCACCACCTTGCCTGGCAGCACATTCCAGGCCCCCACCACCCTCTGTGTAAAATATGTCCTTCTGATATCTGCGTTAAACCTCCCCCCCTTCACCTTGAACCTATGACCCCTCGTGAACGTCACCACCGACCTGGAGAAAAGCTTCCCACCGTTCACCCTATCTATGCCTTTCATAATTTTATACATCTCTATTAAGTCTCCCCTCATTCTCCGTCTTTCCAGGGAGAACAACCCCAGTTTACCCAATCTCTCCTCATAACTAAGCCCCTCCATACCAGGCAACATCCTGGTAAACCTCCTCTGTACTCTCTCCAAAGCCTCCACGTCCTTCTGGTAGTGTGGCGACCAGAACTGGGCGCAGTATTCCAAATGCGGCCGAACCAACGTTCTATGCATCTGCAACATCAGACCCCAACTTTTATACTCTATGCCCCGTCCTTTAAAGGCAAGCATGCCATATGCCTTCTTCACCACCTTCTCCATCTGTGACGTCACCTTCAAGGATCTGTGGACTTGCACACCCAGGTCCCTCTGTGTATCTACACCCTTTATGGTTCTGCCACTTATCGTATAGCTCCTCCCTACATTATTTCTACCAAAATGCATCACTTCGCATTTATCAGGATTGAACTCCATCTGCCATTTCTTTGCCCAAATTTCCAGCCTATCTAGAACCTTCTGTACCTTCTGACAATGCTCCTCACTATCTGCAAGTCCAGCCAATTTTGTGTCGTCCGCAAACTTACTGATCACCCCAGTTACACCTTCTTCTAGATCGTTTATATAAATCACAAACAGCAGAGGTCCCAATACAGAACCCTGCGGAACACCACTAGTCACAGGCATCCAGCCGGAAGAAGACCCCTCCACTACCACCCTCTGTCTTCTGTGACCAAGCCAGTTCTCCACCCATCTAGCCACCTCCCACTTTATCCCATGAGATCCAACCTTTTTCACCAGCCTTCCATGGGGGACTTTGTCAAACGCTTTACTAAAGTCCATATAGACGACATCCACGGCCCTTCCCTCGTCAACCATTCTGGTCACTTCTTCAAAAAACTCCACCAGGTTAGTGAGGCATGACCTCCCTCTCACAAAACCATGCTGACTATCGTTAATGAGTTTATTCCTTTCTAAATGCGCATACATCCTATCTCTAAGAATCTTCTCCAACAACTTCCCCACCACGGACGTCAAGCTCACCGGCCTATAATTACCCGGGTTATCCTTCCTACCCTTCTTAAATAACGGGACCACATTAGCTATCCTCCAATCCTCTGGGACCTCACCTGCGTCCAGTGACGAGACAAAGATTTGCGTCAGAGGCCCAGCGATTTCATCTCTCGTCTCCCTGAGCAGCCTTGGATAGATTCCATCAGGCCCTGGGGATTTGTCAGTCTTTATATTCTCTAACAAACCTAACACTTCCTCCCTTGTAATGGAGATTTTCTCCAATGGTTCAACACTCCCCTCAGAGACACTCCCAGTCAACACATCCCTCTCCTTTGTGAATACCGACGCAAAGTATTCATTTAGGATCTCCCCTACTGCTTTGGGCTCCAAGCATAATTCCCCACTATCGTCCCTGAGAGGTCCGATTTTTTCCCTGACAACCCTTTTGTTCTTAACATATGAATAAAATGCCTTTGGATTCTCCTTAATCCTGTCTGCCAAGGACGTTTCGTGACCCTTTTTTGCCCTTCTAATTCCCCGTTTGAGTTCTTTCCTACTTTCTTTGTACTCCTTCAGAGCTCCCTCCGTTTTTAGCTGCCTGGACCTAACATACGCCTCTCTTTTCTTTTTGACCAGTCCCTCAATTTCCCTGGTTATCCACGGTTCTCGAATCCTACCCTTCCTATCCTTCTTTTTTACAGGCACATGCCTATCCTGCAGCCCTAACAACTGTTCCTTAAAAGACTCCCAAATGCCAGATGTGGATTTACCCTCAAACATCCTCTCCCAATCAAGAGCTGCCAATTTCTGCCTAATCCCACTAAAGTTAGCCTTCCCCCAATCCAACACCTTACCCTTGGGACACCACTCATCCTTTTCCATCACTCTCCTAAAGCTAACAGAATTGTGGTCACTATTTGCCACATGTTCCCCTACCGAAACTTTGAAGACCTGACCGGGCTCATTCCCCAGTACTAGATCCAGTATAGCCCCGTCTCTCGTCGGGCTATCTACATATTGTTCCAAAGAACCCTCCTGTACGCATTTTACAAATTCCTCCCCATTCAGAGTCCCAGCTCTCAGCGATTTCCAGTCTATACCAGGGAAATTGAAGTCTCCCACTACAACAACCCTACTTTTCCTGCACCTATCCAGTATCTCCTGACATATCCGTTCTTCCACTTCCCTTGGGTTGTTGGGGGGCCTGTAGTACACCCCCAACACCTCAAACTACCTCAAGTCACATGAGCAGCCTGGGAATGGAGGGATACAAACGAATGGTCTAGTTGGACCAAGGAGCGGCACAGGCTTGGAGGGCCGAAGGGCCTGTTTCCTGTGCTGTACTGTTCTTTGTTCTTTGTTAGTGACTGCGCCCTTCCTGTTCCTAAGCTCCACCCAGAGTGACTCGTTACACGACCCCTCTGAATTGTCCTCGCTCTGCACCCCTGTAATATGCTCTCCAACTAATACTGCTACTCCCCCACCTCTTTTGGCCCCTTCTCTGTCTCGCCTAAAACGCTTGTACCCCGGAATATTCAGCTGCCAGTCCTGTCCCTCTTTCAACCAAGTCTCCGTCACCACAATCACATCCAAATTCCTCGTGAGCATTAAGGCCCTAAGTTCGTCTGTCTTACCTGCTACGCTCCTTGCATTGCAGTATAAGCACTCCAGACCTCCAGGCCCAGTGAGGTCATCCTCCCCCAGAGTGCTCTTCTTCTTTGCCAGCCTTGTCCCAGTCCCAAGCTCGTCCCCAGCCTCGACACTTGTAGACCTAATATTTTGATCCCCACCCCCCCTGCCATACTAGTTTAAACCCCCCCGAACTGCACTAGCAAAACTCCCAGCCAGGATATTCGTGCCCTTCCAACTTAGTTGTGACCCGTCCTTCTTGTACAGGTGCCATCCTCTCCTGAAATCTTCCCATTGATCTAGGAAAATGAAGCCCTCCCTCCTGGACCCGTCCTTTAGCCAAGTATTCAATTGTACTAACTCCCTATTCTTAGCCTCACTGGCACGAAGCATTGGGAGCAGCCCAGAGATGGCCACCCTGGAGGCCCTACTTTTTAGTCTAATGAAATGCCATCAACAACTATAAAATGATCTTGAAGATATTTGTGCCATGTTCCCTGGCACGAGCGGCATGGACGGCACGGTAGCACAGTGGTTAACACTGCTGCTTCACAGCTCCAGGGACCTGGGTTCGATTCCCGGCTTGGGTCACTGTCTGTGTGGAGTTTGCACATTCTCCTCGTGTCTGCGTGGGTTTCCTCTGTGTGCTCCGGTTTCCTCCCACAGTCCAAAGATGTGCAGGTCAGGTTGATTGGCCAAGCTAAAATTCCCCCTTAGTTTCCTGAGATGCGTAGGTTAGAGGGATTAGTGGGTGGATTTGGGGGTAGGGCCTGTGTGGGATTGTGGTCGGTGCAGACTCGATTGGCCAAATGGCCTCTTTCTGCACTGTAGGGTTTCTATAGTTCTATAGTTCCCGTTTTCCTGTCACTGCAGGTATTGGATCTGTCGCTGCAATGTTGGATTAACTCTCCCGCTACCTGATTCACATTTCCTGGAGCAGAGAGAAATCCTGTGCTTAGTGACTCCGCTGTTTCTCAGCGGAGGGCAGGAAGCAGGGTTCGGAGTGTCCACAATGTGTTTTTTATTCATTCTTGAGACATGTGCGTCATGGCTGACTGGCTGCCCATCCCTCGTTACCCAAGGGCAGTGGAGAGTCTACCACATTGCTGTGGTTCTGCAGCCACATATAGGCCAGACCAGGTAAGGATCACAGCTTTCCTTCCCTGAAAGACATTAGTGAACCAGATGGATTTTTCTAATAATCGACAATGGTTTCATGGTCATCGGTAGATTCTCAATTCCACGTATTTTTATTGAATTGGAATTCCGCCATCGGCCCTGGCGGGACTCCCCGAATTCTCCTCTCACCTGGGAAGAAGCAGCGCCCCGAAAGCTTGTGATTCCAAATAAACCTGTTGGACTTTAACCCGGTGTTGTGAGACTCCTTACTGTTCCTTAAACCAACAATGGTTCAGATGGGGTCAGCTGACCCTCCTTCCCCATAGGATACCTATCCTTTGGAGACTCACACTGCTTCAATCCGGTCTCAAAGCCCGACCCGATTTCAGTTTCTTATTCTGCTCCCAAGTCTAAATTTGCAAATGAAGAGCTTCCTTTGCGAACCACCCCGCTTCAGAAGCACAGCAGTGAAGTGTTACTGATAACGAATAATAACTGATGGTGAACACTAACCAGGATAGTGAATAACACAAGGGGACTTGGAATCACTTACGGGCTGTGACAGTCACTACCGCCTCAGACCCATCTGAAAATCTCCATTCACCCCACAGTGACAGAGCTCCCAGTCTGCCCAGCACAGGAATGACTGACACCTCAAACTACTGGGCAACCATTACCGGACTGTCAGCTTTTCTCAATTATTCAGGGAATTTAGATCAATAATGAACTTGATTGTTTAAAAAAAACCTCATTGAATCAAACGGTGCCTTGTGACTTGCTGAGCTCCTGGAAAAATAGCCCAGGAACAGAGACTTGGTTGAAAGAGGGACAGGAGTGGCAGCTGAATATTCCGGGGGACAAGTGTTTTAGGCGAGACAGGGGACGGGCCAAAAGAGGTGGGGGAGTAGCAGTATTAGTTCGAGGGCATATTACAGCGGTGGAGGGAGGGCAATTCAGAGGGGTCGTGTAATGAGTCACTGTGGGTGGAGCTCAGAAACAGGAAGGGCGCAGTCACTATGTTGGGGGTATACTACAGGCCCCCGAACAGCCCAAGGGAAGTGGAAGAACGGATATGTCAGGAGATAATGGATAGGTGCAGGAAAAATAGGGTTGTTGTAGTGGGAGACTTCAATTTCCCTGGTATAGACTGGAATTCGCGTCGGGCTGGGACTCTCAATGGGGAGGAATTTGTAAAATGCGTACAGGAGGGTTCTTTGGAACAATATGTAGATAGCCCGACTAGAGAGGGGGCTATACTGGACCTAATACTGGGGAATAAGCCCGGTCAGGTCTTCAAAGTTTCGGTAGGGAAACATGTGGCAAACAGTGACCACAATTCTGTGAGCTTTAGGATAGTGATGGAAAAGGATGAGTGGTGTCCCAAGGGTAAGGTGTTGGATTGGGGGAAGGCTAACTTTAGTGGGATTAGACAGAAACTGGCAGCTGTTGATTGGGAGAGCCTGTTTGAGGGTAAATCCACATCTGGCATGTGGGAGTCTTTTAAGGAACAGTTGTTAGGGCTGCAGGATAGGCATGTGTCTGTAAAAAAGAAGGATAGGAAGGGTAAGATTCGAGAACCGTGGATAACCAGGGAAATTGAGGGACTGGTCAAAAAGAAAAGAGAGCCGTATGTTAGGTCCAGGCAGCTAAAAACGGAAGGAGCTCTGGAGGAATACAAAGAAAGTAGGAAAGAACTCAAACGAGGAATTAGAAGGGCAAAAATGGGTCACGAAATGTCCTTGGCAGACAGGACTAAAGAGAATCCCAAGGCATTTTATACATACGTTAGGAACAAAAGGGTTGTCAGGGATAAAAATCGGACCTCTCAGGGACAAAAGTGCGGAATTAGAGCCCAAAGAAGTAGGGGAGATCCTAAATGAATACTTTGCGTCGGTATTCACAAAGGAGAGGGATGTGTTGACTGGGAGTGTCTCGGAGGGGAGTGCTGACCCGTTAGCGAAAATCTCCATAACAAGGGATGAAGCGTTAGGTTTTGTTAGCGAATATAAAGACTGACAAATCCCCAGGGCCTGATGGAATCTATCCAAGGCTGCTCAGGGAGACGAGAGATGGAATCGCTGGGCCTCTGACGCAAATCTTTGTCTCGTCACTGGACACAGGTGAGGTCCCAGAGGATTGGAGGATAGCTAATGTGGTCCCGTTATTTAAGAAGGGTAGGAAGGATAACCCGGGTAATTATAGGCCGGTGAGCTTGACGTCCGTGGTGGGGAAGTTGTTGGAGAAGATTCTTAGAGATAGGATGTATGCGCATTTAGAAATAAATAAACTCATTAACGATAGTCAGCATGGTTTTGTGAGAGGGAGGTCATGCCTCACTAACCTGGTGGAGGTTTTTGAAGAAGTGACCAGAATGGTTGACGAGGGAAGGGCCGTGGATGTCGTCTATATGGACTTTAGTAAAGCGTTTGACAAAGTCCCTCATGGTAGGCTGGTGAAAAAGGTTGGATGTCATGGGATGAAGGGGGAGGTGGCTGAATGCGTGGAGAACTAGCTTGGTCACAGAAGACAGAGGGTGGTAGTGGAAGGGTCTTTTTCCGGCTGGATGCCTGTGACTAGTGGTGTTCCGCAGGGCTCCGTGTTGAGACCTCTGCTGTTTGTGATCTATATAAACGATCTGGAAGAAGGTGTAACTGGGGTGATCAGTAAGTTTGTGGACGACACGAAAATGGCTGGACTTGCAGATAGTGAGGAACATTGTCAGAGGCTACAGAAGGATCGAGATAGGCTGGAAATCTGAGCAAAGAAATGGCAGATGGAGTTCAATCCAGATTAATGCGAAGTGATGCATTTTGCCGAACTAACGTAGGGGGGAGCTATACGATAAATGGCAGAACCATAAAGGGTGTAGATACGCAGAGGGACCTGGGTGTGCAAGTCCACAGATCCTTGAAGGTGACGTCACAGGTGGAGAAGGTAGTGAATAAGGCATATGGCATGCTTGCCTTTAAAGGACGGGGCATAGAGTATAAAAGTTGGGGTCTGATGTTGCAGTTGTACAGAACGTTGGTTCGGCCGTATTTGGAATACTGCGTCCAGTTCTGGTCGCCACACTACCAGAAGGACGTGGAGGCTTTTGAGAGAGTGCAGAGGTGGTTTACCAGGATGTTGCCTGGTATGGAAGGGCTTAGTTATGAGGAGCGATTGGGTAAACTGGGGTTGTTCTCACTGGAAAGACGGAGGATGAGGGGTGACCTAATAGAGGTGTATAAAATTATGAAACGAATAGATAGGGTGAACGGTGGGAAGCTCTTTCCCAGGTCGGTGGTGACGTTCAGGAGGGGTCATAGGTTCACGGTGAGGGGGGGGGGGGGGGGTGGGGGGGGGGGGTGCGGGGGATGGGAGGTTTAACACGGATATCAGAAGGACGTATTTTACACAGAGGGTGGTGGGGGCCTGGAATGCGCTGTCGGGCAAGTTGGTGGAGGCGGACACACTGGGAACGTTTAAGACTTATCTAGATAGCCACATGAACGGAGTGGGAATGGAGGGATACAAAAGAATGGTGTAGTTTGGACCATGGAGCGGCGCGGGCTTGGAGGGCCGAAGGGCCTGTTCCTGTGCTGTATTGTTCTTTGTTGGAACAGAGGCAGAGATGGAAGATTCTTATTAACGGCGAAAAATCTTGAAGAATTATAACTGATGGGAGGAAATTACAATGAAATTAAACCAAATTGAAGTGGGAGTAACATCAACCCGAAAGGTCAAGTTACCGAACTTGGGAATTGCTGGGCATTACTTCTTCGATTGCCATGAGCTATTTGTTCTCCTCTCTTCCACTGCGGTATCCCATGTGTGTAGTTCCAGTTCTGAGCTTTGCAGTGTCTTCAACTCTCAAATCCCGATTTTCAAGTGAAAATGTCTTTTCTGCTTTGTTCACCGAGACAACAAATCTCCCTCCGCTGGAGATCCGCTCCCTGGTTGTCCCGGTCGGGGTTTTTCTAAAGAAATGGCCATTTTCGAAATCATAAACTCCAGAGAAAACACAGATGATGGTGGGAGACTGACACTCCTTCCTGATCACCGCTGCCGGGCTCTGTGTCACTGACTGACTGAAACATCCTGGAAATTAAACACAGAGAGTTTATTGGACCACCAGAGCCGAACCATACAACGGCGTTAAAATCCTAGGCAGTGCCTGCAATAGGGATGGACTGGGGCAGCACTTTATTCAATCCACAGGATGTGGGTTAATGTGATCGATACTCACGGGTAAACAGATACACAGGGTGAAAACAAGGATTCCCATCGCTCTGCTGCCTGGAGATGATGATTCACATGACAGGGAGCTGGAGACTGCAGAGCTGGACTGCTTTGGGAGACTGGACATTAAAGCTGCACTGAAATTCTTCACACCCAAACATCTGTAAATCAGGCCATGCCCACCGTTCAAATAAAGCTCAAGGATTTAAATGGGGATCCCAGATGTGAACTTTCAGTCAAAACGCCCGGGCAGCTAGAATCCAGAGATTCACCCCGCGACCGACAGTCGTGAATGCCATGCTCTACTTGCTCTCGACTTGATTATTTTTGTTATTAATTCAATGGATGTGGGCGATGCCAGCGAAACCTGACCAACTCGGCCCCCGGAAATGAATCTCAGACCTCAATAAAGCTACAGTTAAGCACGCTCTCTCGAGTATACTGACTGAGTGACTGATTTCACTCGTCCATATTTAATCCTGTCTGCCAAAGAACTTCAGCTGTCCAGGGCCCTCATTTGAATCTGATTTAAATATCTGGCGGGTACATTAAGGATTGCGTCACTGCCGGAAAACAAAGGAGAAGGAAGTGATTTTAACCAATTGAACCATGTGTGGGTCTTTGTCCTGTTTCGGGTTTGAAATTATAATCGAAAAGAGCGGTTCGGGCTCGGAAGCAGCCATGCAGATATTCAGAATCTGTATTATGTTTGGGATAATTATTGTCGGTAAGGATGATTCCAATCATGTTCCATTCAGATTGGCGTTATATTTTATATTAACACGCGATTTTTTCTTGCTCCCAAACACATGACAGATCAGAGTGATGGAGATTCAGTTACTCAGTCCCAGTCTTCAGAGAGCGGGAGAGAAGGGGAAACCGTGACTATAAAATGTACCTATCACACTACAGAAGAAATGTATTATGTCTATTGGTACCTGCAGCTACCAGCGAAGGAGCCCGAGTTTGTTGTGTGGAGACGGTCTTGGGATGTTGTGGAATGGAAAGGCTCGGCGTTTGGAAACCGTTTTGCTTCAGACCTCCAGCTGTCAGACTCCACCGCAAGTTTAACCATCATGGACTTGCAGACGACCAACGCTGCCATTTATTACTGCGCTCTCTCTGAGACTCACAGTGATTGAAAAGAGTACCGACCCTGTACAAAAACTGTCTTCCGATTGAAACTGCTGTTCCTGCCTGCTGAGGTTGTCGAGAATCTGGGACAAGTGCAATCACAATGAGGCTGCCAACCCTTCAAACACACACACAGAGGAATCCAATTAACCTCTGTCAACTGCTGCACTCGTAATCAGTAAACTAGAAGCTGCCTCAGCTTTTATTAATCTCGTCCCTGTATTAGTAATAACTTTATTAGACTTTTCCTCAGTTTACATTAATCTAGACCCGGCATCAGTAATAACTGTACTAGACCATTTCAGTGTATATTAATCTCGATCCCGTATCAGTAAAATGTTGTGTTTAATTGTTTGACTTTTGTGTTCTGCTTGAATCATAAATTGTTTCCATTCTTTGGTCAGGAGCATTTCTAACGAATTAATCTGTTTTTATTAATCTCGTCCCTGTATTGGTGTAGTGGACTGTGAGGAAGGTTTTCAAAGCTTGCAGAGGGATTTGGACCAACTAGAAAAATGGGCTGCAAAATGGCAAATGGAATTTAACGCAGACAAGTGTGAGATATTGCACTTTGGAAGGACAAACCAAAGAAGAACGTACAGGGTAAATGGTAGTACTCTGAAGAGTGCAGTTGAACAGAGGGATCTGGGAATACAGGTACAGAATTCCCTAAAAGTGACGTCACAGGTGGATAGGGTCGTAAAGAGTGCCTTTGGTACATTGGCCTTTATAAATCGGAGTATCGAGTATAAAAGTTGGAATGTTATGGTAAGGTTATATAAGTCATTGGTGAGGCCGAATTTGGAGTACTGTGTACAGTTTTGGTCACCTCGTTACAGGAAGGATGTAAATAAGATTGAAAGAGTGCAGAGAAGGTTCACAAGGATGTTGCCAGGATTTGAGAAGCTGAGTTACAGAGAGAGATTGAATAGGTTGGGACTTTATTCCCTGGAGCGTAGAAGATTGAGGGGAGATTTGATAGAGGTGTTTAAGATTTTGATGGGTATAGATAGAGTGAATGCAAGCAGGCTTTTTCTGCTGAGGCTAGGGGAGAAAACAACCAGAGGGCATGGGTTAAGGGTGAAAGGAGAAAAGTTTAAAGGGAATATTAGGGGGGGCCTCTTCACGCAGAGAGTGGTGAGTGTGTGGAATGAGCTGCCGGATAAAGTGGTAAATGCGGGGTCACTTTTAACATTTAAGAAAAACTTGGACGGGTTCATGGATGAGAGGGGTGTGGAGGGATATGGTCCAAGTGCAGGTCAGTGGGACTAGGCATAAAATGGTTCGGCACAGACAAGAAGGGCCAAAAGGCCTGTTTCTGAGCTGTAATTTTCTATGGTTCTATGGTTCTATTGAAATTTAGCCATCAGCTTATTTTGTCTATTTCTCAAAGGTTAACTTCATTCTGTCCCATCGAGATGTTTTGACCATGCAGATGTGAAAACCTGTTCTCAGCAACTGTAAATGTTGACAGTTCACCTTAGGCACTAATTGCGGTGTGTCAATCATGATTATTAAATGCCCACTGACTGCACACAACATCCAGTGCAATGAGAGAATTTTAGATTGAATATGAGGGGGTAAGCGTTGCTGCTGTTGGCGCGAAACTGTCAGTGAGAGTTGATTTAATCGCACCATATTTCTAAATGCTGCATTCAGACGATAGCAAAATAAACCCAGAAACTTATGTCTGTACATTAGGAGACTGAACGTTCAGAGTGTTCTCTTTGTAATTGTCTCCTGTGATTTAGGCGTGCCTGGTAGTTTCCTTTCTCGGCCATTACAGGGGGCAATCACATTGCTGTGGGTCTTGAGTCACAGATAGGCCAGACCAGGTAAAGATGCCAGATTTCGTTCCCTAAAAGACTTCAATGAAGGAGATGAGGTTTTCTTTGCGACAACCAACGAACACCATTATTAAGACTAGCCTGTTGTCAATTACATCATGTTTCTATTAATTCGTTGAATTGATTATGCTTCACCGGCTGCCATGGTGAGAACTGAACCTCTGCCCTGACATCATCAGGGTCTTTGAATTTCGGAACTAATGGCATTGCTGCTGCATCACCATGTTGCATAACTGCTAAATTAAAATGGAAATTGTTTTTTTGCATCTCCGTGAACCTGACCACAGCTTCAGCGTCGAACGCTGGTTGAAAAAATCTGAAAGTTATTGAAAAAAAGGCAGATCAGGCAAGTAATCCGAAGACCGTTTTGTCACGTACATCATTGTTGATCTGTCGGTGTCGGTCACTTTCAGGGGCTTACTGTTTTACATTGCATTTCATTGCTTTATGATATACTGTAACATTTCCATGATTTCTGTTCTCCATATTTTTCTCAGCTCTCACCACTTTACAACACTTCCTCTCTAACTCCCACACGAGGGGCACAACAACAGCTGAAAATCTTGAGGTTATTGCTGCCGTCTTCCTGATTTCTTAGCAAGTATTTGTCAGAAACCACTGCTCATGTTTGCAAACCGCAAACACTCGGTTCAACTCATATATTTCATCGTTTATTTTTCAAATTGGAATAACTGACATCCTGTGGTTTTCGCTTTCCTTCGCTCAAAGAATAGCAACGAGGTCATAAAAAACCCTCTTATGTAGAATGTGGATGAGGAGAGACTGAGGATAGAGCTTGAGCAGGTTAATAAGCCAAATGGCCTTAAAAGTAAAGGAAAGCGGTTTGGAGTCCAGTCAAATTTTGCACGCGAGGAACTGGGGAGCCTTTTAGGGAACTGAGCTCAAGTGCTGTTATTGGGTTGGAACAGAAACCCCAGTTTGGTTATTTAAAACCCCAGGGCCCCAGGGCCAGGCCGAAGGTCGAGCCAGGCAATTGGCATTACTTGCGGCGAGAGAGAAACTGAAAAATATGTCTGCAGGCCCGCATAGTGCAATGCTGAATTTACTATTTCTGCCAACAATGATAGACGGAGAAGGGATTTCGAGTCCATACAGCCTGTCCCACAATGCAAATGGAGTAAATGTGAAGTGCAGTCACTATTGCAATGCAGGAAAGAGTCGCTATGCCCACAACAAGATCCCCGGTGATGTGACCATCTTTTGCAGCTTGTCGAGTGAGATTTAAATCTCTTTGATAACTGCCCTGCTTTAGAAACTAGTGAGGTGAGCTGTTTAAGAACCTCCAGAAAGGCCAGGCGGAGCCTCCATTTAGTAGCGTTTCTGAGCAATTCAGTGCGGAGACGATCCGACTCCATTTGCACTGGCAGTGTAAGTACCAGGTGGAATATGGTCTCAAGTCTCTGGAGGGAGATGTGAATCCATAACTTTCTGAATTACAGGCGATAGAATTGAGAAATGTAACAGTTACCTCGAAGCCGCGTATGGAACGTGAACTGGAGACATCAACTGTGTCATTTTTATACGGTGAGGTCTTTGTGCAACGACAAATGAATTCTAAACTTCTGTGTCTCTGAACAAGCAGAAATAGACTGCGATGTCTTGGATTTATGCTCGAGTAATCGTTAAAGGAAAGTTATTTCCTGAATTCATCTGACCAGCCTCGTAATGTCCCTTGGCAAAATCTGCGTCTCTTCTGTCGCTTCTATCTCGATACAAAATAAAATATGGAGCCCGTTCCGTGTGCTATCAGTACCAGTAGAGATCGGGATTATAGGATCTTGTTGTGTAGCTGCAATCCATTTTCACACTATCGCCTTCAGTAATATATAGTGCAGTCTGAGCCAGTAATCTCTTTGAATCAGATGTGTAGAAATACAGATATATTTACTATTGAAATATTTTAACTTAAGTGACTGATGCACAGAAAGTTAAAACAGAAGGCGAGGAAGGATCTTATGATTTTCTTCCCAGTACAAAGTAGCTGTGCAAAAACTGGGAAGCATCATGTTACCCGAGTACTTCAAAACATTGCCTGAAAGACTGATGGAAAGCGTATGCATTGATAAATGACTGGGTGCATGTGGAAAAAATACAGAAGTGCAGGACGAAGGATATGTAGCTGGTCTGAAGGAATAGCTCTTGCAGACGAGTAGTACGAAGAACGTGGCCGAATGCCTTCCTTCTGTGTCGTTTTATCCAGTGATTCAATAAATCATATCCAATCCTAACTCCGGCATAAACAATCGTTCCTGTTGTTGTCTCTCGTTCAAAATCCTAAAACTGCCTCCAGAATAGCACCGCGGAAGCACCTGCACCATTCACACTAACGTGGATCAGGATGAGACCACAATGTGTTTATGTGAAGTTGGCGATGGACAATAAATGGTGGTCTTGCTATAATCGCCGATAACTAGAGAACAGATGCAACAAATCAAAAACATATGGCACCTTATAAGAATCAGCTGGTTTCTCTACCTGCACCACCTGACTGCGTCACTGCTCTGGGCGGGGCTGGTGTTTGGCATTTCACCCCACCCCCTCCCTCCATACACCGCTTAATCATGAAATATAACATTCGGGCATGTAATTTGTCATTGAGCTTCTTTCAAGGTGCCGAAAAAGGAAAATGGCGAATGAGAGAATCTGGGAGAGTAAAAGCGGGCCTGAAATAGAGGAAAAATGCGAGAGCAAACAAGACACAAATAAAAAAAGGAAAGGATGAATGATGCAAACCGAGGAAGAAATTATGTGCTGATTCTTATAAGGTGCCATATGTTTTTGATTTGTTGCATCTGTTCTCTAGTTATCGGCGATTATAGCAAGACCACCATTTATTGTCCATCGCCAACTTCACATAAACACATTGTGGTCTCATCCTGATCCACGTTAGTGTGAATGGTGCAGGTGCTTCCACGGTGCTATTCTGGAGGCAGTTTTAGGATTTTGAACGAGAGACAACAACAGGAACGATTGTTTATGCCGGAGTTAGGATTGGATATGATTTATTGAATCACTGGATAAAACGACACAGAAGGAAGGCATTCGGCCACGTTCTTCGTACCACTCGTCTGCAAGAGCTATTCCTTCAGACCAGCTACATATCCTTCGTCCTGTACTTCTGTATTTTTTCCACATGCACCCAGTCATTTATCAATGCATACGCTTTCCATCAGTCTTTCAGGCAATGTTTTGAAGATCATAACGACACGCTTTGATATATCATACATTTCTCCAGCATTTCTATTTATCGATCATCTTAAATCAGTATCATCTCATTGTCGTCCCTGTTTCCCATGAAAATAATTTTTACTCATTTGACTCTTTCACAAATTTGGATACCTGATTTAAATTTCAGCTAAAGTTTCTTTTTTTGTCAAGGGAACCAATTCCGTTTCTCTACTCACTCCGAGTAACTGATGTCTATAATCCTTGACGGCATTTTGCCAGAACAAAAGTATGTTTTTGAATCACTATATGAACGAGGGATGCTTTTTTTCAAGAGTCGCTGGATTGAAGATGCCTTTGCGAACCTCCCCGGCTTCGTAGTGGTTTGACAAGGGTTTTGTACGGGTCACACCCGGTTTGAGGCACCGTGATCCTCAATCCACTGAAATAGAGGGCACTGTCTTTTGTCTCCACTGCAGAAATTGACAAAGGGAAAATCTTATATAGACTGAAATGCCAAGCATCGAATTTTCCTTCGGCACACTCGGCTTCCTTGCGTGTGGTGTTATCCCAGTGCAATAATGGCTGGAGTGGCTGGTTCGGGTAAAGCCGGTACCAGTAGCGATCCAGATCAACAGAAATGGAGTTGTAATTACGGCTCAATTCCAGGTTAGTTCCTTCGGCTACCTTCAACTGACGTTGAATCTGTGTTACCGAACTCCCTTGGAATATACCTGCAATATGCAAATAGTATGCAAAACATTCAGGTAACCCCCTGATTGATGACAAGCATCCCCCTCTCCCCTCTTTCAAAATGAGGAAAATCAATCACAATCTAACTATCACATTTGGATTATTTACACCAGAGGAAAGAATACATTTCAGTATTTAGATAATATAGGGGGAAGAATGACAAGTCATATTAAGAAGTGTTTCACATGTTCCAATTTACCGAATAGAAATGAGATCACGAGAAGCTTAACTGGTGGCATCTCTAAAGTGCTGCCACTATATTACAGAATCTAATGTGCAAGTCTTGTTGACCACGTGCCCACACTGAATTTAACTTCCTTGGAACACGATCACACCAATGATGCTCCGAAACGCTGTTCAGAACAAACAGCAGAAATGACTCAGTGAAAGACAGGAACAAGAAACACACAGTGAGCGCCAGTCCTGTTGGCTCACAATGATCAGACTTTGTGCGCGCATCAATAACTGATGTAGGATAATTGTAATATAAACAATTGAATGATGTAACCTAATAGATAGAACATTCTCTAGTGCAATATAAACATGCTGCGAACTTGTGTCATATGATTAGAGAGACTATCTAGTGCAGCAGAAACTGGGAAGAGCCTCAAGCATTATAAACAGCGGTTTTATCTAGTCCACTAGTAAGTAATGCAGTGTCAAGTGTAGCATAAGGAGAATAATAATGAATCAGGCTCCACGACAGTACACCTGAACCATAGTTATGGTCCACCTGCCACCAGGTGGACGCAGAATGCTATGACACCAGTTTCTCTGACCTCTTCTGCAGCTGGAATTCTCCCGTCCCACTGCAATGAACGTAGATTTGGCTGAGCAACAAATTATCTGTTCTCTTTGGCAGCTGAATTCTGACCGAAGTCTTTCACCCATTTTGTGCGATGGTTGCGGGTAAACACACCGGTGTGAAACACATCTGGAACAACTAGACATACAGATGTCGGGTCCCACCTGAACAATGCCTTGGGATATCTGTGGAATTCAGAATGGAGACCAGCATCTCGTCCCCAGAACATTTCAAGATATTTAAATATAAGGATTAAAATGAAAACTTGGATGAAATTGGATTAATTGGATTAATAAGAGTACATCTGTCTGAGGGTGCTTGATTTGAGAATTATCAAAGCAGAGGAAAACAAGTATTTATATAAGAGACTATGGGTTGAATAATATTGTGTAGAAAAATATGTAAGAACTATAGAAGAAGTGAGTACAAAGTGGAGAGAGGGAATATAAGTTGCAACTATTTGTAGGGATGCTATTAAGATACCATAACATCAAATAGGAAGACCCCAGTATAACGATAGGAGGGCCGCTGAGCACAGGAGGATAGGAGCAGCTGCTGCTATAGCCACACCCATGTAGAGAAAGCAGACTCTCCCAAAAGGGCAATGTGCTGAAAAAAACTGCTCTTTTAAAAACTCAAACAGAGAAGCAACATTACGCTGAACTGAAGAAGGCTTTCCCAAACTGTAAAATAACCCGCAGATGGTAACTATAATCTGCATTTAACTCATAGCGTTATATAATTTCGGATGTTGCTTGAGAAAGGGAAAGTTCTCATAGGGCAGATAGCTGTACAGCTGGGATGAGGGTTAACCTCATGAGATACTGTCTGTGTGTAGCCAATTTTGTCGTTACGTCCTCTGCTGAAGCTTATTATAATCTTTCTTGTGTGCTTGTTTTAAGTGAACAAATTTCCATCATTAATTATTTGCAATAAGACTGGTCCACGTCTCACTATTTTCCATTTTTTTTACATGATATCAAATTGAAAATTTGCATAATTAAGAATTGGTATTCCAATTCATTCTTCTCGGTTTTGGGATACCCTCCCATTTAACATCAGCGAGGCTCTTAACAAACACACAGCAGTGGGTGCAGGTACATCTATAGGTTGACCTCCCAGATTCATTGTAATCGAGGAGTTCCATCTAGCTGCTTCAGAATGTTGCCAGAGGTCCATTTTCTTTCTCAGGATGTCAACCTTCTGGCTTCAGAATTTCTATTTAACTAAGATGACCACATCCACCACTCTCATCGGCAAATGTTCCCGGTTCCTGAGCACACGCTGTGGAAAAATGTTGCTCTTGTATCCGGCCCCCACGCCCCCGTCCAACATTGCCTGTAATCTTAAAAAAAAAACTCCGCTCCCCGCCTCAAGTTTCGTTAGTACCATCAAATAATGGGAATGCTTTTTCTTTATCTACATGAACAAAGCCTGTCTTAACCTAATCCACCTCGATTAACTCTCCCCTCAATCTCTTTCTCTCCCATGAAGGACAACATCTCCACGTTCAAACTTCTGGCTACTTTGTGAACTTCTCAAACTAATCTGACATCAAATAAATTTCCTCATGGAATTTAAATATAAGTCGTCAACTTTCGAAAAGCTTTTCTATGGAACTTAATTGTGTTATGAAATTCTTAGTGCTATACATAGTTTAAAGTCAACGACTTCAGGAAGCGCAGCGGAGGACATGCCTTTGTCTATATCAACGGGGATGAATTAGAAATGGTCGAGACTTCAAATTTCTCGGTGTCCAGATCACCAACAACCTATCCTGGTCCCTCCATGCCCGCGCTATAGTTAAGAAACGCCTCTACTTTCTCAAGAGGCGAAGGACATTTGGCATGTCTGCTGCGACCTTTACCAACTTGTACAGATGCACCATAGAAAGCATTCTTCCTGGTTGTAAAACACCTTGGTATGGCTCTGCTCTATCCTGGACCACAAGAAACTGCAGAGGGTCGTAAAGGAAACTCAGTCCGTCACGCAAACCAGCCTCCCATCCATTAACACTGCCTGCACTTTCCGCTGCCTTAGAAAAGCAGCCAGTATAATCAAGGAGCCCTTGCAGACCGGACATACTCCCTTCCACTTTCTTCCGTCGGGCAAAAGATGCAAATGTCCGAGGACACATACTAACCAACTCAAGAGCAGCGTCTTCTCTGCTTTTCCCTGAAAAGATACAAAAGTCTGAGGACACACACCAACCAACTCAAGAGCAGCACCTTCCCCGCTGCCATTAAAATTTGAATGAACCTACCTCATATGAAGTTGATCTTTCTCTAGATATGACTTTAAACTACATTCTGCACCCTGTCCTTTCATTCTCTATGTACGGTATGCTTTGTATGTATAGCACGCAAGAAACATTACTTTCCATTGTATACTAATACATGTGACAATAATAAATCAAATCAAACGAACTTTTTAGAAATTGTTGCACCATTTTGAAAAGTATTTTTCCATACTACTTACCCTGAAGTTTTTGACGATTTAAAAAGAAGCTTAAACGGATTGAAATATTTTTTCCAAACAATTTGAGAATTCGTCACTTAAAAAACACGTTTAAACTTTTATGATGAGAAAATTACAGTAGAATCTGACTTTAAAAAAAGCAACATCTGTTGAAAAGCAATTAAACATACATTTGTCGGGCGAAGCTGACTGAAGTTGATTAACATTTTCCGGAATCGGTCTAAAGTTATCGCAGACCTTTTCTTTAATCGACAGTAACGTGGAGTATGTGAACTACTGATAAAGTCTTACATCGAGCCAGCCAGGATTCGGGGCTGGAATCTCCTGATCCATAGTCGGGTGCGTTATCGGTTATGGAGTCATAGAGTTATAGAGGTTGACAGCATGGAAACAGGCCCTTCGGCCCAACTTGTCCACGGGGCCCTTTTTTTTTAAAACCCCTAACCTAATTCCAATTAAGAACATAAGAACATAAGAAATAGGAGCAGGAGTAGGCCATCTAGCCCCTCGAGCCTGCCCCGCCATTCAATAAGATCATGGCTGATCTGACGTGGATCAGTACCACTTACCCGCCTGATCCCCATAACCCTTAATTCCCTTACCGATCAGGAATCCATCCATCCGCGCTTTAAACATATTCAGCGAGGTAGCCTCCACCACCTCAGTGGGCAGAGAATTCCAGCGATTCACCACCCTCTGGGAGAAGAAGTTCCTCCTCAACTCTGTCTTAAACCGACCCCCCTTTATTTTGAGGCTGTGTCCTCTAGTTTTAACTTCCTTACTAAGTGGAAAGAATCTCTCCGCCTCCACCCTATCCAGCCCCCGCATTATCTTAGAAGTCTCCATAAGATCCCCCCTCATCCTTCTAAACTCCAACGAGTACAAACCCAATCTCCTCAGCCTCTCCTCATAATCCAAACCCCTCATCTCCGGTATCAACCTGGTGAACCTTCTCTGCACTCCCTCCAATGCCAATATATCCTTCCTCATATAAGGGGACCAATACTGCACACAGTATTCCAGCTGCGGCCTCACCAATGCCCTGTACAGGTGCATCAAGACATCCCTGCTTTTATATTCTATCCCCTTCGCAATATAGGCCAACATCCCATTTGCCTTCTTGATCACCTGTTGTACCTGCAGACTGGGCTTTTGCGTCTCATGCACAAGGACCCCCAGGTCCCTTTGCACGGTAGCATGTTTTAATTTGTTTCCATTGAGATAGTAATCCCATTTGTTATTATTTCCTCCAAAGTGTATAACCTCGCATTTATCAACGTTATACTCCATTTGCCATATCCTCGCCCACTCACTCAGCCTGTCCAAATCTCTCTGCAGATCTTCTCCGTCCTCCACACGATTCACTTTTCCACTTATCTTTGTGTCGTCTGCAAACTTCGTTACCCTACACTCCGTCCCCTCCTCCAGATCATCTATATAAATGGTAAATAGTTGCGGCCCGAGTACCGATCCCTGCGGCACGCCACTAGTTACCTTCCTCCAACCGGAAAAACACCCATTTATTCCGACTCTTTGCTTCCTGTCGGATAGCCAGTCCCCAATCCACTTTAACACACTACCCCCAACTCCGTGTGCCCTAATCTTCTTCAGTAGCCTTTTATGGGGCACCTTATCAAACGCCTTTTGGAAATCCAAAAACACCGCATCCACCGGTTCTCCTCCATCAACCGCCCTAGTCACATCTTCATAAAAATCCAACATGTTCGTCAAGCACGACTTTCCCCTCATGAATCCATGCTGCGTCTGATTGATCGAACCATTTCTATCCAGATGCCCTGCTATCTCCTCTTTAATAATGGATTCCAGCATTTTCCCTACTACAGACGTTAAGCTGACCGGCCTATAGTTACCCGCCTTTTGTCTCCTTCCTTTTTTAAACAGCGGCGTAACATTAGCCGTTTTCCAATCAACCGGCACTACCCCAGAATGCAACGAGTTTTGATAAATAATCACTAACGCATCCACTATTACCTCTGACATTTCTTTCAATACCCTGGGATGCATTCCATCCGGACCCGGGGACTTATCCACCTTCAGTCCCATTAGTCTACCCAGCACTGCCTCTCTGGTAACATTAATGGTATTAAGTATTTCTCCTGCTGCCAACCCTCTATCGTTAATATTTGGCAAACTATTTGTGTCCTCCACCGTGAAGACCGACACAAAAAACTTATTTAAAGACTCAGCCATATCCTCATTTCCCACTATTAACTCCCCCCTCTCGTCCTCCAAGGGTCCAACATTCACTCTAGCCACTCTATTCCTTTTTATATATTTATAAAAACTTTTACTATCATTTTTTATATTAATTGCTAGCCTAGCTTCATAGTCTATCCTTCCTTTCTTGATCGCTTTCTTATTTGGCTCATGTACCTCTATACCCATCGAACCCGTGTAACTATCTAAATGCTTTTTAAAAGACAAAATTGTACCCGCCTCTACGACTGCCTCTGGCAGCTTGCTCCAGACACTCACCACCCTCTGTGTGCAAAATTGTCCCTCTGGACACTTTTGTATCTCTCCCCTCTCATCTTAAACCTATGCCCTCTAGTTTAAGAATCCCCTACCTTTGGGAAAAGATACTGACTATCTAGCTGATCTATGGCGCTCATTATTTTATAGACCTGCATAAGATCTCCCCTCAGCCTCCTACGCTCCAGAGAAAAAAGACCCAGTCTATCCAGCCTCTCCTTATAACTCAGTCCATCACGTCCCGGTAGCATCCTAGTCAATCTTTTCTGCACTCTTTCTAATTTAATAATGTCCTTTCTATAATAGGGTGACCAGAATTGCAGACAGTATTCCAAGTGTGGCCTTACCAATGTCTTGTACAACTTCAACAAGACATTCCAACTCCTGTATTCAATGTTCTGACCGATGAAACCAAGCATGCCGAATGCCTTCTTCACCACTCTGCCCACCTGTGACTCCACCTTCAAGGAGCTATGAACATGTACCCCTCGATCTCTTTGTTCTGTAACTCTCCCAACGCCCTACCATTAACTGAGAAAGTCCTGCCCTGGTTCAATCTACCAAAATGCATCACTTCGCATTTGTCTAAATTAAACTCCATCTGCCATTCGTCAGCCCACTGGCCCAATTGATCAAGGTCCCGTTGCAATTGATCAAGATCCCGTTGCGCCACTGGCCCACATAGATCGCAATTGCGACAGTGTTTACCTACTGGTTTGACGCTCTGACATCTGGCAAAAGTTTTGTCAAAACGTATTCGTTTACCCATGCAAAAAGTTGCATCATTGTGATTTTTAAAATTAATTTAAAGTCGTCACTCATGGCCCTTGAATTGAGTTGCTGTTGGAATTCAAACTCTAGTCTCTGTACCTGCATCCTTTTTCTCGGCATTATAAGTCTGTGACAGTAACACTATGCGGCCAGAAAACACTCCCCCCAGTTAATCAACGAACGAATATTAGCTAAATAGAGTATCTTACAAGCATATGACATTGGCTCTTACAGATTCCTCAGAATAAATTCAGGAAAAAATAGAAGAGCTGAAAATTCTCTACACGCTGAGCAGGAACATACATACACCTATTTGGACTCAGCGCACATTTTATCAATTCATTCAGTGGCTACAAGAACAAGTCAGAGCCTTTGAATTCTCGCGTTGCAGATTCGTCGAGTTGAGTTGGAACCCAATGTGAGGAGTGAGAACAAACGTCTGTTGTTTCCGATGGTTCTTTGCACATCAGCAAGCTTCGTGTTTCTATTTCCACTGAGTTAATTGGAACCGAGAAATTACGAAACACCGCATTTGGTTCTGAAAACGGATGCCTTGCTATTACTGGGGATGTGCTTGAAGCTGATGTTGCGTGTGGGCCCGGGTCCACATGATTTGTGTTGTTTTGCTGGCTGCAAATTATTAAATTTCCTTGATAATGAGAGTAACAGTGGGGTACAGAGAGTAAAATACCTACTCAAATAGAAGCGGGAATTCCAGGGAAGGAAATACATATTTAAAAATGTCAGAGCGTGTGATGCGAAGTGATGCATTTTGGAACATGAATGCGAAGTGATGCATTTTGGGAGAAATAATGTAGGGAGGGGTTATACAATAAATGGCAGAGTCATCAAGAGTATAGAAACACAGAGGGACGTGGTGTGCAAGTCCACAAATCCTTGAAGGTGGCAACACAGGTGGAGAAGGTGGTGAAGAAGGCATATGGTACGCTTGCCTTTATAGGACGGGGTATAGAGTATAAAAGTTGGAGTCTGATGATGCAGCTGTATAGAACGCTGGTTAGGCCACATTTGGAGTACTGCGTCCAGTTCTGGTCGCCGCACTACCAGAAAGACGAGGAGGCGTTAGAGAGAGTGCAAAGAAGGTTTACCAGAATGTTGCCTGGCATGGAGGGTCTTAGCTATGAGGAGAGATTGGGTAAACTGGGGTTGTTCTCCCTGGAAAGACGGAGAATGAGGGGAGATCTAATAGAGGTGTATAAAATTATGAAGGGGACAGATAGGGTGAATGGTGGGAAGCTTTTTCCCAGATCAGAAGTGACGATCACGAGGGGTCACGGGCTCAAGGTGAGAGGGGCGAAGTATGACTCAGATATTAGAGGGATGTTTTTACACAGAGGGTGGTGGGGGCCTGGAATGCGCTGCCAAGTAGGGTGGTGGAGGCAGGCACGCTGACATCGATTAAGACTTACCTGGATAGTCACATGAGCAGCCTGGGAATGGAGGGATACAAACGATTGGTCTTGTTGGACCAAGTAGCGGCACAGGCCTGGAGGGCCGAAGGGCCTGTTTCCTGTGCTGTACTGTTCTTTGTTCTTTATGTGAGAAACTGAGAAACATTTATTCAAAATGCAGCAATAGAACAAATGGGCATGAATTCAAAATAGTAAAGGTTTACATTTGGGTGAAGGTCGGTTAAAGTCTACTATACTCCTCATACACCTATGACTGTATGGCCAAATTCCCCTCCAATTCGATTTTCAAGTTTGCTGACGACACTACCGTAGTGGATCGGATCTCAAACAATGAGGAGACAGAGTACAGGAATGAGATAGAGGATCTGGTGAACTGGTACGGCAACAATAATCTTTCCCTCAATGCCAACAAAACGAAGAAGATTGTTAGCGACTTCAGGAAGCGTAAAGGAGAACATGTCCCTGTCTGCATCAAAGGGGACGAAGTAGAAAAGGCTGAGAGCTCCACGTTTTTAGGTGTCCAGATCACCAACAACCTGTCCTGGTTCCCCCATGCCGACACTATAGATAAGAAAGCCCATCAACGCCACTATTTTCTCAGAAGACGAAGAATATTTGGCATGACTCTCACCAACTTTTACAGATGCACCATAGAAAGCATTCTTTCTGGTTGAATCAGAACTTGGTATGGCTCCTGCTAAGCCCAAGCCCTCAAGGAACTACAAAAGGTCGTGAATGTAGCCCAATCCATCACGCAAACCAGCCTCCCGTCCATTGACTCTGTCTACACTTCCCGCTGGCTTAGCAAAGTAGCCAGCGTAACTAAGGGCCCCACGCACCCCGGACATTCTGTCTTCCACCTTCTTCCGTAGAGAAAAAGGTACAGAAGTCTGAGGTCACGTACCAACCGACTCAAGAACAGCGTCTTCCCTGTTGCTGTAAGAGATGTGAATGGACTTACCTTGCATTAAGTTGATCTTTCTCTACACCCGAGCTATGACTGTAACACCACATTCTAAAATCTCTCGTTTCCTTCTCTATGAACGGTATGCTTTGTCTGCATAGCGCGCCAGGGACAATACTTTTCAGTGTATGTTAATACATGTGACAATCAAATCAAATCAAATCAAATCCAATCAAATTGTCTACCGCGCAGACAGAATGAAGAAATAGAGGGGAAATGGCACAATATGGATACAAAGAACTCGATAAACTGCGGAATTGTCGGGTTTTCTGAAAGAATCGACCAAGATGAACCCCGCAGTTCGTGTGGTTTATCGGTCTTAGTGACATAATTCAAAAAAGGTTAGGAGTTAATCACGTTGCTGTGTGTCTGGAGTGAGGGCGTATACGGACGGCAGGTTTCCTTCACTCCATATCATCATTAAGCTAATTGGGAATTTATACCAATTATCTAGTGTCAGGATCACCACTTATTGCACCTTTAATTCCACATGATTATTTGGTTAACTGGATTCAAGTTTCCTCCTGATGTGATCGGAATCCAAATCATTAAGGTGGATTAATAATCCAGTTCTCGTGGATAACTGCTCTGCAACACATCACTGTGTAATTGAAACCGCTCCTGGCGTACAGAGGAACACGGTGGTGGTTCTCCCTCTTGTGGCCATGTGAGGTAAATGTTCTGCCTGGGACATCTCTGAATTCTCAGATTACTGAGTATCTTGTTGCAGGATAATGCTGCTGTGTCTTTTCTTGTTCCGATTATTCTTATTATAATAATATTATGCTTAATTCAGACGGACCTATTCATGGAACTTCAGTTTGAATCCTTATTATTTTTTCTCCTATTTTGAATGTCCCAGGCTTATCTGTTAAAACATAATCACGTTTCACAATTTGAAGCCATAGCAATTGTTGTAGGTAAAAAACCTCTGACACTATTAGGAGATCAAAATGCAGGTTTATTTTCACAATTGTGGGAGAAGTGAGGTTCCTAACAGTGGACCCAGGCCTTCTCATCGAACACAAGTAAGAACAGAGTTTATATATGTCCCGGGCCCCGCCCCCATTACATTGCAATTCTCTAAGATGTCTGTCATTGTTCATGGTGAGAGTCTTGTTGTTTTAGCAGTATCTTCCTCTGCGCAGTTTGTCCGATCTCCAAGGCCACGATTGTTCGTCATTTATATCCTTGAAACAACATCACAGGTTTTGCACAAACAAGTTAACTAATATACATACAAGTTTGTATAATACTTTATATCAGGATAAGATGAATAACGTATGATGAATATATATATGAATCTATGGTGATTCAAAGACAAAAGGCATACATGTCAACTCCATCGTGTTAAACAAAGGTACATAAAAATGGAGGTTGTTTAGCTTAACTCGAGCTGGGTTAATCGCATTTCCTGATAACAAATGGAGACAGAGGAATAGCTGTTTCTTTTATCTGGCACAGACATGAAAAACACCGAACTCTGACAAAAACATGGACTCTGCAGTGTTCTAAACAAAATCACAGAGTTCGGGTCTTAATGCTTAAGTGTGACAAGGGTCATTAACCCATTCCCGACTGCAGCAATACTGATAAGATCCGGACTCTTTATAAAGGCCTGTACACACACCGAAAGGGTGTAAATTTGACTCCTGACTCTCAATTATCTGGTAGAATGTCGGATTTCAGTGTAACTGCTTCAATTTTAAACTTTTCTCACGGTTGCCGTTATTATTTTTTGTCCAACGTATGAGGTGTCCCTAATGGGGTTCGGGGAACTTGTCAAAATGGGTGACTGGAAGAAATTGCATGTTCTACTTTCTGCACTTTCCTGGAACGTGGTTGAGGGAGAGCGGGGCTCTGAGACACAGAGAGGAGGAGGCAGACACTGGAGGGCAAAAGATTAGAGATTGTCAAACAGACACCGAGACGAACAGAGAGCTGGAGACTCAGAAAAACAGACAGGAGGAGACAGAGAAACACTCAGATGCTGTAATTGGGCTACAACTAACATTGTTGGGTGGCCATTTCCTGAGAACACTGTGAAACCAGCCAATCCTGTTATTGGCAACGCCCCTTAGTTTCCTAACATAGAAAGCCTGCCCGTAATAGAAAACTACTTCTTCATGCCAGAGTACAAGAGTTGGCATAATTTTAAAATTTTGCTTTTTCTGTACAATTCTAAAACGGCAAACATTTTCTCCAAACGCTGTTTACTAATATTGTTGGCTTTGTTGCCCGCTGAGTCTGTGTTGAATAGTCATTGTCTGTTCCCAGCGTTCATTACCAGAAATTGAATAGATTCTGTAATATGTTGCAGGAACGAATGACAAAGATGAGATGTTCCAAGGTCCCCCCGAATTAACGATACAGGAAAGACGGACCATAACACTGGGCTGCAGTTACTCGACGGCTGATGTTCGAACTCTGCTCTGGTACAACCAGCCTCGCGGGGAAGATCCGACATATTGATTGACGATATATAGCGCAGTGTGAAGATTCTCCGGATAGATTTTCTGCTGTTTTGCACAAGAAAACATAAAATGGTTCCCTCAAATATCGCCGGAACACTTCTCTCTGACAGCACTGTGTCTTTCTGTGCCATGGAGCCCACACTACTGCGGAGGTTCAGAGAATCCCGTAGAAAAACCCCAGACAGGGAGTTACATTTGGCGATCAGCAGAGGGCGCGCTTTCAGCGTTGAACAGAAACGATTAGCCTGTAACAGTTCACAGAATCCGACAGTGCAGAAGACACCCTTCGGCCCATTGAGTCTGCGCCGACACATGAAAGGCGCTGACCTGCCCACCTAATCCAACTTGCCAACAGAATCGAGCCAGCCAGAAGTCGAACTTGGAATAATCTGATCCGTAATCAAATGCATTATCCATTGCGCCACTGGCCTACAGTTACAGGACCATTGCTAAAATGACACAGCACAACATTCAACAAGAACAGATGAACAGCAACTGAGAAATTGAATGAGGTCTGTTTTAACTTGCATAACCTTTTCGTGTCTGTCTAAATTAATGAGCTACACTTCCTCTTTCTACAGTCTGTTTCTTGGTCGCATTTACCATAGCCGGTGCATAGTGTCTAATTGGTCAGAATGTGTTGCTGGATTAGGCATAGTTTGTAGAAAATAATGCATTTCACAGCGCACCGATTACACTCTCTTAGTTACAGCAGTTTATTTTCCTTTCGATTGAATATTTTCTGACAAAATTGACAACCCAGTGTTTTCGCCTCAATATAACCAGGCTTTAACATAAGACCATATGAAATAGGATCAGCAGAATTCCGTGCGGCCTCTCGAGTCATTCAATGGGATCGTGGCTGACCCAACATTCCTCACATTCAGTTTACTGCCCTTTCCCCGCAAGCCTCGATTCACCTACTGAACAAAAATCTATCTATCTCAGCCTTAAATATACGCAATGACTCTGCCCCCACAGCTCTCTGTGGTAAAGCGTTTCAACGACTCACAACCCTCTGAAAGAAGAAATTGCACCTCATCTCAATGTTCCTTTTTTTTTCTGAGACTGCGCCGTCTGGTCTGAGACTCTCCCATGAGGGGAAACACCCTCACAGCATTTAGCCCCCCAAGCCTCTCAATAATCCTGCATATTTCAATGAGATCACCTCTCATTCTTCTAAATTCGAATGAGTAGAGTCCCATCCTGTTGAACCTTCCCTGATCAGAAATCCCTCTGTATTGGGGATCATCCTCGTAAAACTTCTCTGCACTACCGCAATTAAATAATATATGTCCTTAAATAAGGAGACCAAAACTGCTTACGGTACCCCAGATGTGATCTCATCAGTATCTTGTGCAGTTGCAGCAAGACTTCAGTACTGTTATACTTCAACCCCCTTGAAATAAGGATCAATGTCCCATTTGCCTTCCTGATTATCTGCTGCATTTGTGTGATTTTTGATTTTGTATTTTGTGCACAAGTACCTCTCAAGTCCCGTATGTCTCTAATTGCATAATACTCTGTTCTTTTGTTCTCCTTTCCAAAATGAACATTTCCACATTTTCCCACATTAAACTGTATTTTCATTTTTTTTTGTCTACTTACTGAACTTATCAATGTCGCAACTTACCTTTCCACCCATGTTTGTGTTATCTGCAAATTTGGCGACAGTACATTTGCTTCCTCACTCCAATTCGTTAATATATATTGTAACCAGTTATGGTCCCTGGAACCCCACCGGTACATGTCGCCAAACTGAAAACACCGTATCCAAAATTGCTGTTTCCTGCCCATTACCCAATTGTCTATCCATGCCAATATACTACTCCCAACACAATGGGCTCTTATCTTATGACTTGGCCTTTTGTTGGGTGCCTTCTCGAACCCCTTCTGGAAGTCAAAATAGAACACATCTACTGGTTCCCCTCTATCCACTCTGCTTGAGACTTCCTCGAAAAAACTCTAAAAAGTTACTCAAACACAATTACTCTTCCCCGTTCATGAAGTCGTGATTTTGGGGTCCGTTGCTACCCCATCCCTAACAATAGAACTATTCTTCTTATAAGGATATTGACGATTGGGTGTTTCCAATTACTGACGGGCGGATTCACACCTACATATTCTAAAACACCACTGGGGTCACAGGGAAGGGATTTGAGAGAGTCCTCAGGCATGACAGCCGATTCTTGATTATGAAAAATTGAAGCACTTTCCTCAATCTCAAACTCCCTTTTCCAGAAAGGACAGCGATAATGTGGTACTGGAGCACGTGAGTTGTAAGGGTGTTCAGTGGGGGCATTTCCGACAGGTAGTCGTGAAATTAACACATTTCATCTCAATTTCAAATCATGACTTTAATCTGAAATTTTAACGCACGACAGTATGATTGTTTCTTGTTTGAACATATATTTGAGATCTGAATCATGGAGATTTTCTCACTCAGCTACTGTCCTGAAATGTTCATACAGAAGACGTGGCTGCAATAAACATCGACCACGATATTGTATGGAGTGAAAATGTTTCACTCTGGAACCGAATTGTGCCAAACAAGCAGCATTCACAGCTTTGGCAAAGGGTTATCTGGATTCGAAACGTCAACTCTTTTCTCTCCTTACAGATGCTGCCAGACATGCTAAGATTTTCCAGCGTTTTCTCTTTTGGTTTCAGCATTTACTGTTATGGTCTGAAGATAATCGGTGAGAGCAAAAGCAGTAACAGCACCGATGAGATATTAGGACTCTCTCTAACTCTGAGCGGAGAAAGAAAACTCTGAAGAGTTGAGAACAGAGACTAACAGCCGGAGTTTATGAAGGAAAGCAGACCCGCAACCGTAATTTGGACTGTGTGACATCCTCCGTGTCGGGATTAGTGGAGAATCGTCAATGGATGAGCAATGAGCAGGTCCACTATCAGCCGCTCTGACACCTGGAGAGGAAACCGCATTAACCTTGGATCAAACTGTCACCCAACTGTTTCCAGTAACGGCCCAGAAAACAAACTGCAGAATCCGAACAGACAGACAGATCCATTATTAAATCAGTCTACAGGTTAGGTAGAGGGCCTTCCAGTTTCTGATAAGGTGTTAATTCACACAAGGACAGGGCTGAATATTTAGATGAGCTCCGGGAGAGATATTTCTGACCCTCAGAATAGATCCACTGACGTCACTCAGACTGCAATGTGACATAGAAACATAGAAGCTAGAAGCAGGAGGAGACCATTCGGCCCTTCGAGCCTGCTCCGCCATTCATTTTGATCATGGCCGATCATCGAATTGAATACCCTGATCCCGCTCCCTCACATATCCCTTGATACCTTCAGCCGCAACAGCTATGTCTAATTTATTCTAGAAATCAGACAACGTTTTGACCTCAACTACATTCGGTGGCAGTGAATTCCACGCGTTCACCATCTGGTGAAGAAATATCTTCTCACCTCAGTTCTAAAAGATTTACCCCTCATCCTCAAACTATGACTTCTAGTTCTGGACTCTCCCGCCATTGGAAACATTCTTTCTGTATCTGCCCTGTCTAACTCTTTTAGAATTTTATAAGTTTCTATGAGATCCCTTCTCACTCTTCTAAACTCCAGTGAATATATTCCTAACCGTCTGTGTCACTCCACAGATGACAGACCTACTATCCCAGGAATCAGCCTGGTAAACCTTCGCTGCACTCCCTCTATAAGCAAGGACATCAGTCCTCAGATAAGGAAACCAAAACTGCACACAATCCGTCACACATATCCGCATTCCGACGTCATAATACTAGATACTCTGACGTCACAATGTCGGATACTCTGGTCTCACAGTGCCTGGATGTACTGATGTCACACTGCCGGGTGTACTGACGTCACAGAATGCTCTAACGCATGCGCACCCTCATCCCTCAAATCCCAGCGATGCTGCAGCTCCCTCACTGCTTTACTTTGTGATCACAAGTCCCAGAGACCCGGCTTTGGCTTTCACAGTGGAACTGGTGCTGGGCTCCGTTTCATATCCAATACCGTTGCTTTCCCAGGAACTCTTTCGGCTTGAGATCTATTTTACACAATTCGACGTGATCCAACATGAAGTTGAGCTTCAATTTAGTGATCATTTCCCTGGATTTCATACTCTTCCCTCAGTGTAAGTGTGGTCACTGTTTCTGACAGGAATATTTCACACACCAGATATATTGTGTTAAATTATACTCTGCTTTACTGTATTGTTTTCATTGTGTATACAATGGTACTTTATTGTGATACATTATAATGCGCTATTTTATTGCTGCATATGCACATTAACTTCCCAGGTGCTGCTGGCGGTGAAGAGGTATCGCAGTCTCCGGAGTTCGTGGTGGTTACCGAGGGAGCCACTGCAACATTCACATGTTCCACAACAGTTCCACAGATCCTATACTGATACAGACAATACGAGGACAGAATCGTGCAGCACCTGGTGAGCGTTACCAGGGATCCGGACAGGATCACGGCTCGGTACATTTTCTAAGAGAAACGCAGCACTCTGAAAGTTAGCGATACTCGAGTGACAGGTGCTGCCACCTACATCTGTGCAGTGCAGGCACAGTGTTGTAAAGATCAATACGAGTCGTACAAACACCTGCAGAGGAGCAGTCCTACTGGTTGTAGCCTGTGCTTCATCAGAAAGCTGGACATTTTATAAAACTCTCCCTGGAAAACCTCTCCCAATCTCCCAGTAAGTGAAATACACTCCTAATCTGTGTTCCTTTCTAATATCAGTCGAAAAGGAAGAAGCACTTTGAGATGTGCGTTATTGCTTGTCAAAATCCACACCAGACGCCGTGTGCTGTCCAAGGTCCTTTGTGATAATCGCTGTGCTGTTCGGTGCTTTTTAAACGTTAATTGTTCATTCCATGGGTTAAATTTAAGTCCAGATTTTTCCACATTCTGGACTTTGTCACAGAATCCAGTGAGGCAGACTCACTGTCCTTGGATCTCTTCGAGTCTGGAAGAACATCCCACAATGATCTGTTAAACTTACTGCATATCCCTTGGCTCTCGCTACGTCGGTCGGCAGATACGAATTTGGGTATTTTCCGAGATATTTGCTGACATGATATACGTCGGGGTATGGTGATAAGCCTGAAGATTTCCCAGACTGGCTCTATGTTGATTTCAACAAGGGTTTGAACAGCAATGCAAGTGATTGGTATAAAAACCTATCTTTGTAAACCTGGAAACAAGCTCAGCTAAAGACATCAAAGACACAGGACAGAGAGCGCTGAGGTTTTTGTGCAGGGTTTTAGCTGTAATCTAACGCTGTGCCTCACAGCACAGCAATAGACCGCTCGGTCCTCTCCACTGAGGCCGCTTATAACTAGACTTTGTAGACTCGTCAGCAGCCGCCAGATATCGCCCTGAGATCGCATCTTTCTTCAGTGCTACTACATTACTAATTATCCATCTTGGAGGCTCTGCCGGTTTCTGTCGATACCACTGCATGGTGTCTATAGCCTGGTCTGTATATTTGCAATCCAGCTTCGCCGAACCCCCTTCCGACAGAGTTACCGACACGGGGACTGATTTACCGCACATAGCCCGCCTGTTAAAGTAAATGAAAAATAAGATCGCGATGAAAGAGGATCGATCTATCTGTATAAGTGTGCGCGAATTTCCATTTTCCAACCTGCCCCTCTAAATATATACCTGATCTTTATCCATTTTAAATCGAAACAGAAAAACGTTGAAACGAGAAGCAGGAGTAGGCCAGTCGGCCCTTCGAGCCTGCTCCGCCATTCATTTTGGTCATTACTGATTATTGAGTTCAATATCCTGGTTCCCCATTCCCCAATATCTCTTAATTCCTTTAGCTCCAAGAGCTATATCTAATTTCTTCTTGAAATCAGACAACATTTTGGCCTCAGCTACATTCTGTGGTAGTGAATTCCACACATTCTCCACGCTCTGTGTGGAAAGATTTCTCCTCACCTTTGTTCAAAATGGTTTACCCCTTATCTTCAAATTATGACGGCTAGTTTTGGACTCCCCCATCATTGGGGGCATTCTTTCTGAATCTATCCTGTCTAACCCTGTTAGAATTTTATGAGATTCTATGAGATCCCCTTCACTCTTCTAAACTCCAGTGAATATAACCCTGACCGATTTAGTCTCCAAAAATCATAGCACAATCTATTTTATCAATCTGCTAAACTGTTTGAACGAACATAATTCATCACTTACTGTCCCAGAGCATCACCAGTATGATCAGAAACATGTCTGACCGAATCTCTGTCAGTGAATGGGAATGGAATGAGTCAGGGATTGAGAAGGAGCGAGGGGAATCGGGTTCTGTTCAGCACATTGTTCCACATACTCACAGCAGGGGGCAGGGCCATTGCGACCTCACTCAGGAAACCATCCATATTGGCTTTGCCGTTGGACCCAGGTGACTTTCAAATTAGCATGCTTGGATTTGGAGCCCTCTGCTTAGAATGGGGGTCACTGACAGGATTTCGGGTTTGTTAATTTACATCCGAAAACACGAATATCAAGTACCTTCTTCAAGGAGGTCTACATTGAAATTGATCAGACTGAATTATATTGCTCGCTGATGTTCAGGCAATATTTAACGTTTATAAATCATATTTAGAAACCATGGAATCATCGTTCAGTGAGACTGTCCAGATATTGGAGAAAGTAAACTGGAATAGTTCCACGGTGGACGGCATTCAATGATCAGATGATTATGTGAAAATGAAATTGCTCTTCTTTTATCAAATAATGAAATTAGTTTCTTAATTTTAGTGCTCAGAATATTTTAAAATTTGATGCAATAGATCACGCAAAACTGTTTCAAACGGTCGATCATTCGATAATCCAAGTGTGCCAGTTTAAGAGAAGGAAAAGCATAGAATGATCGTATTCATTGCTGCCCTGTCAGTTGTTCAAAGTTGGAAACACATTGCCTAAAATGGTGGCAGAATATTAAACACAAATGTTTAGAAGGAAATTATATGTATAAGAAGGTAAGAACTAGGAGCAGGTGTCAGCCATCAGGTCCCTCGAGCCTGCTCCGCCATTCAACAAGATAATGGCTGATCTTTTTGTGGACTCAGCTCCACTTGCCCGCCCGCTTACCATAACCCTTAATTCCTTTACTGTTCAAAAAATTATCTATCCTTGTCTTAAAAACATTCAATGAAATAGCCTCAACAGCTTCACTGGGCAGGGAATTCCACAGATTCACAACCCTTTGTGTGAAGAAGTTCCTCCTCTACTCAGTCCTAAATCTGCTTCCCCTTATTTTAAGGTTATGTCCTCTTGTTCTACTTTCACTCGCCAGTGGAAACAACTTCCCTGCTTCTATCTTACCTATTCCCTTCATAGTCTTATATGTTTCTATAAGCTCTCCCCTTATTCTTCTGAATGTATCTTGAACAAAGATATCCCCTCATTCTTCTGAATGTATCTTGAACAAAGAATCTGATCAGTGTGAAAAATGCGGGGATGAAAGATGATTTGGAGAACTTTTCCAAAGAGGCATAGATAGGACGAATGGCCTCAATCGGCGCTCCAAGATTCTAAGATTCTCATTGCATCGTGTCCCAGCCGCTCTACTTATTGTTGGACAACTGAACAATGAGCAGGCGCAGGATGGCCAGAGACTTTTGTAGATTCAACCGTCGCTAATTCCGCTCCACCAGCTCCCAGTGCAGCTGAGAGTCACCACACACTTCATTCAATATTGAGTCTGCCGTATCCCCGCCCACAGCTTCCGTTTGTTGTTCTCACTTTGACCCGATTGTGTGATTGGAAAGATTGCTGCATTCCTTTCATTGGTTGGATGAGCAATGCAGTGGGACGGGCATCTGTATTTCTGTCTCTGACAGAGGATTCATCTCACTGCACAGTTACAGACTCAGGAAGGATAATGGTGAACTATCTCATTCCGATCTTCATCATTATCTCACTGCTCAGTAAGTAGGTTTTGGCGCAAAGGGGATCAAAGGATATGGGAGAAATGGGATCCGGTTTTTGAGTTGAATGATCAAACATTGATCAAACTGAATGGCTGGGCACGATCCAAGGGCCGAATGGACTACTCCTAATCCTATCTCCGATGTGTTTATGTATTTCCTTTCTGGAAAACCAAATGCTATTGCTAACAAATAATAATGATCGTTTTGATGACCATTTTGTTGAGGAATATTCGGCTCGTACTGATTACTTTTCTTTTTACCCTTATTTTATGTTAGAATGGAGTAGCCAAGACACAGTGGAGCAGCCGGGTGCCATAATAATAGCTGAAGAGGAAAGTAATGTCACAGTTACCTGCAACATGAAGACGAGCACTTCTAACCCTTATGTGTACTGGTATAGTCAGAGTCCCGGGCAGCCTCCACACTACATGCTTCGTATTGTGGGAGGGAAACTGTACAGACACACCGACATCAGCGACCGCTTTTCAGCATTTCAGCATTAAATAAAACTGTCAAGATTACTGAGCTAATGATCGGCAACACGGTGATGACTGACAGTGCGGTATGTTTATGTGCCTTAGACCCCACACTGCGATAGATATGGCGGGTCCCATACTAAAATCCCACAGTAAGTATTTCAGTTGGTGCTCAGCAGAGGGCGCTCTCACGCCGTTAGACAGTAACAATAAAGTTAAAATCGCCACAGCCGCAAAGGCTGGAGGCAATTTAACCTGAGGATCACACCACATCTCAGGAGAGCGGTCAAGGTTGAGGTGGCGGCGACTTCATGAATGAACACACCGTGTACAGGTATTGAACCTATGCTGTCAGTGCTGCTTTGCGTCACAAGCCAGATATCCAGCAACTGAGCTGAACGGCAACATTCTCATCACTTACTCTACCTATATGCGAGCATTTGTCATTCACGCACTAGGAAACGCAGATTCCTCTGAATCTAAGACCTCTTCAATCTCTCACCATTTACTTCATAAGTTTCTTTGTGTTTCTTCTTGTCAAAATGCATCACATCACATTCGCAATTTTGACTTTCTTCCTCTTCTCTTCGCATTGTTTCCCAATTTTCTGTGCTCTGTACGTATTGTTACTGCACTTTTTTGCCTTGTCCTTCACTCATTCTGATTTGAATGTAATCTCTTCTATTTTCTTCGGATACATTTCCAACCCTTCATTTTAATCTTTTTTAAATTTTCTGATTCAAGAAATGTTTTTCTCTCTTTCGCCTTACCATTGGAATTTAATATCGCGCTTCTTGAAACGCTGTTATTCCCGCGGAGCGGTTTTTGAAAACGGTGCAAGTTTTGGTACGGGACCTCCCTGTGTTTATTACACTGTGCCTCATGGTGCAGAAATAGGTGGCAGTGTCTGAAACCTGTACGTCTCTCACAGTCAGGATGCTGAGTTTGTTGCCTTCTCCGATCGAAGTAGTGATCCTCCCGTGTTGATCGGTTCCTCTTGTGGCCATCACTGGGGCGACTGATTCGGGAGCTGTTTATACCAACGCACGATGTCAAACGGAATGGAAATAGTGCAGTTCATGGATATATTCCTCGCTCCACTGATAACCATCCGTGGAGGGAGCTGCAGCAACTCAGCTTCTCCGGTCACCCCCGTGCAGATCAGAGTGAAAAACAACAAAACGTCGATGCAAATCCTGACCATTCTCAGTTCACACACAACACCGAGATCAGCTTTGAACCAGGCGATGAACATTAACCCGGAGCCAAGTATTTTCTTCGGGTTCAGTTCAGTGCCGTGTTTATGTTGAAGTTACAACATTAGGTGGGTTCTACTTTAGCCACTCATACTGAGCGTTTCACACTGACACAGGCCTACACAGCCTCTGAGTACACACCTGACACGCCCAGATTAAATATTTCTCACGCGACACACTGCTCTCTACTGGTGAATACTGGTAATTGCAGGGTGCAATTCTTCACTTGGATCTTCGACAAGTTGCAGTTCACAAGATAGTTATGAATGAGAACAGCTGTTTCCTCCTTCTTGTTATAGCTCTTTTATTGCGGGAGAGCTTACAACGTTCCTTCTGTTCTACGATCCAACGATTGCAGTGCATTTTGCTCTCTCGTTCTTTCTGAAGTCTCATTCCACATTGTGACCAGTCCCGGTGTGTTAGTCCTAAAATATCGTTCGATAATTTGGGAACTTGTGCAATGGGAACTGGTCTATCCATCGAATATTTGTTACATAACTACAGGAGTAGAAACCTTGACAACTCATAAGAATATTTCAAAAAATAATAAGTTTGTTATCAGTGATAAAACTATGTTTCTGCATTTGTTCCTTCAATCAAATTTTCTTCAATAAAAACACGCGCTCCGATAATGAACTTAATGCAGTGTCCTTCTGCCCTCTCCTGGTGGAAAAAAGCACTACAATATGCAACTTTAAAATAACCTGTTTCATTTCGGGAATCAAGATTGATTCCAACAACTGCTGATCATACATTCTCCTCAGTATGAAGTATATTTTTAATTTCTCTTCTTTTTGATTGCGCCTGGTGGTATTGAATCTGATTTTCATTGTTGCAACTCATTGATCATCCGATGTTCCAACAATCCTTTTAGAGCGGATCATGGATATTGTGTCACTCCACCTCTATCTTCAGGAGTTCAGGTAGAAGTAGAATGGATGACATAAAATCTATTTCTAATACAAGATGCGGGTTGGGGGAATAATGGTAACTGGATCTAACATCATGAAACATAGCCAGTGTTAATTCTGACAAAATACCCGATTGATGGTGATGATCAAGCAGTTTGCCAACACCGATTTCTGCGCAACCCGACATTTCAAAAAAAATCATGTTAACCAACTCTCGGCTGCAACTAAGCAAAGCTGCCGTTTAGACCTGCGTCCAAATCTCAGTGTTCGAAAACAGTTGAACACCGGTGCAGGTACTTTCTCAGATGTGAATACCACCAGGCGCAATTAAAAAGAAGAGAAATTAAAAATATACTTCACACTGAGGAGAATGTATGATCAGCAGTTGTTGGAATCAATCTTGATTCCAGAAATGGAACAGGTTGTTTTAAAGTTGTATATTGTAGTGCTTTGTTTTTCCACCAGAAGAGGGCAGAAGGACATTGTATTAAGTTCATTATCGGAGCGCGTGTCTTTATTGAAGAACATTTGATTGAAGGAACAAATGCAGAAACATAGTTTGGACGAACCAACCCTTTACCGTAAACACGATTTTTTGTATAAGTATGCTGCGAATATTGCAAGTGATCGAGATCCTAAGGTCAGGGTCTACATGCGATGTCCATCCACTCTCATTCTGCGTAAATCTATTAAATAGCCAGTTCTAGCCCTCCATTCGTCCCATTTAAAAGATGGTGTTTGGCTATTTACCACATTGTTCTATTCAATTCTCTCAGGACTCAGTGGCCTCTTGCATCAGCTACGGTGAGTTTTCACAGTTAGAGATCAGCTCTTTTAATTTGGGCTCCGGCTATGATTCCGGAACAACATTAACTAATTTCAAATTAAAGCAAATTACTGAGGATGCTGGAATCTGAAACCAAAAGAAAAATGCTGGAATATCTCTGCTGCTTTGGCAGCACCTATAAGGAGAGAAAAGAGCTGACGTTTCGAGTCCGGATGACCCGTTGTCAAAGCTAAAAGGCATGAGAAGTGGGAGGTGTTTATACTTTTTGGTAAAGGAATGAAATATGAGTCATAGCCACAAAAACAAAGGGAAACGCTGCTAGCAGTCCAAAGAGAGACTAGTAGGTGTGAATGGCCAAACGACAGAGAAACTGAAATCAGAGGGTAAGCTGTGACAGATGAAGATAAGGAGGGAGGGGGGAGATGGATGGAAAAGAGGTAAAATTGAGAAAACGGGGGGAAAGCGAAGCAAAGGAGGAGAAAAGAAATGGAAAGGGGAAAGAGTAGGAGGCGGATAAGAAAGACAATAAAGGAATAAAAGGAAGAGAACAGTTAAAAATTAACCGATTTCCTGTTCTCACTCCGCCTTCCAGGTTGAAGAGATTAACTGGACAAGTTTGGGTCTCATCCCTGTCCAGGTCCCCGGAAGGTGAACAAACTCACTTAGTTTCTTTCTCCCGGCGCTGAGACCCAAAGGGGCCGTGCGCTGATTGGGTCATTTGAAGACAATGGAATTCTAAGGCTGGATGTCAATGAATGACGTTGTCAGCAATAAACCAATCAGCAATGGCCCGGATGTAACTCAACTTCATACCAGCTCTTGACAATTAAAATGTTAACTTCAACAATCTCTGCTCACATCCGCCTCGGCCCCTCTGCAAACATGTCTCCTGTGACTCTGAGCTTATTCTTCACCGCTGCAGCTCTATTAACCGGCAGGTTCACAAGTTACAAACTCTGTGTTTTACGTATTTACCATTCACTGCATTCAATTGCGCAGTTCGATTAACACACTGGTAAAATATATATTAATTCTAATATCAATTAGAATCCACTTTGTCTCACCAAGGGAGGAGGCAAAATACTTCAGCTGAATGAGAGCGAAGAGTTAAAGTGGGATTGCAGGCCCCACTGTAGCCGGTGAGGGACTTTGACAAACTCGATAAACTGGATAAAAGCTTTGACAAACCCGAGATCTATAAACCCACGGACAGTTTAGTTTCCCCTTCAAATAACGTAAAGCGAAGGCGAGGATCTGATCTCCTTCGAAGGTGTTCATTTAACGGAGTGTCATTTAACCGCTGCAAACACGATCCCGTTACAACCTGCGTGTTGCGGGAAATATGTTTCTGTTTAGATCCTTTGATTCATTTTTCAGATTATTGGCCAGGGTGACGGGCCGAATCCGGCCATTAGACGAAGTGAACTCACGTCGTTTAATTTAGCATTACTCTTGTCTCTTACAGGACAATGTGGAGGAGATTCAATTTCACAGATGCCGGCTGCAGTCACAGAGAGTAAAGGAGATGATGTTCAGTTATTCTGTAATTATACAACTGCAAGCATTGACAATTATTACCTATTCTGGTACCGTCAGTGTCCCAGCGGATCCATGGAGTATCTACTGATGAGAAGCAAATATACTGGGAACACAGAGAGATTCCCAGGGGACCGTTTATCAGCGGAGCTCAATGATACAACCCGCACCATTCAGCTGAAAATGTCTAAAACAGAGCTGGCAGACGCCGGTGTGTATTACTGCGCATTGAGACCCACAGAGGCACAGAGCTGGGCTGAACCTGTACAAAAACTCTCAGAGCCTCACCCAACATAACACTGCGTTCGGCAAATATTGTGATCAGGGATCATTGCTTTTCAAATTGGCAGGCAGTAACTAGTTGAGTGCCACAGTTACCGGCACTAGGACCCCAGCTATTCACAATATATATTAATGATTTGGATGAGGAAACAAAAAGTTTTCAGATGATACCAAGTTGGGTGGGAGAGTGAACTGCGACGAGGATGCAGGGATCCTTCAGAATGACTTGGACAGGGTGGGTGAGTGGGCTAATCAATGGCAGATGCCGTATAATTTGGATAAATGTTGAGGTTATTCACTTTGGAAACAAAAACAGGGAGGCAGATTACAACCTGAATTGCTGTAAATTGGGAGAGGGGGAGTGTGCAGCAGGACCTGGGTGTCCATGTGCACCAGTTACTGAAACTGAAGGTAAGCATGCAGGTATAACAGGCAGTAAAGAAGGCAGATAGCATGATGGCCTTCATTTGCGAGAGGTTTCGCGTACAGGAGCAGGGATTAGTTGCTGCAATTATACAGGGCCTTGGTGATGCCACACCTAAAGTATTGTGTGCAGTTTTGGTCTCCTTTTCTGTGGAAGGATGTTTTTTTCTCGAAGGAATGCAGAGAAAGTTTATCAGGCTGATTCCAGGGATAGCGGGACTGATGTATGAGGAGATTGACTAGGTTAGGACTGTTTTCGCTGGAGTTCAGACGAATGAGGGGAGATCGCATAGAGACTTATAAAATTTCGAACAGGACTGGACAGAGTAGATGCAGGGAGGATGTTCCCGAAGGTGGAGGAGTCCGGTACCAGGGGTCATAGTTTGAGAATTCAGGGTAGACCATTTAGGACGGAGGTGAGGAGACATTTCCTCACCCAAAGAGCCTGTGGAATTCATGACCACAGGAAAAAAGCTGATGCCAAAACATTGAATGCATTTAAGAGGTGGCTGGAAATAGCACTTGGGGCGAATGGGACCCAAAGTTATGGGGAAAAAGCAGGATTAGGCTATTGAGTTGGATGATCAGGCATGATCCTAATGAATGGTGGAGCAGGCTTGAGGGGCCAGATGGCCTCCTCCTGCTCCTATCTTCTATGTTGCTATGTATGATAGAATGTTTCTATGTATGATATCTGATACGTTTAATTCAATTACATACTTTCAGTTGTACTACATACGTCACAACAAAACATATCGATGAGAATTGGCTAGTTGTTTAATGAACACAGAAATATTATAGAGCGCTTTTCTCGATGCCTGGAATGTTTGACTGTCACGGTTATGATGTACTGGAGATAACACAGAGCACTGTATGATACATTTAATCACGAATTTTATAATGACCTGTCTGTTTATAATGGCCACAGCTGGAGGACTGGAGGACATTCAATGTGGTATCATTCTTCCTGAAGAAAGGAAAGGATAAATCAGGAAACCACAGGCATGACAGTCTGGCATCAGTGGTGGAAAACAATTGGAAGTAATTCTGAGAAACGGAATTCATCTGCAGTTGGAGAGGCAGAGATTAATCAAGAACAGTCAGCATGGTGTTATTTGGGGGAGGTCATCCATTTCTTGCTTGCTCAGTAAACCGAATTCAAAATCCAATTCACAGTTCGCACACGAGTGACAAACATACCCAAGCTGACAAGATAAGATATTGCATCCCATTTTAGGAACATACGAATTAGGAGCGAGATTAGACAATGCTGAGGTCTATATCTGCTTCAAGAAGACGACCATCATCCCAGAACCAAAGAACAGCTCAGCAGCGTGCCTTAATGACTATCATCCGGTGGCTCTGACATCCAGCATTGTGAAGTGCTTTGAAAGGTTAGTCAAGGCACGGATCAATTCCAGCCTCCCAGATTGCCTGGATAAACTACAGTTTGCCGAACACCGCAACAGGTCCACTGCAGGCGCGATCTCTGTGGCCCTGCACTCAACCCTGGAACACCTAAATAACAAAGACACCTATGGCAGACTCCTATTCATTGACTACAGCTCAGTATTTAACACCATTATTCCTGCGAAACGCATGTCCAAACTCCGTGGCCTGGGCCTGGGCTCCTCCTTCTGCGACTGGATCCTGAACTTCCTAACCCACAGACCACAATCAGTAAGAATGGGACCAGACCTCCTCTACGTTCATTCTTTATACTGATGTCCCACAATGCTCTGTTCTCAGCCCTCCACTGTACTCCTTACAACCTACGACTGTGTGGCCAAATTCCCCTCCAACTCGATTTTCAAGTTTGCTGACGACACCACCATAGTGGGTCGGATCTCAAATAATGAAGAGACAGGATACAGAAATGAGATCGAGAATCTGGTAACTGGTGCGGCAACAATAATCTCTCCCTCAATGTCAGCAAAATGAAGGAGATTGTATTCGACTTCAGGAAGCATAGTGGAGAACATGCCCCTGTCTACATCAATGGAGATGAAGTAGAAATGGTCGAGAGCTTCAAGGTTTTAGGCGTCCAAATCACCAGCAAGCTGTCCTGGTCCCGCCATGCTGGCACTATAGTCAAGCAAGCTCACAATTATTTTCTCAGAAGATTGAGTAAATTTGGCATGTCAGCTACGACTTTTACAGATGTACCATAGGGAGCATTATTTCTGGCTGTATCAGAGATTGGCATGGTCCCTGCTCTGCCCAAGACCGCAAGAAACTACAAAAGGTCCTGAATGTAGCCCAATACATGATGCAAACCAGCCGCCCATCCATTGACTTTGTCTACACTTCTCGCTGCCTCGGCAAAGCAGCCAGCAAAATTAAGGACCCCACGCATCCCAGACATTCTCTCTTCCACCTCCTTCAATCGGAAAAAAAGATACAACAGTCTGAGGTATGTACCAACCGACTCAAGAAACAGCATTTTCCCTGCTGCCATCAGACTTTTGAATGGACCTGCTTTGCATTAAGTTGATCTTTCCGTACACCGTAACTATGAAAGTAACACTACATTACGCACTCTCTAATTTCCTTCCCTATGAACGGTATGCTTTGTCTGTGTAATGCGCAGGGAACAATACTTTTCACTGTATACCTATACATATTATAATAATAAATCAAATCAAATCGATTCAGCCCTTCGAGCCCGCTCCACCATTCTATATGTTCATAACAGAGCTCCATCTAATCCTAACTCCACTTCCCTGCCTTTTCCCCATAGCCCTTTATCCTGCTTTTGATCAAATATGTATCTATCTCTTTCCTGAATCCGTTGATGTATTTTGTATCCGCTACAGTGTGACAGTGAGTTCCATAGATTTAGTAACCTCTTTGAGAAGTAGCTTCTCCTTATCTCTGTCTTGACCCCACACCCCCCACCCCACCCCCCACCATAATTACTCCATGACTATGATCTCTTGTCCTGGACTGTTCTAGAAGGGGAAACATCTGGTTAACAATTAATTTACCAATCACGTTGAGTATTTTATACACCTCAATCAAATCCCCACTCATTCGTCTGTACACCAGCGTGTATAAATCCAAGCTACTACACCGCTCTTCATACGACAACCCCTTCAAGATATTGACGAGACCACAGCTGGAATACTGGAACCAGTTTTGGGCTTCTTATTTCATTATTTCATTGGAAGTAGTTCAGCGAAGGTTTACGAGGATAATCCCCAGTATGGAGGGATTGTCTTACGAAGAAAGGTTAAACAGGATTGTACTCTACTCACTGGAAGTTAGAAAAACGAGATGCGACCTCGTTCAAACATATAGGATTATTGAGGGGTTTGACAGTGTAAATGCTGAGAGGATGTTCCCCTCGTGGGAGAATCTGAGGTCAGAAAACATCGTCTGAGAATAAACGAGCGCTAATTGAAAACTAAGATGAGGAGCAATTTCAATTTCTTTTTACAGAGGGTTGTGGGTCTTTGGAACTCATTGCTACAGATAACTGCGGGGCTGGAGTCATTGTGTATATTTAAGGCTGAGATAGATAGATTTTTGTTCAGTAAGCGAATCAAGTGTTACGGGGAACGGGCCGTAAAGGGTACGTGAGGAATGTTGGAACAGCCATGATTCCATTGAATGACAGAACAGACTCCAGAGGCCGAGCCTTACCCTGGCCCTTTGTCATTTGGTCTTAAGGTTAAAGCCTGGTTCCTTTAAGCCGAAGACACTGGGCTGTCAATTCTGTCAGAAACCATTCAATCGAAAGGAAAATAAACATTGATGTAACTAAAGAGTGCAATCGGTACATTGTGAAACGTATTCATTTTCTACAAAACTGCGTCCATATCAACAACACGTTCTAATCAGAGACACTATGCACCGGCTGTGATAAATGGGACACAGAGAGTAGAGATTGAGAATGTGTTGCTCATTAATTCAGATAGACAGGAAAAGATCATGAAAATGCAAAACGTGAGTGAGGGCATAATAAATTGATTTGCGAAATTATTTTGCAGTACAAATGCAAGTTACAACGTGCCTAATACAATTCCTCTGTTGCTGCTCACCTGTTCATGTTGAATGTTGTGTTGTTTTAGAAACGTCCTTGAAATCTCACAGGCTAAAAAATTGCTTCTGTTCATCAGTGCGAGCGCGCCCTCTGCTGACCACTAACTGGAACTCCCAGTCTGGGGTTTTTGTCCGGGGTTCGCTATATCTCTGCACTAGAAATATACGGTACTGTCAGAGAGAAGTGTTCCGGCGAAACTTAATAGGACCGTTTTGCTTCTATTGTGCAAAGCAGCAGAACATCTCTCTGGAGAATCTTCAACTATGGCTCCTGTGCTATATATCGTCAATAAATAAATCGGAGCTTCCCCGTGAGACTGGATGTACCAGAACAGAGTCGGAACACCAGCTATCGAGTAACTGCAGTCCAGTGTTCTGGTTTGTCCTTCCTGAACCGTTAATTCAGCGGGATCTTGGGACACTTCATCTTTGCCATTGGTTCCTGCAACAAATTACAGAATCTCTCAAATATCTGGGGGAGAACGCTGGGAACAGACAGTGACTATTTAAACACAGACTCACCGGGCAGGAAAACCAACAGTATTAGTAAAGAAAATTGGGAGAACATGCTTCCTGCTCAAGAATTCCACAATGTCATCAGAATTGTTAAATTATGTCAACTCTTCTACTCTGATGTGAAGAAGTAATTTTATATCATGGGCAGTCCTCATTTATTGGGAGACTAAGAGGCGTTACCCAATGACAGGAGTGGCTTGTTGCTCAGTGTTGTCAAAAATTGGCCACCGAACAACATTGGTTGTAGCCCAATAACTTTATCTGACTGTTTCTCTGTCTGCTCCTGCCTGTCTTTCTCTGAGCTTCCGGTTCTCTGTTTGCCTCGGTGTCCATTCCGCATTCTCAATATTTTGAGCACTACTGGGCGTCCCCTCTCTGTGTGTCTCAGAGACCCTCTTTCCCTCAATCGTTTTCCAGGAAAGGGCAGAATGTAGAACATGCAATTTCTCCCAGTCTCCCATTTCAAAAAAATTCCCCAAGCCCCATTAGGGGACAGCTGGTATGTTAGCTGAAATATCATAACGAAAACTCTGAGGAAAGTTTAAAATTGAAGCAGGTGCAGTGAAATCCAACAGTCTGCCTGATAAATGTGAGGTAGGACTCAAATTTACATCCTTTCGATGTGTGGAAAGAACTTTATTGAGAGTTCGAATCTTATCAGTATTGCTGTGGTTTCAAATTTTGTAACAAGAATAAAGTTCAACAGAAGGGCCTGGAATATTCAAAACAGCTAAAGCAATTCATTGATGAGGATTCAGACTGAAGTTCGTATTAGTTCCGTGCATGGCTCCACCTGAATTTAAGTATATTGTAATTAGAATCATGAGAACAAGAAAAAATACAGCAGCAAAATCCTGCAACAAGATCCTTCAGTAACCTGAGAATTCACTGATCTCCCAGAAGAGGCCATTTACCTCACATCACCACCAGAGGACGATCCCTCAAAGTGTTTTTGTGGTCACTGCTTCAGGAGAGGGTTCCAGAACAAATCGATATATTAGGGAGCCATAATCCAAGAGAACAGGATGAATTATTGAATTGCACAGTTAAGTGACAGAGAGCAATAATGTAGAAGAACTGCTTTAATTGTTGGAATACACAATGATATGTTACAGAGCAGAAATCTAGGAGAACTGGATTGCTTGTTGGATTACACATGATGTGTCAAAGAGCAGTAATCCAGGAGAACTGGATTAATTGTTAGATTGCAGACTGATATGTTACAGAACAGTAATCAAGCAGAACTGGATTAATTGTTAGAATACACTAATATTGACAGAACAGATATGGATGCTAAATTTGCAGACAACACAAAGCTAGGTAGGAAAATAAATGGTGAAGTGCATGTAAGGAGACGATAAAGGGACATAAATAGGTTAAATTAATTGGCAAAGCCCCGCCAAATTGAGTATAATGTGGTCAAATGTGAAAACGTCCATTTTGGCAGGATGAATATAAAATACACTTAATATTTAAATGGTGAAAGATTACAAAATTCTGAGGTATTTTAGTATAGAGAGAAGACCAGCTTCTGACAATCAAATGCATCCGTGTAATACTGCACACAGGTCCTAAACTCCAGACACACTGAGTTAAATGTCAGAGTGTCAAAATACAAACTGTGATCAGCTAAAAGTCTTCTTTTTAGTGGAAGCAATATCACTTCTAAGCCAAATGGTAATGTGTTCAACTCCCATAACAGATGCCTCAATTCATGATTCAACCTTTGGTCCTGTGCTCAAGGAGAGTGGTTCCATTTTAGATGTGATGATATTCCCAGAGGTAGTATAGCATATAGTATAGTATATCATTACTAAGCTCGTAATCCAGAAGCTTGAAACAATGCTCTGGAGACAGGAGTTCAAATCCAACCGGGTAGCTCGGGAATTTCAGTTCAATTCATTGAAAAAGCTGAAACAAAAATCATTCTGCAATTAATATGAATGATAAAGGTACCAACATTTCATCAAAGCTCACCTTGTTCACTAATGTCCTTCAGGAGCGGGAACCTTCCATCTTCCAGAGAAAATATATAAAATTGCCAAAAAAGTAGCAAGCCTGAGGATTGGGAGCCTTTTAGAATTCAACAAAAGATGACACAACATAATTGAGGGGGGAAATAGAGTATGAGAGTAAAATTGTAGGAAACATAGAAACTGACTACATATCTGAGGAGGAAATGATCAGTAAAGACTAATGTTGGTACCTGGCAGAAGCAAGGGTAATTATAATTACAAAGAAGTGGCGGAAGAATAGAACACCCAGACTTTGGTTCAGTGTTCACAAATGAGGACAAAGATAACCTCCCAGAAGTGATAAAACACGAAGGGTCTGTCGTAGGTAAAGATACCTTTCAGTCTATTCGTAGGTCAAAATACATTGGTTTATTTTCACAATTGTGGGAGATTCGTCCGATGTCTAACACGGCCTCATTCCTTCTCAGCAAATACAGGTTAAGATATATTTATACCCCCCCCCCCCCCCCCCCCTGTCACGTTCAGTTTCCCAGGCCTCACTGGTTCCCCGGCTGTGGCTTGTCTTCCATCGTGTGAATCTTGCTGCCTTGGTGGTTTCGTGTCAAGGCCATGACTGTTGTTCTCTGAACACAGGTGGGGTACCATACAAACGTACAAGGTTACAGTCTCGTACAAACAAGTTAACTGGCTTATAGCAATTTATATATATTCGTAGGTGCTTGTATAATATCTATATCGATACAGTTTACGATGAGTATATATGAATGCATCATTATACGATCACAGAAGGCCCTACTGTTACACAGCAATACATAACTAAAGAATACAAAATGGCGGGGTTAGCCGCATTCCGGAACAGATTAGCCGTCACAACATATTCCTGTATACCACAGCTGCTACCTTTATCTGCTCATGGATACAAAGAACAACAAAGAACAAAGAACAAAGAACAGTACAGCACAGGAAACAGGCCCTTCGGCCCTCCAAGCCTGTGCCGCTCCTTGGTCCAACTAGACCAATGGTTTGTATCCCTCCATTCCCAGGCTGCTCATGTGACTATCCAGGTAAGTCTTAAACGATGTCAGCGTGCCTGCCTCCACCACCCTACTTGGCAGCGCATTCCAGGCCCCCACCACCCTCTGTGTAAAAAACGTCCCTCTGATATCTGAGTCATACTTCGCCCCTCTCACCTTGAGCCCGTGACCTCTCGTGATCGTCACCTCCGACCTGGGAAAAAGCTTCCCACCGTTCACCCTATCTATACCCTTCATAATCTTGTACACCTCTATTAGATCTCCCCTCATTCTCCGTCTTTCCAAGGAGAACAACCCCAGTCTACCCAATCTCTCCTCATAGCTAAGACCCTCCATACCAGGCAACATCCTGGTAAACCTTCTCTGCACTCTCTCTAACGCCTCCACGTCCTTCTGGTAGTGCGGCGACCAGAACTGGACGCAGTACTCTAAATGTGGCCTAACCAGCGTTCTATACAGCTGCATCATCAGACTCCAGCTTTTATACTCTATACCCCGTCCTTTAAAGGCAAGCATACCATATGCCTTCTTCACCACCTTCTCCACCTGTGTTGCCACCTTCAAGGATTTGTGGACTTGCACACCTAGGTCCCTCTGTGCTTCTATACTCCTGATACATGAGCATGAAAACACCCTAACGTAAACATGAGTTCTACAGTGTTTCTCACACAATTCCGAAATAGCACAGAATTCACTTTGTCACTTTGAGTATTAGAATTCATTAACCCATTCCCGTCTTCAGGTCTAATGGGACTGCGGAACTGAAGGAAATCAGTATGAATAAGAAAATCGTGCTGGGGGAATGAATGGAGTTAAAGGTTGACGAATCACTAGGGCCTCATAATCTACATCCCACAGTAATAAAGGAAGTGGCCCTGGAAATGATGGATGCATTGATGATCCTCTTCCAAAGTTCTATCGACTCAGGAATAGTTCATACAGATTGGAGGATGGAAAATGTAACCTCACTATTTAAAAAGGGACGGATGGAAAAAAATGGGAATTATAGACCAGTTAGCCTGACATTCGTCGCCGGGAAGGTGTTCGAGTCTATTATAAGGAAAAACGTGATAACTAACTATTTATTAAGCGTCAATGGGATTTGACAATGCAAGCATGGACCTACGAAAGGCATATCATGTTTTACTAAATCTACGGTCGTTTTTTGAGGATATAAATAGTAGAATAGATAAAGGAGGACCAGTGGTTAAGGCAATTAACTCATCTAGGGAATGTATCTGTAAAACTAATAAACCGAACTAAAATACCTCGGACGTTTTGAACTGTTTACACTGTTCTGAGTTCCAATGGTGAAGATCAAAATTCACTGTAAACTGTTACAGAAAACGACAGATTATTTATTACCAGGCTCAGGAGAAACTGGACATTCTTTTGACTTTCTGCAAAAGAGAAGATTGACGGTCGACTTCTTAGAAGTCAGATACATTGCCGCTGTTTAGACAGGGATTTGCGATGATATTTTCAGTCAGTTTCATGGTTGTATTTGCTTACGCTGCATCAAAACATGATTCTCTTACAGATGGATAAAGAGGTTATGCGCATCAAGAAGTAATTCCTCAGATCGTTGTTTTGTATTTTTTGAACCAGATCATTTTTTAAAAAATTCCTAAGATGACAACAACGATTACTGTTCAGAGATACTGCATTCTGTTTAAAACGTTCAGTTGTGTCCTGGTGTCTGGATCGGGGACTGTTCAAAGATGAGTATTTTTAAAAATATTCGTTTTGCCTGCCAACATAAATTACAAATCGTATGGTCTTGTGAAGTTAATCTGTTTCTTCCAAGTTCAATCCCCGCTGATATTTTTTACTGTGCATCGGCCTTGGTCTCTCACTCTTGCAGTGATTCTTAAACTGCCTCTATCTCAATACATTTTTGTTGTCTATGTGTTCTGTCCGCTCTCATTCTGGGTGCTGCAGCTAACTCTGTGGGACACGTGCTTGATGTGGATTTCCAGTGGCAGGAGTAATATTGCTGGAGTTGCTGAATGGACCAACCCTTTAGAGACCTGTGGGTGCACATCAATTCTATGAAGACATCACACAGAAAATTGACTTGGTTGAGGAGTTATTCTTCCAATTATGGATGCAATCTTAATGAACAGTAATGCAACTCTGAAATCAGGCAACGAGAGGGCAGTTAACTTGACAAAAATATCGTGAAAGTGACAGGGCGCCTTACTGAGGAAGTATCAACATTGCACTTTGCAATCAGAAAAAAAATAGTCAACCTGGCATTCCAAAGGGTTTTATTCTGCTTCTTAATTACCAATATATCAGCATGGGAAGAGGACAAGTTATTTAGAACAAGCACAAATAAGTAATGTTACATCTTCAAGTTGGAAGGCTATGAACGGCTATTTTAATGACTTACACAAAGAGGCAGAGTAAATGTTTGCATTCTTCTGATGTTGTCAGGCGAGGTGAACTGTAAGCCGTAAGAAAGGACCGAGAGTCTGCAAGGAAACATAGGCAGGATAACTGAGTGACAAACGAGGTGGCACCTGGAGTACTATGAGCGTAAGTATCAGGTTATTCTGTTCCGCCTTACTCATATAAAATCAAATATTTTTAAAGACCGTGAAGCATCAAAACATTGATACTTGGAGAGACTTGCACATGATTTCAAAAGTAACACGAAAAAAGACTTGTAGTACTGCTTACGGATTATGGCTGTTCGGATACCCACTTGAATGTTGTGGGGCGAATGGAACTAAGGTATATTTATTAGCCACAAGTAGTCTTACATTAATACTGCAATGAAGTTATTGTGAAAATGCCCTAGTCGCCACACGCCAGCACCTGTTTGTATACACAGGGAGAATTTCGCATGGCCAATTCACCTAACCTGCACATCTTTGGACCGTGGGAGGAAACCGGAGCCCCGGAGGAAACGCAGGCAGACACAGGGAGAATGTGCAAACTCCACACAGACATTGATCCAAGTTGTGAATCGAACATGGATCCCTGGCGCTGTGAGGTAGCAGTGCTGCGCACGGTGCCAATGTGCCACCCCAACTGTTGGTGGTGGGGGGAATCAGTGTTCCTTTATCATCACTTATACCACATACCGAGACAAAACCATCGCTATTCAATAGAAACATGATGTTGAAATTAATGCACTCATCGCAGGCTATGCCTGGTATGTTCTAATTGCGTAGGAGGTAAGTGACGAGTGAAGAAATTGAGTATTCTTCCTGAACAACCAATTTAACACGAAGCTTAGTCAAATATAAGAATGTTATTTGGGTTTCAGCACATTCCAAATAGTCAAACAAAATAAACATGTTCCATAAACTGTCCGTTCAAGTTCACATTAAATAAAACTTCATACCTCACTTAATTTTTTTCCTTGACGTATTTTTCAACACTATTTTCCAGTTGGACTCTCTCCTTTACGTATGGACACCGATGTCTCATTGGGCAGTACAGTTCCTTAGAACTACTAGGATGGATTGAACCAGCAAATGGCTCCTTGTCGTGTTGGTGCTTCAGTGAGCATGTAGACCAGACGAATTCCATCCTGCAAAGAGAGAGATGAGAGCCAGCTTGTATCTGCCAGTTTCAAGTTGAGTTTGTAAACATATAAAATAATGTTTATAAACAGATAAAAGAATTGTTTTAAAAAATGCTAGAGGGAAAGAAAACAGTCCTTGAATTGCTGTTTTAGAGTTATGTGCTAAAATGTAGAGTACATACAGACTCCAGGTTGCAACATTTGTTTGAAAGGGACCAAACATCAGGTTTGACTTAGTAACAGGCCCCACAAGTTTTTGCATTTTGTTAAGATTTGAGTTAAAGAAGACATTCAGCTCAGCCTATAAGTTTAAAGTAAACACTCAGCTGAAGGGAACCTATCAGCTTTGATTTTTTTGTTGTTGTCAGCATCAAACCAATCGTGGTGCAAGAAAATTGCGAGGTCATGGCAGGTAAAAAGGGCCAGAGGAGCAGCCATCTCCAGATAATATCTTGGGTGAACATATCTAGAGGCCAGAGCAGCCTGTTAAAAAAAAAAACCATTTGTCTATGGAGCAGTTCTCCATCCCTGCCAGTTTAAAAATCGCTTAAGAAAACTATCTAACAGAAGGATACGGGGTTAGAAAGACCTTACAGACAGCGCACAACTACTGAAGAACTCCTAAATCTGAGAATCCCATCAAGCCTGGTTGTATAATTTATTTGAGAGTGACGAAAATTCCGTTATCGCTGTTTTGGTAATGAATGTTCCTCGTATTATTTGAACAGCATTTCAGTCGAACCGTACCTTAATTAACATGTTAATTGTTTACTTAAAGTTCTTGGTTATTTCAATAAAATAGCTTGATAATTATTCACTCAAAGTGATTGACAGACATTTGTCTTATTAATAAGACTCGGAACGTTAAGTAAAAGGAGTTAGCAGCGTCACAAACAGTTTTTCCAGATTACGATGTGAGATAAAGGGGATTAACCTCTGTGTCATGACAGTCTGGTAATTTACTGAATAACAGCAAGACTGGCAAAGTTTGGACAATATTTCACTGTTACAGAAGGGCACAAAGTAAATTTTTGTCTGGAACACAAGCAGAAACAGGAATAGCGGGAGTCCATTTGGCTCGGGGGGCTCTCAAACATCCACACTTTCAATTGGCAGGTAAGTTTCCTGAACAAGTTTACTACAGAAATAACACAGGAGTTTAAATTCAGGGCTTTCGCTGCCTGGATTTAAATTAAATTCCCTGTCTCGATATTGTGCTAATTGTTGTAACTCACACTCAGTTACTGCTTTAAGAAAATTCATAATGAGACTCGGAACCTTAACTCTCTGCTTCACATTTGCTGCAAGACCTGCTGACAAATTCCAGCACTTTCTGTTTTTATTTTAGCATGAATTACTAGCTTGATCATACAGATGAACACAATAAATAGGAGCAGGAGTAAACCACTCGGTCCATCGAGCCTGTTCCGACATTCAATACCGTTATGGCTGATCTTGGAGTGCAATTCAGTTTTCCACCAGCTCCCCATGTCCCTGAATTCCCCGAGAGACCAGAAACCTGTGTATCCCAAACTTGAATGTATTTGATGATGGAGCTTCCATAACTGTCTGGCACAGAGAATTCCAAAGATTCACAACCATTTCAATAAAGTAATTTCTCCTTATCTTAGGCCTAAATGATCAGCCCATTTTCCTGAGACTGTACTGCCGTGGGTTAGATTTCCCGACGAGCAGAAGAAATTTCTTAGCCTCCACCCTATCAAACCCAATCAGACTTGTGTAGGTTTAATGAAATCACATCTCATTCTTCCAAACTCCAGAGACTTTCGGCCCAATTTACTCAGCCTCCCATCACCCGACAAATCCCTCATCCCAGGGATCATCTGCTGAACCTTATCTGCACCGTTTCCAATGGAAACATATCCTTTATTAAATGTGAATATCATATCTGTGCAGAATATTCAACATATGGTCTCAACAAAACCCTGTGCAACTGCAGCAACACCTCGTTATTCTTGGACTCCAGTCTGCCGTCAATAAAGACCAAAATACAATTTTCCTTCCAATCATTACCTGCAACGACATGCTAGCTTTATGCATTCCTTGTACAAACGCATCTATTCTATTCTCAATATCGACACCTACCTTTTTCAGCTCTGCAAATATGTCTTGTTCTTATTATTTTTTTACGAAGAAGGAAATACCTATTTGTTTTCCAAAGTTACACCCGATCTGGACCGACGCTCATCAAATGTCTCTAATTCATTTCCCAGCCCCTTTCCCACAGCTTATTTCTATCAGCTAAATTTTACTTATAGGCTCTAGCGAGAATTGAACTCGCGACCCCTGGTTTACAAAACCAGTGCTATAACCACTGAGCTATGGAGCCAAATACTGCGACGAGCTTCTAGTAAGCGCAGTATTATCAGTGGATTGAGGACCAGGATGGGGTTTGAGGTCGGAGATTTTTGATGAATGTGGAAATGTCTGAGGTGGAGAGCAGGAAGTTAAAAGACACAACTTGAAAGTGAAATGATCTGATATGTGTATTGTGTATGTACTTGACATGTATGTTGTGTGTGTCATGTGTCTCTTCTTCAGAGTTTATTGTTAATGTTACATCTCTGACTTTTCCAGCTCTGATCCAAGTTCACCCAACTGGAAGATTAAGCTTGTTGCTCCCTTCACAGAAGCTATGAGGCGTGTTTTTATTAAATGAAGAAATGAACGAAAATTTATTCACTCCGTGACTGGGATTCGAAACCGCGTCACGCCGCCGACGCTGATCACTGGACCATCAGTGACGCTGATGTGAGAGATTTGCAATGGGTTGATCATCTCTGCACCCATTGCTTCATTTCCAATAACTTTCAATAAACAAATGTCACAATGAGGAATGACGGGAAGCGCTCATGACAGGATTTGAACCTCACCTGGAAAATCCCAATATCTTCCCTGGGCCGGGACTGCAGTCTCAATGTTGGCAATCCTGTTGTTTAAATCGGAAGATCGTCATTCGGCCTGTGCTACCGTTTGTATTCTCTATCGGAGCAACTCCACTCCTCCCAGCTTTGACAGAGAGTCATCTGGACTCGAAATGTCAGCTCTCTTCGCTCCTTACAGATGCTGCCAGACCTGGTGAGATTTTCCAGCATTGTGTCTTTTGTTTCCGATTCCGAAGTCCACAATAATTTTCTCCATTCCTTCCGCACACGTTCCTTTACCTCAACAACTGTTTACATTGGTATGTCGCTCCTCTTTGTTCATGCCAAAAACGACACGGCACAACCTTACATCACCATCTCTATTGTCAGCGCTTTGCGGCCGATCACTGCCTTTCTGCTTCTGTATTTGTTCTTGACCCTGTTGCACATGTGACATTTCTAGCTGTGGTGTCGACATGCAAAACTCACTCGGCTGATATTAGTGGATTTACTTTCGATCAGATAGTGAATCAGGTTATTTGTTAATAGTTTGCTGAGAGCGATAAATAATCGTTTCCTGAGCGGGAATTGAGACCAAACAACACTGGAGAATACTGAACATAACCCATTGGACACCCAGGGTCACGAGTGAACTGTGTTTTTCAAAATCACTTGACATATATCCCTTAATATGTCCAGTTTGGATGGAACATTCGTGACTACTTCCGCTAATGACAACACCGATTGTGCTTGCTGGGAATTGAAAATGACAGTGAGGAGGAATAGTCCCACAAGATGCTGAAGTGATTGCGGTTTACAAAATTCTAAATAGGATTGAAAAGAGTAAACGTAGAGATTTTTTCTTCTTACTCGCAATCGAGAACAGCATGTCAAATGTATAGATTGAGAGATGGTATATTTCAAACTGAGATGAGGAGCAACTGCTTCTCACAGGTGGTCGTGAATTTGTGGAATGCATTGCCCCATAGCGCGGTTGAGTCTGAATCATTAAATGATTTCAAGAAAGAGACCGATATATTCCTGATAATAAAAGGGATGAGGGGATATTGGAACAGAGAGGGAGGTGGATTTGAGAACAGGGAGAGATCAGTCATGAACTGATTGCATGACGGTTCAGGCTCGAAGGGGTGAATTTGCCCACTTCTGCTCCTAATTCTATGTTCCTAAGTGTAACTTTCAATTTTCAAAACCCATCAACTCATCACTGTGGCTCCAATGGTATCTACGTACATTGCATCCACAGGTTCCCCTTCATCCACAACACAACGGAGTCCTGTAAGGGACTTAGGAATGGCCCCATTACTTTAAAATTCTTTGTTTCCCTCATTTAATCTCTTCTGATTTCCACCCGGCCAGAGGCCTCCCCTCTTGTTATGCTGCTGGATAACACTTGTTTAAAACCTCCTACATTTCTAACAATTCCCAGTTATTCCCAACGAAAGGTTATGGAGCTAAAATATGAGATTTGTTTTCCTGACTTTCTGAGTTTTTCCAGCATTTTCACCTTTCACTGCAGAAGTCTGAGCAGCTTTGAATGGTGAATAACTTCACCAGCAGCGGCTCGTTGGACGAGGGGTATGATTCGGGCCCAGGGTGTCAACATCCACAAACTTGCAAGCGATCTCGGGTTCACATGCCGGGCTAGAGCCCTCATTCTGCTGTTGTTTCGTATTGGACAAGTCATAGGTTTTATATATGTATTTTTAGTGCAAACGGTGGGATTGGTTTACGTGGGATTTGGTTTGAGAACCTGAACACACAGTGCAGGCAATCTATCAACACAACACTCACACAAGAAAATCATGACATTAAAAGGTTAATATGCTTATGGTCATTCACTTTATTTCTGTTCACCAGTTTAGAGGACCCCATGTTAGTTGGTTCAGACAGCTGGCTGTGTGTATATTGTTATTCATACGTGGATTGTGGATGTGTACCCCACTCGCTATTTCTGCTTTCTTTGTCTCTATATATCTCCCGCAGACGCTGTCAGTCTCTCTGACTGATTTTATGACGTTGACCTCTTTTGCTCCTTGCTCTCTCCATTCTTTCGCTGTCTGTGTGTAACCGAGGTTCACTGGATTCATTTCTGCGTTTCTCCTGGGAGGAGAGATTCAGTGGGATGAGTATGTTTGCTCTGGAGTTTAGATTAATCAGAGGTGATCTTATTTAAAAGCATGAAACTGGGAAACAGTTTGACAGTGTAAATGTTGAGAGGCTGTTCCCCCCAACCCTGGCGAAATTATTAAGAACAAAAACACAGGGTGGATGATGTAAGAGGAGTTTGGAATGTTTGGGAGAGGTGAAGCTTGGAATTGGAAGATGGGAATGATGCAATTGAAGATTGAGAAGGATGGATAGGAACCTTGGGAATTATGTAGGTCGATTCATTGTAAACTTTGAAATCAGAACAAGCTGAGACACCAGATGAAAAAGCCATATTTGGCTCTATGCATTTTAGGTTATGGAAAGCAAGTTCGCCCATGTGCCCGGCCAGCTCAGTCGGTAGAGCATGCGACTCTTAATCGTGGGTTCGAGCCCCACGTTGGGCGTTGCTGTTTTAAAATTTGTCCCATTCCTGGGTGAATTCTGTTTCTCCAGAAGTGTCACCGCTCAAACTGAGTCTTTCTCGTTTCTACTTTGTTTATCTCACAGTTGCGGCTTTCTGACTGAAAACTGCCTCCGGTTCACTGGAAGGCGGTGTATTCAGCACTGAACTGAGCGAGAGGTTTTGTTCTCATTTATTATGAGATTTAAACACAGATCTGCGAGATTGTGTCAGTGGGAACAATAATCATCTCCATTGTAATTCAATCACTCCAGCCTTCCATCCTATCAAAAGACCGTTTGTTCTTTCCTCCTCTCCCTCTCTATTTTCCATGACTCTGTACTCGTTTGTAAACCATTAAATCACTAATTTGTTCCAGTTAGGGTCAAAGGTCAGCAACCTGAATCATTCACTCTCTTTCCCTCTCCACAGAAGCTGCTGAAGCTGATGAGTGCTTCCAACATTTTCTGTTTTGAGGTGGGATTTGCAGCAATTACAATTCCTAGTTTTGGATCACAGTGGATCACTTTTCTCTGACTGAACCTTACCTGTTTAAATAGTTAAAGGGCTGAGGTTTTAAATAATAAGACACCAGAATATGTCACCCTGTTTGACATGAAATTAAACAAAATGAGAATTAATCATTTCATAAAATGCTGCTAATGCAATGTATATTTCATTGTCAATGCCAGCATTTGTTGTCCATCCCTATTTCCCACTGAACTGAGCATTTTGTTCGGCCATTTCAGAGGGCAGTTAAGAGTCAATCACATTGCCTTGCGTTTGCAGTCCAATGGATACCAGAAAGGGGAAGGATGGCAGATTTCCTTCTGCAAAAGATCCACATGAGTTTTCATGACAATCAGAAAATAAAGCTTCATTACTGAGACTAGCTTTCACTTCCGTTTCAGTTCTAGACTGTGGTGGGATCGTGACCTGTGAGCCTGAGCCATGGGATTCATACTCCACTGATGTTACCACTATGCCACCATCTTCCCAGAAGGGTATAAGTGTAAATCCTTCACATGGAATCAAAACGCTTAATTTCACATTGAAAACAAAGATTTAAAGCAATGTAGTGTGGAAATCAATGTCAGATACTCAGGATACCGGGGAATTGATGAGATATCTATTACTTTCATTCAAAGACAGAAAAATGTGGTGAATCCTCAGCGTGAGTGATGAAGGAGCTGCGCTCCGAAAGCTCGTGATTCCAAATAAACCTGTTGCACTTTACCCTGATGTTGTGAGAATTCATAACGGGTACTGAAGGTCATTTCATTTACAATTCGCAATGGATGATTTTGATAAAATTAACAACTTTCAGCAAATCGCACCGCAATCACATTGGGGATGATGCAGTGTGTTACTCTCCTGGCCTCATTGCACAAGCTCCAGAGGATGATTGCTCAAGAACACAAACAGTTGAGCGATAAAGAGGTCGACGGCTTCATTGATCAGTGATTACCCGAGGGTACGACACACACACAGACACGCACGCAAACGCACACGGACACACACGCACACACAGACACGCACGCACGCATGCACGCACAGACAGACGCACGCACGCACACACTTGCTCAAGAATGCTCTAGCCATCTCAATTTCCATGTTGGTCCTGTCGTTAGAATTCACAGCTTTCACTGTTGCGGTCTGGGTGCGATTCCCGGTCAGGGAATGATGATTTATTGCTCTCGTGCAACACATGAATTAAGGAGAGGGGGCATTGCTTCCTGATCGAAAACGGGAGCGATACTTGTGGCAGATTGAATAGCAAAGAGGAAAAATCTGCACGATTCCACAATCCTGTCAACTACCCACAACAATCCATTTACATTAAGAAGTCTCACAATGCCAGGTCGACTTGGAGTCAGGAGCTTTCGGGGCGCTGGTAAAACATGATGCTGTGAGACTTCTTATTATGCCCACCCCAGTCCAACGCCGGTATCTCGACCTCATACTTACATTGCAATTGCTGGTAAATCCTGTCAGAATGAGTGAGTTACCTTCTACTGCATTAAGTTTCACTGTCGCTCACCACATTCAAAAAGCAATGTTTGTTATAAACCTTATTGTGGTAAATCTGTTGAAAAACTTCAGCTTATCACAGCTCCGCTTTCATCTCATTGGAAGCTAATGTGAAAAGATGAACAATTTCAAAGCTGAACAACATGCACGAGACTGGAAGGAAATGCGACTGTGAATAATTGACACTGCATATTCCTGTACTCAGTATCTGGGAGAATCAGGAAGATGAAATCCTGGTGGTCCACTGTTTAGGATTCGGCGCTTTCAGGGTCATAGATCGGCTTCGATATGCTAAGATTTAAAGTTCTTGATAATCCATTGAACAAACTTGAATTGTTTCCTGATCGAAAACAGCTCTATCAGAAGCAGTGGAGTTAGATCTATATTTCTGTCCGAATTGGAAATGTCACATGGGCAACTGTTCAAGAACAAACACAGATAGTGAAGGACAGTGATAGGCTGCAAAGCGCTGCCAATAGAGATGGGGATACAAGGTCAAATCTGTATGACAATGGGGTACATTTTATCGATTAGATTGACACAAACATCTCCTAGACCTGGATCCAAATCTCAGCCAAATCACAAGAAAACATCTCGCTAACTTAAACGCTAAGCTCTCCGACTTCACTCAGAAACCAGTTACGATGAGACAAAGCGGCATGCAATCTGACCGCTCGATCCCCCTCAATAAAACTACATTGAATCCCGAGGACCAACTGACAGCTGAGGGGGTATAGCTCAGTGGTAGAGCATTTGACTGCAGATCAAGAGGCCCTCGGTTCAAATCCGAGTGCCCCCTTTCTTGTTTAATTGATACTTTTCTTTTCAATTCCAACTGTCTTTCATTGGCTGCAAAGCGCGTGGTGACGTCCAGCAACCGGGAAAGGCGCGACATGAATACAAGTCGATCTTTCTTGAATTATCTTTAATCCGAATCCTTTGGCTACTGACCCTCATCAGTGGAAACAGTTTGTCCCTATCTACTTCATCAAGCGGCCCTTTCCCTTGTTAGCAGAAGCGGGTAACCACGAAATCGCAGCAATACTGTGGGGAGGGAAATAGTCAAGGGGCTTGCATAGTATTGCAAACGATGTGGTCATGTTGTAGTTCTCGACTATATTTTACGAAAAGAGAATTAGGGTTGGATACATCCAGCACTCGCTGATACCCTGATATGGTGTGTCTTAGTTTCAGTGGCGGAATTTCGTCCTGCGTTCAACTCGTAAGCAAATGTTTGGTGGCTCACTACCATCCAGAGGCGGAGGTTGTACTTTTATTTTCCCGACCAGCATTCATTGTCGCGCAGTTCCGGCTTGTGAACCTAGGCAACAATAAAAATATTTCTCAAATGTTGCCGTTCTACTGTGGTCAGGTGTTGTCAACATTACTTATTTAATGACTATTCGTATCATACATATCACATGGTATAATATATATTCATTTCAAACATGCAATTAAAGTTCAGAATTAGAGTCTTTGCTGGATGTGTTTGTGTGTCAGTTCTCCGATGAGTCCTCATCTGAGACTGGGAAACAATCTCTCAGTATTCTGTCGGTTCAATAAGATTGCTTCTCAGTCTTCTAAACTCCAGGGAATTTCAGCCCAATTTGCACAGCCTCTCATCCCAGGAGAACTCTCTCATCGCTGGAACCAACCAAGTGGACCGTCTCCAATGGAAGGATAGCCTTTTTTCCAAAGAAAAGCCTCGTGGATATCAAAAACGCTCCGAATATTTCACAGTTGCTCCTAACAAAACCCTGTATAAATGTAAATTGGCGTTTTTATTCTTATACAGCAATCTGCTGGCAATAAAGACCAAGATGCCATTTCCCTTCCTATTGTGATTTATATAAATGATCTGGAAGAAGGAGTAACTGGGGCGATCAGTAAGTTTGCGGACGACACAAAACTGGGAGGGCTTGCAGATAGTGAGGAACATTGTCAGAGGCTACAGAAGGATATAGATAGGCTGGAAATTTGGGCAAGGAAATGGCAGATGGAGTTCAATCCTGATAAATGCGAAGTGATGCATTTTGGTGGGAATAATGTAGGGAGGAGCTACACGATAAATGGAAGAACCATAAAGGGTGTAGAGACGCAGAGGGACCTGGGTGTGCAAGTCCACAGATCTTTGAAGGTGACGTCACAGGTGGAGAAGGTGGTGAAGAAGGCATATGGCATGCTTGCCTTTATAGGACGGGGCATAGAGTATAAAGGTTGGGGTCTGATGTTGCAGATGTATAGAACGTTGGTTCGGCCGCATTTGGAATACTGCGTCCAGTTCTGGTCGCCACACTACCAGAAGGACGTGGAGGCTTTGGAGAGAGTACAGAGGAGGTTTACCAGGATGTTGCCTGGTATGGAGGGGCTTGGTTATGAGGAGAGATTGGGGAAACTGGGGTTGTTCTCCTTGGAAAGACGGAGGATGAGGGGAGACTTAATAGAGGTGTATAAAATTATGAAAGGCATAGATAGGGTGAACGGTGGGAAGCTTTTCCCCGGGTCGGTGGTGACGTTCACGAGGGGTCATAGGTTCAAGGTGAAGGGAGGGAGGTTTAACACAGATATCAGAAGGACAGATTTCACACAGAGGGTCGTGGGGGCCTGGAATGTGTTGCCGGGCAAAGTGGTGGAGGCGGACACACTGGGAACGTTTAAGACTTATCTAGACAGCTATATGAACGGAGTGGGAATGGAGGGATACAAAAGAGTGGTCTAGTTTGGACCAGGGAGCGGCGCGGGCTAGTTGTTCCTTGTTTCTCGTTTCAAGGCTTCATTCTATGATCATCTTGCTGGTGCCAGTACAGAGCGAGACTGCGGATAGTTGGGAACCTGTCTCGGGGGCAGGGAATTCATATGGTGTTCGTGGAAGTGGAAATGACTAGGGTTGGGAAGCATTTTCCGATCAGGGCCATTGTGATCTCCTGGACTCGTTTCGATCGCCTCAGGGGGTCGGAGAGGAATTTCCCAGATTTTATTTTCCCCATATTGGCCCTGGGGTTTTTCACTCTGGGTTTTCGCCTCTCCCTGGAGATCACATGGTCTGGAATGGGGGGGTGGGGGTGAGTTAATAGGTTGTAATGAACAAAGCATCGTAGCTGTGAGGGACAGCTCGGTGGATAGGATATTGGTATGTAGATAGGCTGGAAAATTGGGCGGGGATCCTGGATTCAGGATTCAATCCTGGACCGGGGAGCGGCGCGGGCTTGGAGGGCCGAAGGGCCTGTTCCTGTGCTGTATTGTTCTTTGTTCTTTGTTGTTTGTTGTTTGTTTGCTGCGCCACCATGCTATCTTCCTGCGTTCCTTGTCCAAACACACCCAAATCTCTTTCAACATAAACGCTTATAACTAGGATAGACGATGGCCTGGTGATATTATCGCGAGACTATTAATCTAGAAACGCACCCAATTTTATGTGGCCCCGGTTTTGAATCCTGCCACGGCATGTTGTGGAATTTGTATTCAATAAAAACTATCTGGAATTAAGAATCTACTGATGACCATGAAACCATTGCCGATTGTCGGAAAAAGAAACATGGAGTTCGGTAATGTGCTTGAGGGAAGGAAATCTGCCGTCCCTTATCCGACCTGGCCGACATTGACTCCAGAGCTGTAGCAACGTGGTTGACTCTCAACTATCCTAGGGCAACCAGGATGGGCAATAAATGCTGGCCAGCCAGCGACACCCATTTCTAATGAATTAAAAAATAATAGGTCACCTTTTCAAACATTGTCTGCTCTTTCTCCGTTTATGAACAAGAGAATATCTTTCTGGGCAACATGGTGGCACTGCTGCCTCACAGCGTCAGGGACCCAGTTTCAATTCCCGGCATTGGTTACTGTCTGTGCAGAGTCGGCATGTCTTTCTCGTGTTGCGTGGGTTTCCTGCGGTGCTCCTTCTTACTCCCACAGTGTGAAAGATGTGCTGCTCGGTGCATTGGCCATGCTAAATTCGCTGTCAATTTACCCGAGAAGGTGCCGGTTCTGCGGACGAAGGAATTGTCACAGAAACTTCATTGCAGTATTACTGTAAGCTTAATTAAAAAACTTTAAATTGTCCAACTTTATACCCGATGTGCTCCAACCACTGAGTTATGGAGCCAATTCCTGCGCCCAGCTCGGAGTTAGTGTATCATCATCAGTGGAGCAAAGAAGAGGTTGAATTTTCAGGTGGGCGATATTTGATGGATGTGGAAATATCCGAGGTGGAGAACAAGGAGTTAATCAATGCGATTTGAAAGAGGAAGAATTTGACATGTGTGTCAGTTGCTTTTGTGATAAATATCTGCCGTGTCATTCTTCTTCAGAGTTTACTGTTGTTGTTACATCTCTGATTTTTCCAGCTCTGATACAATTCATTCAGCTGACGATTAAACTTGTTTCTTCCTTAACATACACTGTGAGGCGTGTTTTCGTTTAATGAAGAGTTGAATAAGAAGTTTTCTAGTACTTGCCTGGGACTCCAACGCGGAACGTGGCGCCGAAACCTGACCACGGGACGCCAGGAAAGCTAATATCAGAGATCTGAAATTCGTTGATAACCATCTCTGTCTCCACTGCTTCATTTCAGGTCACTTTCGCTACTGACATTGTCACACAGTCATTCTAACATCTTATAACCAACTGAAACAAATTATGTCTTCATCCTTCATGTTCAAAGACTTTCGGCTCCAGAAACTAAGTACGTGCAGAGCAACGTGCCGTTTAGTTAACAGTTTATCATCAATTCCGGGCTTTTGCGGTGGAAACATTGACTCTGAACCACTAGACCACCCAGGCTCCACTGTCACTGGCTCAATGTTGCCTTGTCCACCATTCCTGGTGTCATGTAATCCATCCGACCTTGTGCTCTATCACAGAAATTCCTTTTCTTCCTTTTGCTGAGTGATTCCTGACTTTACAATCAGAAAATACTGGGAATACTCAGCAGGCCAATTCATGTTTAGTGACAAACGCGCAAATAATTCCAGTAATCGAATCCCTCTGAAATAAAAAACATTTGGATTTTTTTTCTGTGAAGGCAAAATACTGCGGATGCTGGAACCTGAAACAAAAATAGAAAAATGCTGGAAAATTTCAGCAGGTCCGACAGCATCTGTAGAGAGAGAATAGCGCCAACGCTTCGAGTCCGGAGCTATGACGAAGGGTCATCCAGGCTTGAAACATTGGCTCTATTTCTCTCCACTGATGCTGTCAGGTCTGTTTAGATATCCAACCTTTTCTCTTTATGATGAAAGTATTTCTGCCGGGATTAAACAGGGGACCTTTCGCGTGTAAGGCGAATGTGACAATCACAACACCACAGAAACATTGCGATGCAATGATTCAAGGAAACTGGTTCCAAAACCTGTCAATTGCCAACAATAATTTACATTTGAGTTGCATGGTATTCTGTGACAACAAAGATAGTTCGTCAAGATAATTAACTGGACATATAGCGGTGATAAGATTCGATCACACGCTTCAACTAATATTACTGCCCTGTACGTAGTCTCACAGCACCAGGTTTATTTGGTAGCACGAGCTTTCGGAGCACTGCCCCTTCATCAGGTGAGTCACGTGATGAAGGGGATGTGCTTGGACTTTAACCTGGTGTTGTGAGACTACTTACTGTGCTTATCCCAGTCCAACGCTGGCAACTCCACATCATTACTGCCCTGAACTCATCAATGGAGTACAATTGGCACACATGACCCATTGAGCCTCCTTCACGACTTAATCAAGGCAGACCCACAGCCTCAATCGCAATTTCCCACCTAATCCCGATAGCCCTTCATCTACTTAGATTCCAACAACTCTCCACCTCAACCTTCAATGTCTTCATCAACTGAAGATCCACAGACCTCTGTGCGGCGACAGAATTGATGCAAGATGGCGCCCGAGCGAGGCGACCACTTGCAAGCTATTCGCAGCATACCTTCTAACTCTATCTTTTCCTCTTGTTCTATGCTTCTAAAACTTCATTGTCACTCTTTTAAACTCTCCTACAATGCTGAATTCATTTTCTTACACCCCAGCTATGACTGTAGCACTACATTATGCACTCTCTCGTCTGCTTCTCTATGAACGGAATGCTTTGTCTGTACAGCGTGCAAGAAACAATACTTTCCACTGTATGCTAATACATGTGACAATAACAAGTCAAAGAATTCCAAAGATTCACAAGCCTTTGAGGGAAGAAATGTCTCCATATCTCAGTCATAAATGGCTGAAACGCTATCCAGAAAATGTGAGCCCAGAGTACCTTACTGAGGCACGTTTTGCCACCGTATAACTGTAACATCACTCATTTGCCATGGCTAATCCATATAGCCTACAACAGCTGCACCATGCGTGTGACAGTGGACGCAGAAAAGCAACAATATGCCAGTGGCGACTTTGTTGAGGGCATTTTTTCAATAAATGGCGAAGAACAAAGTAACATTTTGTCTGCTCCAATCCAGTTCAGATGCAACAACGATCTCGAATCCGGGAAAATTAAAACAAAATATTAATTTCGATGATGTTTCGACCTGATTTTGAATCGGGGAGCTCATCGTATATGAAATGAACATGTTAACTCCTACAATCCAGAAACTCTGCTCACTACTATTGTGCCCGGTCCAGAATATCAAACCGTGCAGTCTGATTGCAGTTTAAATCCTTGTTTTCTGGAATTACAATTCTGTTGACAACCTTAGCCATGTGGCAGAGTCATCGATCTCACATAAGATTCAGAAAATAACATTTGTCACGAATTTGCTCTCTTTCTCCATGACTGCAGTTGCAGAATATTATTCAAGCACTGGAAAATTGTAAATGCCACATGGCGGTGAGATAGTGTGATGCATTAATATTTAATAACAAATAGAGTTGGGACAGTTGCTTTGAAAAGGTTTTGTCAGTTTTTTTGAACACAATAATCAGTATACTTCAGGAACACAGGTGACAAATGGAAGTGTTTAGAATTTGATGCGTGTCCACAGATTCTGCCACACCTGCTGAGAATTTCCACCATCTCATGCTTGTATTATAAATACAGGTTTTATCAGAACATAAAACGGCAAGACGGCAATGATAAATGAAATAGTCCCACAAGCTGTTCGCCTGTAACTTTCTATTTCCAAAACCCACCAATCTCATCATTGCTGATCCTGTGAAACTTACCTTGTAAAACACGGCAGGCATTCATCTCTCAAAGAACTGAAACGCCTCAAATGTGAACTATCTGCTCTTAATCTCAGGACTTTGCAATTATAAAAACAGCATTCTGGTGGAAGTTTAACTCTGTCCTCAATCCACTGATCTTTGCCGACTTGCTGTCTATTTCCCTCATTGAACACATTTCAGGTTGGGACAGACAGATTCCTGATCTTTCCGGGAAAGAAGAGGCGTGTGCAGGAAAATGGCAACCCAAGATCAAACATGGGTTAAAGTTTCGAGTTCAGTTATTGAGTTTAATAATATTTGAAATACATAAATTGTTACAAATAATATGTTAGAGATAAATGTTCAATAAACTAACGTCGGCTAACAGTAGAGGCAGAAACACACGATAAGTCTTTTTCAATGTTGCCCAAGGACTCAGTGACACTCAGAAACCGAGAGACAATGAAAGCAGATGGAGAGAAAAAGAAGCGAAAGCGCAGTCCCTGGATGCTCTCGAACCACTAACTTTCCGGTTAATAATCGAACGTGCTAACCAATTGCGCCACAGAGACTGAGACAGCTGCAGCCCACATGGCATCCTAAATCAGGGTGTCAGCGTGTTGGCTGCAAATTCGACGCCAATTCAATTTTCACCAAACCTGTCACAGTAAGACCAAATGATGGCATCGTTTACAAATCTAAACATGCATTTCTTTTAAATTTTACCCCACAGTGTTGCTGTGTGTCATGGTGAATCCCTTCTCCTAACATGGGAAAAGGGCCGTTTTAATAGAGCAGGGAGGGACAGACTGTTTCCACTGACAGTAACAGAGGACTGGGATTGAAGATCATGAAATGTTTGCATTTATATAGAACCTCTCCCGACCACCGCACGTAACAAAGCGCTTTCCAGTCAAATACGGGCAGTTTTAATTGAAAAAAAATTAATTAAGCGCGGATGGAGGCATTCGATTTGAATGCAGAAACGTCTTGACCTGTAGTGAAATGCTCTGCCCCGAAGCTACATTGCCTTAATACAAGCCCTCCGTTTTGTCGCTCCTTAGTGCTCTGTCTCGCGTGGTGTATGCTTATGTTTGCTCCTCTGTGTGCGTGACTGTGCTTACGTACGCCAAGGGCGTGAACACGTTTTTTTTACCATCACACACTCTATTCACTTACTTCATAAATCTTCATGATGAATGTACATAAGATGGCAAAGGCTTAAAGTTGCGAGATGAAATTGACCCTTTCCGTTATTTGTGAGTGGAGACAGCTTATTGACTGAGTTCCCGTATGTTCCATTGTGAAAGATGTTCAAACATTTTCTTTGATCAACATTTAAACAGACAGCGGATTCACTCGGTGTGACGGTGGGTTCCAGTTCTATATCTCTGATCACAGCATCAATTCATGTCACTTGCTGTGAACCAATATTTCTAATAGGTTGGATGCTCCAATATTTTTAATACGTTGGATGTTTAATCTAATTTACTTCATTTTATATTTCATTATTTCATCTCAGATCTATTTCCACCAGAGGCAAGTCTCTCTCTCAAGATGTTCTGTTTAGGTAGAACATAAGTTAGTCCTTCATTCAGTGGCAACAACGATTACTTTTCGCTGCAGTATGAAAGCGGCAATGACGTGAAATAATCACACAAGCTGCTCATGTGTTCCTCTCAATTCCCAAAATCCACCAACTTCATCACTGCAGTTCTCTGTAATCGTTGTGCAGTCCACTCACCGGTTACCTATTATCCGCAGCACACGTGACTGCTTCAAAGGTCTTGTGCATGATTTCATTGTGCGGTGCAAACATTCTGTAATACTCTGCTTTCCTGACGCTCAGGCCATGGACCACAAAGTACTTGCTCATTTATCTCTCTTGAATTGTACCCTATCAGGGCCCTTTCCTGTTGGTGTGTTTCCTAGCTCCTGGGTATCACTTGTTTAAAACTTCCTACATTTCCAAACTTTACCAGCTTAAATGAAAGGTTGTCGAGGTGTAAGAAGAGAGTCCTTTCTCTGTGTGCACTTGCTGCCTGACTTCCTGAGTGTTTCCAGCGCTTCCAACTTTCACTGCAGCTGTCTGATCAGATTTGTGTGACAATATAATATCCGTATTTGAGCAGCTCTGTCAACAGCGGCTCGTTGGTCTAGGGGTATGATTCTCGCTTTGGGTGTTATGATTCGCAAAACTGCGAGAGGTCCCGGGTTCAAATCCCCGACGAGCCCCATTGTTGTTGTTTGCGATGGCAAAGTCTTGTTCATTACTTGATGAGTTTACCTGCGGTTTCGTTTGAGAAACTGACAATACAGGGGATCTAATAACACAACGCACTCAAAAGTATTTAAAAAGTTGACCCTTCTTTTGGACATTCCCATTATTCCTAGTCAACGATTCAGAGGACCCAATGCTTGTGGGTTCCGGCCGCTGGCTTTGTGTGCACCGTTATTCATTCATACGATGTGGCTGACTCCCCCACGTACTGTCTATATCTGTCTCTCTTTGTTTCTGTGTATCGATCTGTCTTTTTCACTCTCTCAGACTCTCTCTGTACCTCTATCAACTTTCCATATTGTGTTCTTATTTCCCTCTATTCTCGCAGTGTCTGTGTAACCAAGATTCACTGGATTGATTGCTGTGATGAGACAGTTGCCCTTGGAGGAGAGATTTATTGTGACTACCCTGTTCTCTCTCGAGTTTGGAATAATGAAAAGTGATCCCACTGAAAAGTCTGCAACGGCGAGACTGTTTGACAGTGTACATGCTGAGAGATTGTTTCCACCCCCCCCCTCACACACTCGCCTCCCTACACCCCTCCACCGCATCCCCCCCCCCCCCGGCCCCCTACACCCCTCCTCCTCCCCCGCCTCTTGCTCGAGTCTGGAGTGTTTTAAACTGGGCTCACAATATCCGGATAGTACGTCAACCATTTAGGACCGAGGTGAGGAGAGAATTCTTCACTCAGAGACTTGTGAATGCTTGGAATTCTGTAGCCCAACGGTCTGCGGGTCCTCAACCAGTGAGAATATTGAATACTGAGAAGGAGAATTGTTTTGAACTCGAAGGGAGTTAAGGGATTCGGGATTTGGTGGCAAATTGGTGTTGAACGTGGGATTCACCGTGATCTTATTTCATGGTGGAGGAGAGTTGAAGGGAAATATGACCCACTCCTTCTCCATCGATTCTGTCCATGGCAACAGCAACCGTGACAGCATTCCTTTTCTACAGGTAAATTTGACCTTTGGTCCCAGCACTGAACTGATGTTTTGTGGAGGCGTGGGATCGAGTCCCACTTTTTTTAAATATTTCAATTGATTTAGTTTAGATTTCATGAAATACTTTTGTTCGATCATGCCATGGCTCAGATTTAATGCAGCAGGAAACATCTTATTCACTTGGACAAAAGGAGCCAGCAGAGACGATGTAAATACAAGTTGTTCGGGACAATTGGCAGGATTGTGGAATGGGATGGAAATTTAATCCTTATTTATCAAAGTGGCACAAGTACCACTCCTGTTTTCGAGTAGGAAGTAATTTCAGCTCCTCTTCATTCATGTGCTGCACGACAGCAATAGAGTTGCATTCACTGACCTGGAATTAAACCCAGGCCGCGGTACTGAAAACTCCGAATCCTCCGAGTACTAACCACCAGACCAGCAGGGAAGGTGTCTGCCTGCACTTTAACCTCACCCATTTATATTAAATTTGGACTTTATTTTCATTTCAGTTTTTGTTTTAGACCTGCGATGGGCAAAATGCCATGTTTAGATGGAACATGCGTAACTCCTTCAGCCAGTGACATCACTGTTTGCTGTAACCTGGAACATGAAATCGACAGTGAGGTGAAATAGTCCCACAGGTTGCTCTTGTGTATCTTTCAGTTTCCAAAATCCACCAACCTCATCATTGTGGCTCCAATGAAACAAACAACGCAAACATAGCAGCCTTGTAATAAGGAACTGACACGCAATTAGTTTGAACTCCATTCTTTCCATCGCAGAATTTTGCCGTACTAAAAATACCATCCAGGTGAAAGTTTACCTTTCCCTCGTTCCACAGTAAGAAGTCTCACAACACCAGGTTAAAGTCCAACAGGCTTATTTGGAATCATGAGCATTCGGAGAGCTGCTCCTTCATCAGGTAAGTGTAGAGGCAGGTTTCACAAACACGGCATATATACACAAAGACACAATTGTAAGATAATGGTTGGAATGAGAGTTTTTTCAGGCAATCAAGTCTTTACAGGTACAGATAATGCAAGTGGCGAGAGGGACAATCACAAGTTAAGGAGGTGCGAATTGTCTCAAACCAGGACAGTTAGTAGGATTTTGCACTTCCACGCAAATTGGTTACATGTAGTGCGACATGAATCCAAGATCCCGGTTGAGGCCGTGCTGATGCAAGCGGAACTTGGCTATCAGCTTCTGCTCGGCGATTCTGCGTTGTCCTATGTCTTGAAGGCCACCTTGGAGAGTGCTTAGCCGGACGTCCGAGGCTGAATGCCCTTGACTGCTTAAACGTTCCCCGCAAGGAAGGGAACACTCCTGCCTGGTGACTATTGTGCAGTGTCAGTTCAGCCGTTGTAGCATCTGCATGGATTCGCCGATGTACGACGCCTCTGGACATCGTTTTCTACGTATGAGGTAGACAACGTTGGCCGAGTTGCATGGGTATGTACCGTGTACCGGGTGGAGAGAATTTTCATGTGTGATGATGGCATCCATGTCGATGGTCCGGCACGTCTTGCAGAGATTGCCTTGGCAGAGTTGTTTTGTGCCGTGGTCGCTGTTTTCCTGAAGGGTGGGTAGTTTGCTGCTACCAATAGTCTGTTGGAGTTTGCGCGGTTTTTGAAGGCAAGTGGTGGGGGTGTGGCGATGGCCTCATCGATGACATGTTGAAGGCTCCGAAGAAGATGCCGTAATTTCTCCGCTCCGGGGAAATACTGGACGACGAAGGGCACACTGTCGGCCATGTATTCTGTTTGCCTTCTGAGGAGGTCAGTGCGGTTTTTCGCTGAGGCGCGGCGGAACTGTCGATCAATCAGTCGAGCGTCACATCCCCTTGTTACGAGGAGATGCACCTCATTCTACTGACCTTTGCCAACTTGCTGTGTTTTAACTTATAATAAAACCTTTATTGATAATAAAAACAGCAGAAGTTCTAAGTTCTCAGTAGGTTTGTGCTCCTGTATCTCTGTTTAAGTCCCTGCATCGCTGTGTTGTGCATCTATATCTGTCTGTGTGCCCCTTACTCTGTGCATTCCCCTGTATCGTGTATACACCGCTCTCTCTCTGTGTGTGCCCCTAAATATGTGTATGCCCAATCTCTATGTGTGTGCCCCGGGTCTGTGTATGCCCAATATCTCTGTGTGTGCCGCTGAGTCTGTGTGTGCCCCTGAATTTGTGTACGCCCCACTACCTCTCTGTGTCTGTCCCTGTATCTGTGTGTGCACCACTCTGTGTGTGTGTGTGCCGCAGAGTCTGCGTGTGCTCCTGGCTCTCTGTATGCCCCAGTATCTCTGTTTGTGTGCTCCTGTATTTCTGTTTGTGTGTGTGTGTGTGTGCCCCTCTATCTCTGAGTGCCCCTCAATCTGTGCGTCTCCCTGTATCTGTGTGAACCCTGGTATCTGTGTGAGTGTGCGTCCCTGTATCTACCTTCATGTGTGTCACTGTATATGCGTGTTTGCCACGGTATCTTTGTGTCTCTCCGTGTGTGTATGCGTGTATGTGCGTGCACGCGCGTGTGTGCGTGTCTGTGTATCTGTTTGTGTGTGTGTGTGTCCATGTATCTGTCTTTCTGTGTCCCTCTATTTGTATGTATGTCCCTCCCTCTATCTGTGTGTGTGACCCTGTATCTGTGTGTATGCCCCCATGTCTCTGTTTGTGCCCCTGTATCTGTGTCTGTGTGTCCGTGTATCTAAATATGCACATGTATCTGAATGTGCCCTTGCAACTGTGTGTGCCTCAGTATCTGTGTGTCCCTGTAACTGTGTGTGTGAGCCCCTGTGTCTGTGAGGTTTTCAGTTTCTCTCTGTCTGTTCCCCTGTGTGTGAGCGTGTGCTTTTGAGTATGGTTTTTAAGTTTGTGTCTATATATATAAGTCTGTGTGTTTGTTTGGGTGAGAGAGTGTGTATATGGCAGCATGTGTTTATGAGAGTGTTTCTGAATGCGTAACTGTGCGTGTGTAAGTACATGTTTGTGTTGAGTGAGTGTCAGTGCGACATTGAGACATTGTAAAACAGAAGCATACTTCAAATTTGAAAGAAAATGACATTAACCAAACTCTCCATTTTGGATGCTATCAGTTCCAGAAACAATTGAAGCAACATTTAGCCTCTGTGTTTATTGTGTGTTAGGGAATGGCCCACCAGTTTCACAAGAGCCAACACCGAAACCTTCCCTGATGAATATGTACGAAACTTGTAGAGGTATATAACTGGCAGGGCAAATCGGAACAAGAATGGAGGTTGAACATTTTCATTCCAACACAGATGGGTTTTTTTTCTGTATCACAGTAACTTTTATAATGTAGGCCAAGAGCTTCAAAATGGGAAAAGCTTATTATGGAGTTTGCACATTCTCCTTGTGTCTGCGTGGGTTTCCTCCGGGTGCTCCGGTTTCCTCCCACAGTCCAAAGATGTGCGCGTTAGGTTGATTGGCCATGCTAAAATTGCCCCTTAGTGTTATGAGATGCGTAGGTTAGAGGGATTAGTGGGTAAATATGTAGGGATATGGGGGTAGGGCCTGGGTGGGATTGTGGTCGGTGCAGACTCGATGGGCCGAATGGCCTCCTTCTGTACTGTAGAGTTTCTATTTCTATTTCTATTTCGATCGAGCACGGATACAGTGTGAATAAAGGCTGTGAAGATACAAAATAATTTCAAGTTTGCCGACGACATCACTGTAGTGGGTTGGATCTCAAACAATGACGAGACAGAGTACAGGAATGAGATGAACAATATGGTTAACTGTTCCGGCGACAATAATCTCTGCTTCAATGTCAATAAAACAAAGGAGATTGTCATCGATTTTAGGAAGCGAAAAGGAGAACATGTCCCGGTCTACATCAACGAAGACGAAAGCTTCTAGTTTTTAATGTGTCCAGATCACCAACAACCTGTCCTTGTCCCCCCATGCCGACACGAAAGTTAAGAAAGCCCACCAACGCTTCTACTTTCTCAGAAGACTAAGGAAATTTGGCATGTCAGCAACGACTCTCACCAGCTTTTACAGATGCACCATAGAAATCATTCTTTCTGGTTGTATCACAGCTTGGTATGGCTCCTGCTCTGCCTAAGGCCGCAAGAAACAACAAGAAGGCATGAATAGAGCCCAATCCATCACGCAAACCAGTCTCCCATCCATTGACTGCCGCTGCCACGGCAAAGCAGCCAGCATAATTAAGGATCCCACGCACCCCGGACATTCTATCTTCCACCTTCTTCCGCGGGAAAAATATACAAAGTCTGAGGACACGCACCAACCGACTCAAGAACAGCTTCTTTCCTGCTGCCGTCTGGCTTTTGAATGGACTTACTTTGCATAACGCTGATCTTTCACTCCACCCAAGCTATGACTGTAACATTACATTCTTCAATGTCTCGTTTCCTTCTCTATGAACGATATGCTTTGTCTTTTCCCTGTACTGTTCACTGTATGTAATATACGTGACAAAAATAAATCAAATGCAATCAAAGAAATAAAATCTGCGCCTTAAAATGATTTCGTTTTCAATCTTCAAAGAATCATTGTGTAATTTAGTGGATTATATTGGAAACATTGACGTTTATTAGTGTCACAATTAGGCTTACATTAACATTGCAATGAAGTTACTGTGAACATTCTTTATAAGGATCTGTGTGTCTGTGTGAGTGTATGCGTGTGCGCATGTCTGTGTCTGTGTGTGTTTGTGACTCTGTATTTCTGTGAACGAGTGCGCGCCCCTGTATCTCTATGTGTGTATGTTTGCGCGTGTGGGCCCCTGTAAATGTCTTTGTGTATGTGCGCGCTGCTGTAAATGTCTGTGTGCGCGTGCCCCTATAAGATTAAACCTTGAAAATGTCTGACAGTGAATTACAGAGGGAAGAAAAGTTTGCCCACTCCCATTTTGAATGTGATTTAACCTCTGATAACTGCATCGAATGCACGCATTGCAGTCTGAAATAACATCAACTTCAATGTCCAGACCATGTCTCCAAAGGATAATGAAGAACACAGTTCCTGTGCGGTGTCTGGTTATATAAAAGGGCGAATGCGCCAGCCGAGCTCCTTCTGTATACTCAAATCTCGGACAATATCGTTCAATAGTCACACTTCAGCAAAAGGTTCGCGGATGCAGCCATCCAGACACTGAACTTTGAGACTCACAAATCTGCAGTTGCTGTGCGGCGCCAGCAGATGGTGGTGTTGTATCACTTTAACGACAAGATAGCAAAACAGGTTTGAGGAGATTTTTAGGTTAAATTTATTTCCTTGTTTCCCCAGAAAGGAACCAACAAGTAAAGCAACGACATTAGTATCTGTGTCAGTAATATTCACAGGGAAATCTGGCCGAAGGATAATGAATTTAATACTGACATTGGCATTCATCTTCCCACGAATAAATATGCGCATTAACAGCTAATTATTTTATGACCTCTTTTATTGATTTGAAGTGATGTGTACTTTTCTCATCCAGACTTATTAAATAATAAAGTTTTATGGTGCGGTGAGGTTTAAGGGACGGGAGGGCTGGCATCTCCATTTGTTGTTGGAGGTGTGTTGGAGTAGACGCAAAATGTCACAGTCACCAATCTCCCTCCCGCTTTGCCATGGGGATACTTTACTCTGGAGCTCATTTTGCCCAGGCCATGCTGAATGTCAGCATTGAAATGATCCAAACCCAGTGCCCTTTGGAAGTAAATTCGATTATTTTTCTATTTCTGCGCTTGCTGTTCATGAATTGATCAGAATAACAAAACAAAAACGGTCTCACTGTGCGTGTCTGACTGAGATGGGGTTTTGTACAGTACACCAGATAAACACACTGTTATGGTAAACTATCTGATCACTGTTTAATAAACTTCACAATTCCAGTAAATGGAAATTTCACCACATTCTTCAGATCCGCTCTGAATTGCGTCTGGGTCATGGCATGAATGCATGTGTTGGTGCAGCAACTCTAGAGTTGAAGCATAAATCCCAGTTCCTGAACAAATAATGGCAAAATAACAGAAATAAATTCAACTTGTACAATCGCTGATTAAGGCAAAACAATAGGAACCCTGACCATAACAGGATAAAATTTCCCGACATCGCAAAGGGTAAGATGGTAGATTTTCTTCACTTCTCTATCTCTTGGCCATTTGAACTTTCCCCGCTCTTTTGCGTCTGAGGTCTACGGAGAACCTTGCTCGACAATAAAATGTGTTTAACGGTTGAAATATTGAACAGCAGATTCAGCAATAAAGGAACAGATGAGGTTTGGAGAAGAAGGCTGTGGAGGCCAGTTCATTGAGTGTCTTTAAGACAGAGAGATATAGGTTCTTGATTGATAAGGGGATCGGGGTTATGGGGAAAAGGCAGCAGAATGGGGATGAGAAAAAATATCAGCCATGATTGAATGGCGGAGCAGACTCGATGGGCCAAGTGGTCTAATGCTGCTCCTATGTCTTATGGTCTTCTGGTCTTTTGGCTAAAATATAATGCAGACTTTCAACTTCTACTCACGCTGGTGAAAACAATTCATCAGAATCTGCATAACAGAAGTAGAGATTATTGGAAAGTACACTATGTCCTCAGACATATAGTACCAGAACGTGTTCTTTGCACTGAGCAGCACACTCACTGTTCCAATAACCACAACTGCCGTTTTCTCAGTGTAGTATTTTATTTTCTGTTTCTGACAAGTAATGGCCACGAATCGATCAAAGGTGAAAGTGACAGTGAACAAGACAGAACAATCGGTGACTGCGTACAGCAGGACGGCATGGATGTTGCACACTTGAGTATGATGCATGAAGATAAATTGATCATTAACTCTGATAGGAATTTGCCTCAATATGAGGTCGATGATGACGACCAGTACACACGCTGCTAACATGGAAATTAGGAACGTGTGACACATTTTGAAAGTCCACACCTTCCGCGAGACAGGATAAGAATCGTCGATAAGTTCACTGTAAGGAAGAGAGACACAATTAACTCATATTTCAGATTGAGAACGGGAGCAGCGGTCTGTCAGGATTCTGGGGAGCAGTTGAAGTATTTGTTTTCACATAATCCAGCCTCAGAATAATATGGATTCACTGGTTCCGCTGAGACCGAGTTCACAATAGGAAAGCACCGCATTGATGTAGCAAGAAAGCAGATTCACCAACAGATCAGATCTGCACTTTCAAGCCTTCTCCATATTTGTATTTGGGAAACACAATGATGCCAATGGGTTTGGACCAAATGTCCCTGGTCCGGGTCACTCTGCTGTGACTCTGCTGTAGACTCTGCATTTGTAGATATTGCATCAGTTGATTTGGAATTGGCTGTGAATCACAGCACTGGAAATTATATATATATTTTTACTGAGGTCAGGACCCTTTAGATACTAAGGCAGGAACAGTGAAAGTGGCCGGTGGAGGTGGGGACGGAGTGGGTGGAGCGAGGAGATGGGGGTGGGGGGGGGGGCGTGGTAGTGGGGAGGGGAGGGAGAGGGAAATAAAGAGCAACCACCAGGCGACAGTAGGGAGAATGGCTGCTGAGAAGGGAGAGAATTTTTCTCACTGCATTAGCACATAAGGAACATGACGTTTGCATATAATAATATTATTAACTGGATCTCATGGACAAGGGTAATATATATAGTGAAATTACACTCACCAGTCACACCAACGGAGTGGGTAGTAAATCCTTCAGACATCGTGACGTACCCAAATAATACGAAGCTCAAGTGGAATAATCCAGAACATGGTTCATCGACTCTGAGATTCAATGATCTCTGGTTGTACTGGAGACCACTCTTATTTTTAACACCGGTGGGCACAATGAAAGCATTGCCTATTTATGGAGTGAGTAAAGTCACCGGTGAAACAATTAAACTTTGTGCCTACACGATTATTCACAATCGCCGAACAAACAAGATGAATTCAGCTTTTCTTGCAAAATACATGTTTATTGAAAGTCCTTTGCAATCAAAGAAAATGATCTGACTGAAGACAAACAAATTGGCCCAAGCAGTTTGGTGAAAAATAGGATTATTGATTAAGACTATGTTACTGAACTGACGTGAATTAAGACAGTAACGAATATTTCTCTCTCATAATGTCAATCTACAATTTCAGAATTTCAATGAAACTGTAATAGTGAAATTGGTGCAGGTTCGGGGAATAATGTTGATGCTTCTGCTAATAAAAGAGAGGTGTCAAAAGCAGGATGATTAGAAATATTACACTGCTGGTATTCAGCAAGAAACAGGTCTTAATCCGATAAAATAACCATCTACCCTTGTATTGTTCACAGATATTATTTTATGGAGATTAACCCGTGCAAGAGGTAAGTCAGGTGTCCAACCTGCGTTCCGAAGCACATGTAAAATTTCCTGTACTTTTGATGATAAGTGAGGATGTGTCCTGTGCCCTTCACCCAACCTTACATCTTCCTTTGCATGCCATGCTGATTTCAGACTGTGTGGATGCAATTCCATCGATCTGCACGTTTTATCTTCTCGAAATATCTTTCACCTTCAATTCACTCTACTTAGTAATATTTAATTCCTTCTATTATTTTTGCTCGAATTTAAAACAAATGTCAGTCCAGCTATTTATAAACCTGACAAAAAAGGACATTATCTTACATGAATTACACCCAATATTATTTATACATACCCATTCAGTTGCACAAAACTCTGGTGATAACTAGAAGAATAGAAAAGTAATGATGCCGAAACGGGCCATTCAGCCCATCATGCATACTCTGGATACAACAGAGACAAATGGAACTAGTGGCTCCGTCTAATCCCACATTCTATCATCTGCTCCGTAGCCTTGCAGGTTCAAGCTCTTCTGATAGTGAGCCCATATGAGAAATAACGTGTATACCTTTGGCTATCGATATATAAAGGGAAATGAAAATGTCTTTGAGACACTCCTGAGAAGGTTTACTAAACGATTTCCAGTAATGAGCGGGTTGTCTCATGGAGATGGTTGGAGAGAGTAGACATATACACACTGAAAGTTCGAATAGTAAGAGGCGACTTAATGGCAGAGTTTAAGATCTTGAGGGATGTTGACATTGTGGATGTGCACAGAATGTTGCCATTTCGGAGAGAATCCAAAACCGGGTGAGAAAGTTTCAAATAAGGGGTCGCTCATTAAAGACAATGATGTGGAATGTGTTCTCTCTCAGATCGTCGTATGAACAATCAAAATAGAAAGATACGTAGGACATTAAGCCCCTCAAGCCCGCTCCTCCATTTCATAACTTAATTCTAACATCAAATTTGCAGTCCACCTACACCTGATCACCAATCACGTATGACTCAGCAAAAACGTATCCACATCTACCTTAAAAATAATGAAAGCTCTGTTGCCACCGATTATTGAGAAAGAGAGTTCCAAAACATGAGGACCAACAATGCCATAAGGAATAGGGACAAGGGCAGGCCGCTCAGCCTTTCGAGCCTCTTCAGTCATTAATGCGATTGTATACGGTGTTAGTGAGACCACACCGTGAGTATTGTGTGCAGTTTTGGTGTCCTTATCTGGGGTAGGATTTCATTGCCCTACAGGGAGTACAGCGAACGTTTACCAGGCTTATATCTGGGATGACAGGCCTGTCATATGAGGAGGGACTAAGTCGGTTAGCATTACATTCATTCGAGTTTAGAAGATTCAGGGAGGAGTCATAGCAACCGACAAAATTCTAACAGAGTTAGACAGGGTAGATTCAGAGAGAATGTTCCTAATGGAGGGGGAGGCCAGAAGTGGACTAGAATATCTCATCAGGTCTGAAGGCATTTTTGCAGAGAGACCATCAGAAAGACATGGGTGTGATGGAACGTGGGAAAATAAATAGCAATATCTTGAGGAGTTTAGGTTTTACAGAGAAGGATATGCTGGAGTCTTAAAGCGCATCCCGGTAGATAAATCCTCAGCACCTGATGAAGTGTATCCTAGGACGTTGTAGGAGGCTAGGGAGGAAATTGTGTATCCACTAGCAGAGATATTTTAAACATCGATAGCAATAGGTGAGGTGCCCGAAGATTGGAGGGTGGCAAATGTTGTGTCTTTGTTTAAAAGCGAAAAGCCTGGGAACTACAGGCCGGTGAGCCTCACAGCTGTAGTTTTTTTACGTGTTCATGGGACATGGGCGTCGCTGGCTGGCCAGCATTTATTGCCCATCCCCAGTTGCCCGAAAGCAGTTGAGAGGCAATCACATTGCTGTGGCTCTGGAGTCACATATAGGCCAGACCGTGTAATGACAGCAAATGTCCTCCCCTAAAGAGCATTAGTGAACCAGATACGTCTTTCCAACAATCAACAATAGTTTCATGGTCATCAGTAGATTCTTAATTCCAGAATTTTTTTATTGAATTCAAATTCCACCGGCTGTCATGACCGAGTTCGAACCCCGGTCCGCAGAACTTAGTTGAGTTTCTGGATTAATAGTCTAGCGTTAATACCACGAGGCTATCGCCCCCCTCCCCTCACCCCGCCCCCCCCCCCCACCCCCGCCGCCCCGCCCAACTAAGTTGATCGAAGGAATTCTTACAGATCGGATCGACAGGCATTTGGAGAGTCAAAGACTGATTAGGGACAGTCAGCATCGCTTTGCGAGTGGAAAATCATGTCTCACAAATTTGATTGAGTTTTTTTTGAAGGGGTAACCAAGAAGGTAGATGAGGGCCGTGCCGTCGATGTTGTCTATATGAACTTTAGCAAGGCCTTTGACAAGGTACCGCGTGGTAGGTTGTTGCATGAGATTAAAACTCACGGGATCCAGCTCGGTAGCCAAATTGATATAAAATTAACTTGATGACAGAACACAGAGGGTGGTGTAGAGGCTTGTTTTTCAAACTGGAAGGCTGTGAGCAGCGGTGTGCCATAGGGATCGATGTTGGGTCCACTGTCACTTGTCATTTATATTAATGATATGGATGAGAATTTAGGAGGCATGGTTAGTAAGTTTGCACATGACACCAAGAATGATGGCATAGTGCACAGTGAAGAACGTTATCTCAGATTTCAACGGGAACTTGATCAATTCAGCCAGTGGGCTGACGAATGGCAGATGGAGTTTAATTTAGATAAATGCGAGGTGATGCATTTTGGTAGATCGAACAAGGGCAGGACTTGCTCAGTTAATGGTAGGGCGTGGCGAGAGTTATAGAGCAAAGAGATCTGGGGGTACATGTTCATAGCTCATTGAAAGTGGTGTCACAGGTGGGTAGGGTGGTGAATACGGCATTCGGTATGCTTGGTTTCATTGGTCAGAACAGTGAATACAGAAACTGGGACGTATTGTTGAAGTTGTGCAATCATTGGTAAGCCAAACTTGGAATACTGTGTACTGTTCTGGTCATTCTATTATAGAAAGGATATTATTAAACTAGAAAGAATGCAGAAACGATTTACTAGAATGCTCCGAGAACTTGATGGTTTGAGTTACAAGGAGTGGTTGGATAGACTGGGACTTTTTTCTCTGGAATGTAGGAGGCTCAGGACGATCTTATAAAGGTCTATGAAATACTGAGAGACATAGATCAGCTAGATAGTCAATATCATTTCCCAGTGGTAGGGGAGTCTAAAACTGGAAGGCATAGGTTTAAGATGAGAGGGGAGAGATACAAAAGGATCCAGAGGAGCATTCTTTTTTCACACTGAGGGTGGTGAGTGTCTGTAACAATCTACCAGAGATAGTAGTAGAGGCGGGTACAATTGTGTCTTTTAACAAGCGTTCAGAAAGTTACATGAGCAAGATTGCTATCGAGGGATATGGGCCAAACGCTGGCAATTGGGACTGGCTTGGTCGTTAAAAAAAGGTGGCATGGACAAGCCTGGCAGAAGGGCCTTTTTCCATGCTGTAAACCTGTGTGACTCTAAGACTCTTTGACTCTATGAGATTGGAGCCAACGTTTCGAAATCAACTTGTCAGAGGCTCAGAGCTCTGACGGCGGGTCATCAGGACTCGAAACGTTGTCTCTATTCTCTATCCACTGATACTGTTAAAACTGTTGACATTATCCAGCATTTTCTGTTTCTGTTTCAGTTTCCAGCATAAGCAATAATTTGTTTTATTAAGCAAAGGAGAGTGATAGGCTGCAACGCACTGACGATAGAGATGGTGTTGCAAAGTATATTTGGGTGGTAATGGGTCAGACTTTACCTTTTACACTGACACAAACATCGCCTAGATCTCGCTCCAAATCTCGGACTAAATGATAATCTTCGCATTGAATCTACTCAGTCCCATGAGGTCACAGGAGCTGAACACAAGTGAAGAAGGTGGATTTTGCAGTAATGGGTTGTAGGATGAAAGAAATATTGTGAAGGCAGCAGCAGTGGGGATGAAAATGAAACAATTATAGAAAGTTACAGTAGAGGAACAGCTTATTAGTCTTGGCATATTGCTTTGAAACAACAGTTGTGATTAGTTGATCAGGAATAAGAAAGAGACAAGTTGTTTCATACGAAATTCTATTTTCACAATTTGTCACCTGTCATTGAGCCTGGGCCTTGGCGGTTAAAGCCTTGAATCTGAACCACGAGACCACCCGCTCTCCAGCATCACCTGCTCAATGTTGGCTTGTCTATCATTCCTTGTGTCAATTAATCCACCTTGCCTTGCTCTCTACCACAGACCTTCACTTTTGTTGTTTTTACCGAGTGACACCTGACTTTGCAATCAGAAAATGCTGGAAATACTCAGCATATCAGTTGACATTTACCAAAAACACAAATTATGAAACGTTTCCCTGACTCTGTATTGAAAAGCATGCAGAAAGAATGTAATAATTGAAGTGGCGAGTTTGTTGTATGTTGTCAATGGCTGAACATATCACTGGTATTGAAGCAGATTGTGTCATTTTTCAGGTGAATCCCTTTGGTTCAAGTGTGCTTTCAGCGAGCTTAAAAATAAGAAAAGGAGCGTGGATAAAGCAAATTTTAAAACATGCTGTAACCTGCTGGTCTGATGGATAGAGTTTGACACTTTCACTGCTGTTTTGATTACAGGTCAGGATATGAAGATTTATTGCTCGTGTCCAAACCATGAAACACATTTCAGTTATTTCCCTGTCGAATGCAGGAATCCTGGTCTCGCCTCATGTCCTGCCCTCATTGAAGTGACGACCCTGACCAAATTCAACAGGAAGTTTTATTGTCATTTCTGGCGGGAAATTAGGAACCAGGCGAGGTTAAGGACAGTTTAAATCGTACAGGCCCTTCACTAAAGCTCATTGTGTTTCTGACTGGAGAAGATTTCTCTTTGTTGCATGGATCACTTCTCTGATTAACTGACGGAACGGACTCGAAGTACCCAATGGTTCATACCAAATTCTTTGCCTCTGAGCTATTTCACTAGCAATACCGTTAAAATACCTGGTGATCGTTTGCACTTCGGTGGTAGCGGGTCCGAGTGGTCCAAGACGTTGGGTTGAGGTTCCAGTCTTTGGGGAGGCGTGAATTCCAATTCAAACGCTGCTACAAGTGGTTTTAGTTCTGGATACTACGCTGGAGATTTTCAGCTGTGAAGAGGGACGAAATACACTGGGGCTGATTTCGCCTGAGCATTGAATGCTGAGGGCCGACATGATTGAGTGTGCAAAACTTTCAGGGACATGGATTGGCAGATAGGAATAGTCGTTTCCCCATAGCAGAAGGGTGAACAACCAGGCGGCATAGATTTAAGGTATGGAGAAAGAGCTTCAGAGAGGATCAGAGGGTGATGGCAATCTGGAACCCACTGCCTGAAAGGTTGTTAGAGGCGAGAACACCAACACTAAGAACACTTAAGAACCATTTAGAAGAGAACTTTAAATGCCTTGATATCACAGGCAGCCACATTCGCCACACCTCTGAAGAACAGCTCTTTTGTCCATGTGTGAACAAAGGCTGACTGGAGAAGGTTTCTCTTTGTTGCATAGTTCAGACTTCTCTGAGTAACTGTTAGCTGGTTACTGCGAAGTCAGTGCTTCTTGATACCATGTTTGTTGACCCCTTCTATCACATTCCTGATGACCGAGGGCAGACTGGTGGTAATTGTCTTGATTTGATTTGCAGCTTGGCAGGTAATGACAGTGATGCAGTTGGACTGAAACTGCTTGGCTCGGAGCACGGCAAGTTCAGGAGCACAACGCTTCAGTAAAATTGCTGGAAGATTGCCAGTGCCGGGAGCTTTCGTTGTTTCCAATGTATCCACAAACATCTTTGTCTTCCAATCAACGCTGCACTGAAAGTGATTGTCGAATAGTGGGCGCCGCGGTGGCTTCGCAGCGCCAGGGACCCGGCTTCAATTCCAGCCTTCGGTAATTGTGCGGCGTTTGCACGTTCTCCCCGTGTGTGCCTGAGTTTCCTGCGGGTGTTCCAGTTTCCCCCCACAGTGTCCAGGTGTGCATGTTAGGTGGATTGGCGACGTATTTGCTGTAATTGCTTATAAATGATAGATTGACTGTGTGACTATCTGGCAAAGTTTAGACAATGACATGAAATGAGGCAATGGGAAAATAGATGTTTATGGTCTAATTGCAAATCTCTCTTATGAGCTTTTCTAGTGGTCAGGATTAGGCGCCGTGCCCGGGATTGATTCCCAGTCACGGGGTGAACATTTTTTTGTTTAACTCTTCATTAAATCAAATTAGGCCTCACATCGTCTGCGAAGGGAGAAACAAGGGTTAATCTTCAAACTGGGTGAATTGTATCAGACGTGGAAAAGTCAGAGATGTAACAATAAGTATAAGCTCAGAAGAAGAATTTAACGGCAGGCACACGGCAAACATTGATCGTTTGAAGTAACTGGCACATGTCAAATTCTGCCCCTTTCTCGCCACATATTTTAACTCCCTGCTCTCCCGCTCAAACATATCTATTTCTATCTGAAAATGCAGTCTGTTCCACCGATTATTATACATTTATTCCAACGGAATTGCAAAGGGTTGGCTCCATGGCTCAGTGGTTAGAGCACTGGTCTCGTAAACCAGAGGTCGCGAGTTCGATCCTCGTTGGAGCCTTATTTTCAACTTTAGTTTATAGCCGCAAGTTACACTTGGTAATTTAAACGCTCGGTCGAATGCGGCCTTGATGTCAAGACCGATCACTCTCAGCTCACCTCGGGAATTCAGCTCATTTGCCCATGTTTGAACAAAAGCTCAAATGAGGACAGCAGCTGAGTCACCCTGGCGAAACTCAAACTGGGCTTTGCTGAGGAGGCCTGTTGATGACCCTGCCATCGTCTAATTTGGCGGTAATTGGCTAGTTGGATTTGCCGTGCCTTTTTTTGTGCAGGACATACCTGGGCAATTTTCCACATTGTTGCGTAGATGCCAGTGTTGTAATTGTTCGAGAAGAACTCGGCTAGGGGAGTGGTAACTTCTATAGCACAAGTACTTTTGCCGGAATGTTATCAGGCTCCATTGCCTTTCCAGTATCCAGTGCCTCCAATCGTTTCTTGGTATCAATTGGAGTGAATCGAATTGGCTGGAGACGAGCATTTGAGATGCTGGGGACTACTGGAGGAGGCCGAGATGGATCATCCAGTCGACACTCCTGGCTGAAGATTGCTTTGAATTCTTCAGGTTTATCTTTTGCATCGAGGTGCTGGGCTGCACCCATCAGTGAGGTTGAGGATATTTGTGCATTTTCTTCCTCCAGTGAGTTGTTTAATTGTCCACCACTATTCACGACTGGATGTGGAAGGACTGAAGAGGTTAGATCTGATCTGTTGGTTGTGGGATCGCTTACCTCTGTCAATCACTTGTTGTTTTTGCCATTTGGCATGTTCGGTAGTTTCTCCAGGTTGACACCTCACATTTTGGTATGCCTGGTGCTACTCCTGCGCCCCCCCCCTCCCCCACCCACACACACACACTTGCACTCTCCATTGAACCAGAGTTGATTCCCTGACTTGATAGTAATGGTTATTTGGGGTATATTCTGGGCCATGAGATTGCAGATTGTGCTGGAGTACAGTTCCCCTGCTGTTGGTGGCCCACAACGCCCCATGCATAACTAGTCTTGAGTTGCTAGATCGGTTCGAAGTCTGTCCCATTAAACACGGTGATAGTGCCACATAACACAATGGAGGCTATTCTCAATGCAAAGGCGCGACTTCGTCTCCACACGGATTATGCAGTGATCACTCTTGAGGATACCGTCGTGGACGGTTGCATCTGCAGCCGGTAGATTGGAAAGGATGAGGTCAAGTATGTTATTTCCTCTTGTTGGTTCCTTCACCAGCTGCTGCAGATCAAGTCTAACAGTTACATCTTTTAAGACCCGACCAGCTCGATCAGTATTGCTGCTACTGAGCCATTCTCGGTGGTGGACATTGGAATCCCCCATCCAGAGTACATTCTGCGCCCTTGCCACCCTCAGTGCTTCCTTCAAGTGTATTTCAACATGGAGGATCACTGATTCCTGAACCGAAGGAGGACGGTACCTGGTATCCAGTAAGAGGTTTCCTTCCACATGCTTAACCTGAGGCCATGAGACTACAGAGTCGATGTTAAGAATTCCCAGGGCAACTCACTCCCGATTGTATACCACTGCGCTGCCATCTCTGCTAGGTGGCGGCACAGTGGTATACAGTCGCTGGGAGTTCGCTGGGGCATGAAATTGACACTGTGGCGAAATCGTCCCACAAGATGCTGAAGTGATCGAATTATATAAAATTTTAAGAGGGATTGATAGAGTAAACGTAGACAAAATGTTTCTTCTTATTGGGCAATCGAGATCAAGAGGTCACAATTACACAAAAAAACAAAATACGATGAATGCTGGAATCTGTGCAAAAAACAGAAAATGCTTGGAAATCTCAACTGATCTGACAGCATCTGTGGGGAAAGAATAGAACCAACCTACTGTCACATGGATAGGTTAAGAGGCGGTAGATTTAAAACGGAGATGCTGGGGAACTACTTATTGCTAATGGTCGTCGATTTGTGGAACTCGTTGCCCCATAGAAGGGTGGAGTCTGAATCATTAAAAAGGTTTAAAGAAGGAGACAGATATATTTCCAACACAAAATGAATTAACAGATAAGGGGCAGTGGATTTGAGACCAGGGAAAGATCAGCCATGAACTGATTGAATGCTGGAGCAGGCTCGAAGCGCTGAATTTGCCTTCTGCTGATCTTAATTCCTATGTTCCTAAGTGTAACTTTCAATCTTCAGAACCCACCAACCACATCAATGAGGCAGATGTGCAACCTATCTGCCAAAATACCTGTTTTGGCAGATAAGGCAAAGGAGAATCCAAAGAGCATCGACAAAGACAGAAAGGGCAAAAGAGTAGGAAGGGAGAGAGTAGGGCCTCTTAAGGATCAACAAGATCATCTATGTGCGGATCCACAAGAGATGGGTGGGATCCTAAATGAATATTTCTCATCAGTATTTGCTGTAGAGAAAAGCATGGATGTTCGGGAACTTCAGGAAATAAATTGTGATGTCTTGAGGAGTGTACATATTACAGATAAGGAGGTGCTGGAAGTCTTAACGCGCATCGAGGCGGATAAATCCCGGGACCTGATGAAGTATACTCCAGGACATTGTGGGAGGCAAAGGAGGAAATTGAGGGTCCCCTAGCAGAGATATTCGAATCGTTGATAGTCGCAGGTGAGGTGCCTGAAGATTGGAGGGTGGTAAATGTTGTGCTTGTTTAAAAAGGGCTGCAGGGAAAAGCCTGGGAACTACAGGCCAGTGAGCCTCACATCTGTGATGGGTAAGTTGTTGGAAGGTATTTTAAGAGACAGGATCTACAGGCATTTTGAGACGGAATGACTTATTAGAGATAGTCAAAGACTTGCCTGGGCTTGCAAAATCTCACTAACTGTCCTGGCTGGAGACAATACACATCCCTTTAACCTGTGCTTAACCCTCTCTCCACTCAAATTGTCTGTACCTTTAAGACCTGATTACCTGTAAAGACTCGCATTCCAACCATTGTTTTGTAAATTGAATTTGTGTCTATATATGCCTTGTTTGTGAACACAACTCCCACTCACCTGATCAAGGGGCAGTGCTCCGAAAGCTTGTGGCTTGTGCTACCAAATAAACCTGCTGGACTTTAACCAGGTGTTGTGAGTCTTCGTACTGTGCTTACCCCAGCGGGCGGTGGTGGGGGTGGGGAGGAGGAGAACTGGGGGGAGCGGTGGAAACAATCCCTCAGCATGTACACTATCAAACAGTCTCGCCGTTGCAGACTTGTCAATGGGATCACTTTTTATTAGAGAGAAAGGGATAACCACAATGAATCTCTCCTCCAAGGGCAACTGTCTCATCAGAGCAATCAATCCATTGAACCTTCGTTACACAGACAGTGCGAGAATAGAGGGAAATAAGAACACTCGATGGAAAGTGGATAGAGGCACAGTGAGTGACTGAGAGTGAAAAATAATGAGGTCGTTACACAGAAACAAAGAGAGACAGATATAGACAGTGCGTGGGGGAGTCAGCCACATCGTATGAATGAATAACAATGTACACAAAGCCAGCGGCCGGAACCCACAAGCATTGGGTCCTCTGAATTGTTGACTAGGGGTAAAGAGAATGTCCAAAAGAATAGACAACTTTTGAAAGCATCTTGAATTGCCTGTGAGTGCGTTGTGTTGTTAGGTTCCTTGTGTTGTCAGTTTCCCAAATCAAACCGCAGGAAAACTCATCCTTCCGTGTGCACGGCAAAGAAATGAACAAGACTTTGCCATTGCAAACAACAGCAATGGGGCCCGTCCGGGATTTGAACCCGGGACCTCTCGCAGCCTTGCACATCATAACACCCAAAGCGAGAATCATACCCCTAGACCAACGAGCCGCTGTTGCGGGAGCTCAAATACGGATATTATATTGTCACACAAATCTGATCAGACAGCTGCACTGAAAGCTGAAAGCGCTGGAAAAACTAAGGACGTCAGGCAGCAAGTGCGCACAGGGAAAGGACTCTCTTCTTACACCTTCATAACCTTTCATTTTACCCTTTAAGCTTGTAAAGTTTGGAAATGTAGGAAGTTTTAAACAAGTGAAATCCAGGAGCTAGGAAACATAACAACAGGAAAGGGCCCTGACCGGGTACAATTCAAGAGAGATAAATGAACAACTTGTTTACAGTCCATGGTCTGAGCGTGAGGAAAGCAGAGTATCATAGAATGTTTGCACCGTAGAATGAGACCATTCACAAAATCTTTGAAGAAGTCACGTGTGCTGTGGATAATAGGGAGCCGGTGGGTGTACTGTCCAGCGATTTCACAGGAGCTGCAGTGATGAGGCTGGTGGATTTGGGAAATTGAGAGGAACACATGAGCAGCTTGTCTGACTATTTCACCTCATTGCCGCTTTCATGCTGCAGCGAAAAGTAATCCTTGTTGCCATTGGATGAAGGACTAACTTGTCTTCTACCTGAACAGAACATTTTGAAAGAGAGACTTGCCTCTGGTGGAGATAGATCTGAGATGAAAATAATGAAATATAAAACGAAGTAAATTAGGTTAAACATCCAACGTATTAGAAATATTGGGTCATCCAAACTATTAGAAATATTGGGTTGACAGTAAGTGGCATGAATTGATGCTGTGTTCGCAGATATAGAACTGGAACCCACCATCACACCGAGTGAATCCGCTGTCTGTTTAAATGTTGATCAAAGAAAAATGTTAATCACCTTGCACAATGGAACGTACGGTAACTCAGTCAATAAGCACCCTCCACTCACAAATAACAGAAAGGGTAAATTTCATCTCACAACTTTAAACTTCTTGCTATGTTCCGTACATTTACCATGAAGATTTATAAAGTAAGTGAATAGAGTTTGTGATGGTAAAAAAAATGTTCACATCCTTGGTGTACGTAAGCACAGTGACGGACACAGAGGAACAAACATAACCATAGACCACGCGAGACAGAGGACGAAGGAGAGACAAAACGGAGGTTAGACATTAAGGGAATATAGCTTAGGGGTCGGGCATTTGACTGCAAGTCAAGACGTTTCTGCATTGAAATCGGATTCCTCCTTCCGCGCTTAATAGATTTTGTTTTCAATCTAAACTGCCCTTCATTGGCTGGAAAGCGCTTTGTGACGTCCACTGGTCGGGAGAGGTTCTATATCAATGCAAGCATTTCATGACCTTCAATCCCAGTCCTCTGTTACTCAGCCCAATCAGTGGGAACAATCTGTCCCTCCCTGCTCTATCAAACGGCCCTTTTCCCATGTTAGGAGAAGGGATTAACCATTACACCACAACAACACTGTGGGGTAAAATAGTAAAACATACATGTTTGGATTTGTAAACGATGCCATCACTTGGTCTTTCTGTGTCAGATTTGGTGAAAATTGAATTGGCATCGAATTTTCAGCCAAGACTTTAACACTATGATTTAAGATGCCACGTGGGCTACAGATGTGTCAGTCTCTGTGGCGCAATTGACCAGCGCGTTCGGCTGTTAATTGAAAAGTTGGTGGTTCGAGACTATCCAGGGACGGCGCTTCCACTTTTTTTCTCTCCATCTGCTTTCATTGTCTCTCGGTTTTTGAGTGCCACTGAGTCCTTGGACAACACTAAAAAAAACTTATCGTGTGTTTCTGCCTCTACTGTTAGCCGACGTTAGTTTGTTGAACATTTATCTCTCACATATTATTTGTAACAATTTATATATTTCAAATATTATTAAACTCAATAACTGAACTCGAAACTTCAACCCATGTTTGACCTTGGGTTTCCATTTTCCTGCTTTCCAGCCAATGAAGGACAGTTTAGATTGAAAACAAAATCTATTAAGCGCGGAAAGAGGCATCCGATTTGAATGCGGAAACGTCTTGACTTGCAGTCAAATGCCCGACCCCAAAGCTATATTCCCTTAATATCAATGAGCTATACCCCCTCAGGGCATTTTTGCAATCAATGATGAAGTACAAACTAACAATTTGTCTGCTCCAATCCAGTTCATATACAACAACGATCTAGAATCGGGGAAAAAAATTTTAAAATGTTAATTTCAATTATGTTTCGACCTTATTTTAAATCGGGGAGCCTTTCGTACATGAAATGAACATGTTAACTCCTACAATCCAGAAGCTCTGCTCATGACCAATGTGACCGGCCTAGAATATCAAACAGTGCAGTCTGATTGCAATTTAAATCCTTGCTTTGTAGAATTATAATTCTGTTGTAAACCTTAGCCATGTGGCAGAGTCATTCATCTAACATAAGATTTAGAAAATAGCATTTGTCCCGAATTTTATCCCTTTCTCCATGACTGCAGTTGCAGAATATTATTCAAGCATTGGGGAATTGTAAATGCCACATGGCTGTGAGATAATGTGATTCCTTAATATTTAATAACACTTAGAGATGGGACAGCTGTTTTGAAAAGGTATTATCAGTTTTTTTGAACACAATAATCAATATCCTTCAGGAACACAGGTGACAAATGGAAGTGTTTCGAATTTGATGCGCGTCCACAGATTCTGGCAAACCTGCGGAGAATTTCCAACATCTTATGCTTGTATTATAAATACAGGTTTTAGCAGAACATAAAACACACTGCAAGACGGCAACGATAAATGAAATAGTCCCACAAGCTGTTCACGTGTAAATTTTAATTTCCGAAACCAACCAATCTCATCAGTACTGATCCTGTGAAACTTACCTTGTAAAACACGGCAGGCATTCATCTCTCAATGAACTGAAACGCCTCAAATGTGAACTCTCTGCTCTCAATCTCAGGACTTTGCAATTATAAAAACAGCATTCTGGTGAAAGTTTAACTCAGTCCTCACTCCACTGATCTTTGCCGACTTACTGTGTATTTCCCTCATTGAACACATTTCAGGTTGGGACAGACAAATTCCTGATATATTGGCAGCGCTTTGCAGCCTATCACTGTCCTTCACTATCTGTGTTTGTTCTTGAACTGTTGCCCATGTGACATTTCCAATTCGGACACAAATATAGATCTAACTCCACTGCTTCTGACAGAGCTGTTTTCGATCAGGAAACAACTCAGGTTTGTTAAATGGAATATCAAAAACTTTAAATCTAAGCATATTGAAGCCGATCAATGACCCTGAAAGCGCCAAATCCTAAGCACTGGACCATGAGGATTTCATTCTCCTGGTTCTCCCATAGACTGAATACAGGAATTCCACAGTGCCAATTATTCACAGTCGCATTCTCCTTCCAGTCTTGTGCACGTTGTTCAGCTTTGAAATTATTCATCTTTTCACATTAGCTTCCAGTGTGATGAAAGCAGAGCAGTGATAAGCTGAAGGTTTTCAACAGATTTACCACAATAAGGTTTATAACAAACATTACTCTTTGAATGTGGTGAGCTGCAGTGAAATTTAATGCAGTCGAAGGTAACTCACTCATTCTGACAGTTGGTACCAGCAATTGCAATGTAAGTATGATGTCGAGATACCAGCGTTGGACTGGGGTGGGCACAATAAGAAGTCTCACAGCATCATGTTAAAGTCCAACAGGTTCATTTGCTCCGATAATAAAATCAATTTGCTTTATTTTATCAGCGCCCGGAAAGCTCCTGACTCCAAATAGACCTGGTGTTGTAAGACTTCCTTATGTAAATATGAATTGTTGTGGGTAATGGACAGGATTGTGGAATGGGGCAGATTTTTCCTTCTTCCTGTTCAACCTGCCACAAGTATCTCTCCCGTTTTCGACCAGGAAGCAACATCCACTCTCCTTAATTCATGTGTTGCACGAGAGCAATGAATCATCATTCCCTAACCGTGAATCGAACCCAAACCATGGCAGTTAAAGCAGCGAATTCTATCGACAGAACCAACACGGAAATTGAAGTAACCTGAGCATTATTGAGCAATTGTGGGCGTGTGTGTGCGTGTGTGATTTGGGAGAAAGGTCACGTGCCCTCGGGTAATCCCTGATGAATGAAGCCTCCGACCTCTTTATCGCTGAGCGTTTTGTGTTCTTGAGAAATCGTCCTCTGGAGCTGATGCAATGAGGCCAGGAGAGTAACTCACTGCACCGTCTGCAATGTGATTGCGGTGCGATTTGCTGAAAGCTGTTAATTTTATAAAAATAATCTTTTTGCGAATTGTAAATGAAATGCCCTTCAGTACCCGGTAAGAATTCTCACAACACCAGGTTAAAGTGCAACAGGTTTGTTTGAAATCACGAGCTTTCGGAGCGCAGCTCCTTCATCACTCACGCTGAGGATTCACCACATTTTTCTGTCTTTGAATGAAAGCAATAGATATCTCGTCAGTTCCCCGATATCCTGAGTGTACGACACTGATTTCAATAGTACACTGCTTTAAATGTTTGTTTTCAATGTGAAATTAAGTAGTTTGATTCCATGTGAAGGATTTAAACTTACACTCTTCCGGAAAGATTGTGACATAGTGGTAAAATCAGTGGAGTATGAATCCTGTGGCCCAGGCTCACAGGTCACGATCCCAAAGCAGTCTAGAACTGAAACGGAAGTGAAAGCCAGTCTCAGTAATGAAGCTTTGTTTTCTGATTGTCATGAAAACACATCTTGCAGAAGGAAATCTGTCATAAAGAACAAAGAACAAAGAACAGTACAGCACAGGAAACAGGCCCTTCGGCCCTCCAAGCCTGTGCCGCTCCTTGGTCCAACTAGACCAATCGTTTGTATCCCTCCATTCCCAGTCTGCTCATGTGACTATCCAGGTAAGTCTTAAACGATGTCAGCGTGCCTGCCTCCACCACCCGACTTGGCAGCGCATTCCAGGCCCCCACCACCCTCTGTGTAAAAAACGCCCCTCTGATATCTGAGTTATACTTCGCCCCTCTCACCTTGAGCCCGTGACCCCTCGTGATCGTCACCTCCGACCTGGGAAAAAGCTTCCCACTGTTCACCCTATCTATACCCTTCATAATCTTGTACACCTCTATTAGATCTCCCCTCATTCTCCGTCTTTCCAAGGAGAACAACCCCAGTCTACCCAATCTCTCCTCATTGCTAAGACCCTCCATCCCAGGCAACATCCTGGTAAACCTTCTCTGCACTCTTTCTAACGCCTCGACGTCCTTCTGGTAGTGCAGCGACCAGAACTGGACGCAGTACTTCAAATGTGGCCTAACCAGCGTTCTATACAGCTGCATCATCAGACTCCAGCTTTTATACTCTATACCCCGTCCTATAAAGGCAAGCATACCATATACCTTCTTCACCACCTTCTCCACCTGTGTTGCCACCTTCAAGGATTTGTGGACTTGCACACCTAGGTCCCTCTCTGTTTCTATATTCCTGATGACTCTGCCATTTATTGTATAACTCCTCCCTACATTATTTCTCCCAAAATGCATCACTTCGCATTTATCCGGATTAAACTCCATCTGCCATTTCTCCGCCCAATTTTCCAGCCTATCTATATCCTGCTGTATTGCCCGACAATGCTCTTCGCTATCCGCAATTCCAGCCATCTTCGTGTCATCAGCACACTTGCTGATGACACCAGTTACACCTTCTTCCAAATCATTTATATATATCACAAATAGCAGAGGTCCCAGTACAGAGCCCTGCGGAATACCACTGGTCACAGACCTCCAGCCGGAAAAAGACCCTTCGACCACTACCCTCTGTCTCCTATGGCCAAGCCAGTTCTCCACCCATCTAGCCACTTCTCCTTGTATCCCATGAGCCTTAACCTTCTTAACCAACCTGCCATGTGGGACTTTGTCAAATGCCTTACTGAAATCCATATAGACGACATCCACGGCCCTTCCTTCATCAACCGTTTTTGTCACTTCCTCAAAAAACTCCACCAAATTTGTAAGGCACGACCTCCCTCTTACAAAACCATGCTGTCTGTCACTAATGAGATTGTTCCGTTCAAAATGCACATACATCCTGTCTCTACGAATCCTCTCCAACAACTTCCCTACCACGGACGTCAAGCTCACCGGCCTATAATTTCCTGGGTTATCCCTGCTACCCTTCTTAAACAACGGGACCACATTCGCTATCCTCCAATCCTCAGGGACCTCACCCGTGTCCAAAGAAGCGACAAAGATTTCCGTCAGAGTCCCAGCAATTTCATCTCTCGTCTCCCTGAGCAGTCGAGGATAGATGCCATCAGGCCCTGGGGCTTTGTCAGTTTTAATGTTCCCTAAAAAACCTAACACTACCTGTCTTGTAATGGAGATTTTCTCTGACGGGTCAACACCTCCCTCCGAGACACTCCCGGTTAACGCACCCCTCTCCTTCGTGAATACCGATGCAAAGTATTCATTTAGGATCTCCCCTATTCCCTTGGGTTCTAAGCATAATTCCTCTCCTTTGTCCCTGAGAGGTCCAATTTTCTCCCTGACAACTCTTTTGTTCCTAACGTATGAATAGAATGCCTTAGGATTCTCCTTAATCCTGCCTGCCAAGAACATCTCGTGACCTCTTTTTGCCCTTCTAACTCCCCGTTTGAGTTCTTTCCTACTCTCTCTGTATTCCTCCAGAGCTCCATCTGTTTTCAGTTGCCTGGACTTAACGTACGCCTCACTTTTCATTTTAATCAGATCCTCAATTTCCCTGGTTATCCACGGCTCTCGACCCTACCTTTCCTATCTTTCCTTTTTACAGGCACATGCCTATCCTGCAGCCTTATCAATAGTTCCTTAAAAGACTCCCACATGCCAGACGCGAACTTACCCTTGAACATCCTCTCCCAATCAACATCCACCAATTCCTGCCTCATCCGGCTATAGTTAGCCTTCCCCCAATTTAGCACCCTGCCCGTAGGACAGCACTCATCCTTGTCCATTACTATCCTAAAGTTAACAGAGTTGTGGTCACTATTTGCCACATGTTTCCCTACCGAAACTTTGACGACCTGACCGGGCTCATTTCCCAGAACTAGGACCAGTATAGCCCCCTCTCTAGTCGGGCTATCTACATACTGTTCCAAAGAACCTTCCAGTACGCATTTTACAAATTCCTCCCCGTCCGGACCCCCAGCTCTAAGCACTTTCCAGTCTGTGCCAGGGAAATTAAAGTCCCCCACTACAACAACCCTATTCTTTCTGCACCTATCCAGCATCTCCTGACATATCCTTTCCTCCACTTCCCGTGGGCTGTTCGGTGGTCTGTAGTACACCCCCAGCATAGTGACTGCACCCTTCCTGTTTCTGAGTTCCACCCACAGCGACTCAGTACATGACCCCTCCAAGTTGTCTACCCTCGGCACCGCGGTAGTATGCTCCTTAACTAATATCGCTACTCCCCCACCTTTTTTAGCCCCTCCTCTGTCTCGCCTAAAACACTTATACCCCGGAATATTCAGCTGCCAGTCCTGTCCTTCTTTTAACCAAGTTTCCGTCACCGCAACCACATCCAAATTCCGCATAAGCATTAAGGCCTTAAGTTCGTCTGTTTTACCCGTTACGCTCCTCGCATTGAAGCAGATGCACTCCAGACCTCCAGGCCCACTCAGGTCATCCTCCTCCAGAGTGCTCCTCTTCTTAGCTAGCCTTGCCCTGGCCCCCAGCTCAACCCCAGCCTCAGTATTTACTGACCTACTGTTTTGTTCCACACCCCCCTGCCACACTAGTTTAAATCCTGCCGAAACACTCTAGCAAAACTCCCAGCCAGGATATTTGCTCCCTTCCAGTTGAGGTGTAACCCATCCTTTCTGGACAGTTGCCATCCTGACTTGAAGATTTCCCAGTTATCTATGAATTTAAAACCCTCCCTCTTGCACCAGTCCTTTAGCCACGCGTTCAACTGTAGAATCTCCCTGTTCCGAGCCTCACTTGCACTAGACACCAGGAGCAGTCCAGAGATTGCTACCCTGGAGGTCTTACTTTTTAGCCTAGCACCCAACTCCCTGAATTTCTCTCGTATGACCCCCCTGCTCTTCCTACCTACATCATTTTCACCAATGTGTACAATCACATCCGTTTGACTACCTTCCTTTTTAAATATGCTTCCTACCCTCTCGGAGACATCCAGTCCCCCGGCACCAGGGAGGCAGACTACCATCCTGGATTCTCGTTCAGTCCCACAGAAGCGACTGTCCGTGCCTCTAACCATTGCGTCCCCCACAACTATCGCTCTCCTAAACCCCTTCTTTCCCTTCCGGACCCCTGAGCCTGTCTCCGTGGAGGCGATCTGGTCCTCGTGGCTTACCCCTGGAGGGTCATCCCCCTCCACAGAATCCAAAACAATATACATATTTTGGAGGGGGACAACCACAGGGGATCCCTCCACAGACTGCTCACTCCCTTCCCTTCTCCCATCTGTTGCCCATCCCTTTCTTTTATGGGAGACTGCCACTGGGGTACTTTCTGGCACATCACCCTTCTGACTATTACCCCTCCTAACTGTGACCCACGTGTCTTCCTTCCGAGACCCTGGTGTCACTACCTGACTATAACTTTTATCTATTAATCTCTCATTTTCCCGAACTAAACTGAGTTCATCGAGCCTCAGCTCCAGCTCCCTTACACGATCCTTCAGGAGTTGCAGTTCCACACATCTGGCACAGATATGGACTTCCGGGAGGCAAGTTGTCTCCAGGAACTCCCACATCCCACACCGAATGCAGTATACTGGCCTCCCACTCATACCAGTCATGTCCTTTTTAGTTTTTGGGAGATAAAACAAAAAAGGGGGTGTAACAGAAGAAAAACAAACAACTTTCCTCGCCTTCGCCGAAGCCCTGTGAGCCAAAGCCCTTATAACTCACACTCTGCTTCCCACTCACTCTACAGCCCGCTCCCGACGCTGCCCGCTGTATACTGCAGCCTCCCTTTTATACTTCACACGCTTAAAAAAACCCTTCCCAAACTCCTTAGCAGCCCACTTCCAGTTTTCACTTTAAAGTTAAAATTCTACTGCAAAAGTAAAGGCCAAAAAAAACACACACTTAGCTGACTAATTAAATAAATAAACAATTCAATTAATCTCTCACCAGCACTGCTGCCTCCAATCACTCCCTCTCAGCTTGCTCCAGTGGAACAATGAGGGGGAACCTCCCAGGTAACTGACTTTTAAAGTTAAAATAAAAACCCTTCCTAGACTCCTTAGCAGCCCACTTCCAGTTTTCACTTTAAACTTAAAATTCTACTGCCAAATTAAAGGCCAATAAAACAACCACACACTTAGCTGACTAATTAAATAAATAAACAATTCAATTAATCTCTCACCAGCATTGCTGCCTCCAATCACTCCCTCTCAGCTTGCTCCAGTGGAACAATGAGCCTTCTCCTTCATCCTTCTACTTTCTGCCCTCCATGGGACTCCAGAGGAACGGCAATGTGATTGACTCTTAACTGCCCTCAGAAATGGCCCAGCAAAATACGCAGTTCAGAGGGAAATAGGGATGGACAACAAATGCGGGCATTGACAACAAAATATATATTGCATTAGCAGCATTTCAAGAAATAATTAATTCTCATTTTGTTTCATTTCATGTCAAACAGGGTGACATAGTCTGGTGTCTTAATATTTAAAACCTCAACCTTTCAACTGTTCAAACAGGTAAGATTCAGTCAGAGAAAAGTGAACCACTGTGATCGAAAACTAGGTTTTGTAGTTGCTGCGAATCCCACCTCAAAACAGAAAATGCTGGAAGCACTCATCGGCTTCAACAGCTTCTGTGGAGAGGGAAAGAGAGTGAATGATTCAGGTTGCTGACCTTTGACCCTAACTGGAAAAAAGTAGTGATTGAATGGTTTACAAACAAGGACAGAGTCAAGTAAAATAGAGAGGGAGAGGAGGAAAGAACAACGGTCTTTTGATCGGATGGAAGACTGGAGTGTTTGAATTACGATGGAGATGATTATTGTTCCCACTGACACAATCTCGCAGATCTGGGTTTAAATCTCATAATTAATAAGAACAAAACCTCTCGCTGAGTTCAGCGCTGAATTCCCCGCCTTCCAGTGAGCTGGAGGCAGTTTTCAGTCAGAAACCCACAACTGTGAGATAAACAACGCAGAAAGCAGAAAGACTCAGTTTGAGCGGTGACACTTCTGGAGGAACGGAGATCGGGAATTCACCCAGGAATGAGGCAAAGTTTAAAAATCAATATCGCCCAACGTGGGGCTCGAACCCACGACCCTGAGATCAAGAGTCTCATGCTCTACCGACTGAGCTAGCCGGGCACATGCATTCAAATCATTTCCATAACCTAAAATGAATGGCGACAAATACGGTTTTTCCAACTGGTGTCTTCAGCTTGTTCCGTTTTCAAACTACAATTAATCCACCGACAGGATCCCCAAATTCCCTATCCATTCCTCTCAGTCATTAATTACATTATTCACATCTTCCAATTCTTAGCTTCACCTATCCCAAATATTCCAAACTCCTCTTACATCATTCTCCTTATTTTACTTTGTTCTTAATAATTTATCTCGGGGTGGAGGGAACTCAACACTTACACTGTCTAACTGTTTCCCAGTTTCAGCCTTTTCAATAAGATCACCTCTGATTATTCTTAACTCCAGAGCGAACAGACTCATCCCACTGATTCTCTCCTCGCAGGAGAAACGCAGAAATCAATCCAGTGAACCTCGGTTACACACAGACAGCGACATAGTGGACAGAGCAAGGAGCAAAAGATGTCAACGTAATAAAAACATAGTCAGATAGTCTGAGGGAGATATATCGAGACAATTAAAAACAGAAATAGCGAGTGGGGTAGAAATCCACAACCCACGAATGAATAACAATAATCACACAGCCAGCTGTCTCAACCAACAAATATGGGGTCCTCTAAACTGGTGAACAGAGATAAAGTGAATGGCCATAAGCGTATTAACCTTTTAATGTCTTGATTTTCTTGTGTGAGTGTTGTGTTGATAGATTGCCTGCACTGTGTGCTCAGGTTCTCAAACCAAACCCCACCGTTTGCACTGAAAATACATATATAAATCCTATGACTTGTCCAATACGAAACAACAGCTGATTGAGGGATCGAGCCCGGCATGTGAACCCGAGATCGCTGATACGTTTGTAGATGTTTACTCGCCAGGTCTGAGTCATACCTCTCGTCCAACGAGCCGCTGCTGAGGGTGCTGTTCAATGAAAATATTTCCATTGACATCCAAAGCTGCTCAGGCTTCTGCAGTGAAAGGTGAAAATGCTGGAAAAACTCAGAAAGCCAGACAGCTTGTGTGCACAGGAAATCAAATCTTATATTTTAGCTCCATAACCTTTCATTGGGAACAACTGGGAATTTTAAGAAATGTAGGAAGTTTTAAACAAGTGTTATCCAGCCGCATAACAAGAGGGTGTAAATCAGGAGAGATTAAATGAGGGAAACAAAGAATTTTAAAGTAATTAAACCACAGAATGGGGCCATTCCTAAGTCCCTTAATGGACTCAGTTGTGGTGTGGATGAAGGGGAACCTGTGGATGTAATGTACATAGATTACATTGGAGCCAAAGTGATGAGTTGGTGGGTTTTGAAAATTGAAAGTTACACGTAGGAACATAGAATTCGGAGCAGAAGTGGGCAAATTCACCCCTTCGAGCCTGAACCGTCATGCAATCAGTTCATGACTGATCTCTCCCTGTTCTCAAATCCACCTTCCTATCTGTTCCAATATCCCCTCATCCCTTTAATTATCAGGAATATGTCTGTCTCTTTCTTGAAATCATTTAATGATTCAGACTCAACCGTGCTATGGGGCAATGCATTCCACAAATTCACGACCCTCAGTGAGAAGCAGTTCCTCCTCATCTCAGTTTTAAATCTACCACCTCTCAACCTATACATTTGACATGGTGTTCCCGATTGCGCGTAAGAAAAAAGATTTTACTTTCTTCAATCCTATTTAGAATTTTATATACCACGATCACTTCAGCATCTTGTGGGAGTATTTCACCTCACTGTCGATTTCATGTCCCAGCAAGCACAATCGGAGTTGTCATTTGCTGAAGCAGTCACTTATGTTCCATCCAAACTGGACACATTCAGGGATGTATGGTAAGTCATATTGAAAAACACAGTTCACCCGTGACGCTGGGATTCCAGTGGGTTGTATTCAGTACTCCCCAGTGTTGTTTGTTTTCACTTCCCGCTCAGGAAACGATTATTTATAGCTCGCGGCAAACTATTAAAAAATAACCTGATTTACCATCTGATCGAAAGCAGATCTACTAATATCAGCCGAGTGAGTTTTGCAAGTCGACATCACAGCTGGAAATGTCACATGTGCAACAGGTCAAGAACAAACACAGTAGCAAGAAAGATGGTGATAGGCTGGAAAGCGCTGACAATAGAGATAGTGATGTAAGGTAACATTTGGATGGTAAATTGTTCAGGTTTTGGCGTTCACACTGAATTATTCAACTTTTCCCTCACTCTGCAACGAAAATATTTGGAAAAAGTTCTCTCCAGTTTCGAAGTGAAATTAATAACCGTAAGTGGAATGTCTGTTGTACGTTGTCACTGATTGAACGTGTCACTGGGCTCGAAACAGAAAGTGCCATGTTGCAACAGAGACTTGCTTGTGGTGAATGTAGTCTGGCCTGGCGCGAAAAGTAAAGCAACACATGCAGTGTGTGTAAAGCAAGTTGTAAAACAGGCGAAAATCAGCTGGTCTGGTGGTTAGAGTCTGACACTTTCACTGCTGTTTGGATTGGTGGTCAGGTAATGGAGATTTGTTTCTCTCATCCAAACCGTAAAAACAAATGTCAGTTATTGTCTGGTGGAACATATAAAACACAATCTCGCCTCGTGTCCTGAAGTGAAGACTGAGCAAATTCAAAAGGAGGGTTTTTTTTGTCATTTCTGGCAGGATATTGGGAACCAGACAAGGTTAAGGGCAGTTTAAATGGTGCTGGTTCTTCACTGCAGCTCATTCTGTTTCTGACTGGATCTGATTCCTGCTTGTTACACAGTTCAGGATAAATTGATTCAGTGAAGGAGCAGGCTCCAGCCAACTGATGGACTGTCGCAGCTCCTTTGCTGCTAATTTTAATTACAATACCAGTAAAGGACACAGTTGCTGACGTGGTAACGTAGCCGAGTAATCTCAGCCAGTAGCTGAAAGGCCAGTTACGATGGAGTGGTTGGTTCGACTGCAGCCACTGCCAGAATGGGCTTGCGTTTTGGTCCCTGCAGTTGAAGTCCAGCATTTCAGATTGAATGCAATAATTTGTGTTGTGTCGTATTTGCCCTGAAGAAAGAGGAGCGACATACCAATGGAAACAGTTGTTGAGGTAAAGGAACGAGTGCGGAAGGAGTGGAGCAAATTATCGTGGATTCTGGAATGGGAAACAAAAAGAGAAAATGCTGGAAAACCTCACCAGCATCTGTAAGGAGTGAAGAAAGCTGGCATTTCGATTCCAGATGACCCTTTGTCAAAGCTGGGAAGAGTGGAGTTGCTCCAATAGAGAATACAAACGGGAACACCGGTTGAATGGTTGTCTGTCGAAATAAACAGCAGGATTGCAAACATTGAGACTGCAGTCCCGGCCCAGGGGATGTATTGGGATTTTCAAACTGAGGTTCAAATCCTGTCATGAGAGCTTCCCGTCATTCCTCATTGTGACTTTTTTTAAATTGAAAGTTATTGGAAATGAAGCAATGGGTGCAGAGATGATCAACTCCTGCAAAATTGTCACATCAGCGTCACTGAGGGTCCAGTGATCAGCGCCGGCGCCGTGACGCGTTTTGGATTCCCAGTCACGGAGTGAGTACATTTTTGTTCATTTCTTCATTTAATAAAAGCAGCGTCCGTGAAGGGAACAACAAGCGAAATCTTCCAGCTGGATGAACTTGTATCAGAGATGGAAAAATCAGAGATGTAACATTGACGATAAACTCTGAAGAAGAACCACATGACACACACAACATACATGTCAAGTACATACACAATAAACATTTCAAATCATGTCACTTTCAACTTCTATCTTTTAACTTCTGGCTCTCCACCTCAGACATTTCCACATTCATCAAAAATCTCCGACCTCAAACCCGATCCTGGTCCTCGATCCACGGATAATGCTGCACTTTCTGGAAACTTGTTGCAGCATTTGGTTCCATAGCTCAGTGGTTAGAGCACTGGTCTTGTAAACCAGGGGTCGCGAGTTCAGTCCTCGCTGGAGCCTATGGGCGAAGTTTAGCTTATAGAAGCTGTCGGAAAGGGGAAGAAAGTCCCGAAAAATAGAGAGCTTTGATGAGTGGAGGCGCAGATCGGCTGTCGCTTTCGAAAGTGAATAGATATTTCCTTCTTGGTAAAAAAAATAGAAAGAGCAAGACATATTTGAAGAGCTGAAAAAGGTAAGTGTCGATATTGAGCAGAGAATAGATGCGTTTGTACAAGGAATGCATAAAGCTGGCCTGTAGGTGCAGGCAATGATTGGAAGGAAAATTGCATTTTGGTGTTTATTGACGGCAGACTGGAGTCCAAGTATAATGAGGTGTTGCTGAAGTTGCACTGGGTTTTGTTGAGACCACATGTTGAATATTCTGTGCAGATATGATATTCACATTTAATAAAGGATATGTTTACATTGGAAACGGTGCAGATAAGGTTCAGCAGATGATCCCTGGGATGATGAAGTTGTCGTATGATGAGAGGCTGAGTAAATTGGGCTGAAAATCTCTGGAGTTTGGAAGAATGAGAGGCGATTTCATTAAACCTACACAAGTCTGATTGGGTTTGACAGGGTGGAGACTGAGAGATTTCTTCTGCTTGTCGGGAAATCTAACCCACGGCAGTACAGTCTCAGGAAAATGGGCTGATCATTTCGGCCTAAGATAAGGAGAAATTACTTCACTGAAATGGTTGTGAATCTTTGAAATTCTTTATGCCAGACAGTTATGGAAGCTCCATCATCGAATACATTTAAGGTTGGGATAGACAGGTTTCGGGCCTCTCGGGGAATTCAGGGTCAGGGATATGGGGAGCTGGTGAAAAACTTAGTTGTACCCCAAGATCAGACATAACGGTACTGAATTTCGGGAACACGCTCGATGGACCGAGTGGTCTACTCCTGCTCCGATTTATTGTGTTCATGTGGATGATCAAGCTAATAATTCATGTTAAAATAAAAACAGAAAGTGCTGGAAGTTCTCAGCAGGTATTGCAGCAAATGTGAATCGGACAGAGAGTTAAGGTTCTGAGTCTAATATGGCTCTTTTTAAACTAGCAACTGAGTGTGAGTTACAACAATTAGCACAATATCGAGACAGAGAATTGAATTGAATCCAGGCAGTGAAAGCCCTGAATTTAAACTCCTGTATTATTTCTGCAATAAACTTGTTCTGGAAACTTACCTGCCAATTGAAAGTGTGGAGGTTTGAGAGCACCCCGAGCCAAATGGACTCCCGCTATTCCTGTTTCTGCTTATATTCCCGACACAGATTTACTTTGTTCCCTTCGGTAACAGTGAAATATTGTCCAAACTTTGTCAGTCTTGCCGTTATTCAGTAAATTACCATACTGTTATGATACATAGGCTCATCCCCTTTATCTCACATCGTAATCTGGAAAAAACTATTTGTGAAACTGCGAACTGTTTTTTATAAACGTTCAGAGGTTTATTAATGATAAAAATTCCTGTCACTCACTTTGAGTGAATAATCAACAAGCTATTTTATTCAAATAACCAAGAACATTAAGTAAACAAGTAAAACATGTCAATTAAGGTACGGTTCGACTGAAATGCTGTTCAAATAATACTAGGAACATTCATTACCAATACTGTAATAACAGAATTTCAGTCACTCTCAAAGAAATTATACAAACAGCCTCGATGGGATTCAGAAGATTTTGGAGTTCTGCAGTAGTTGTGCGATCTGTAAGGTCTTTCTAACTCCGTATCCTTCGGTTAGATAGTTTTCTTAAGCGAATTTTAATCTGTCAGGGGTGGAGAACTGCTGCAGAGGCAAATGTTTTTTTGACTGGCTGCCCTGACCTCTGGAGATGGTCACCCAAGATATTATCGAGCGATGGCTGTTCCTCTGGCCTTTTTTTACCTGATGTGGAGATGCCGACGTTGGACTGGGGTAAACACACTGAGAGTTTTAACAACACCAGGTTAAAGTCCAACAGGTTTATTTGGTAGCAAATGCCATTAGCTTTCGGAGCGCTGCCCCTTCGTCAGATGGAGTGGATATCTGCTCGCAAACAAGGCACACAGAGACAGAAAATCAAGTTACAGAATACTGATTAGAATGCCAATCCTGACAGCCAACCAGGTTTTAAAGATACAGACAATGTGAGTGGAGGGAGCATTAGGCACAGGTTAAAGAAATGTGTATTGTCTCCAGACAGGAGAGCCAGTGAGAATCTGCAAGTCCAGGAGGCAAGCTGTGGGGGTTACCGAAAGTGTGACATGAATCCAATATCCCGGTTGAGGCCGTCCTCTTGTGTGCGGAATTTGGCTATCCATTTCTGCTCAGCGACTCTGCGCTGTCGTGTGTCGTGAAGGCCGCCTTGGAGAACGCTTACCCGGAGATCAGAGGCTGAATGCCCGTGACCGCTGAAGTGCTCCCCCACAGGAAGAGAACAGTCTAGCCTGGTGATTGTCGAGCGGTGTTCATTCATCCGTTGTAGTAGCGTTTGCATGGTTTCCCCAATGTACCATGCCTCGGGACATCCTTTCCTGCAGCATATCAGGTAGACAACGTTGACCGAGTTGCAAGAGTAGGTACCGTGTACCTGATAGATACTGTTCTCACGTGCGATGATGGCATCCGTGTCGATGATCCGGCACGTCTTGCAGAGGTTGCTGTGGCAGGGTTGTGTGGTGTCATGGTCACTGTTCTCCTGAAGGCTGGGTAGTTTGCTGCGGACAATAGACTGTTTGAGGTTGTGCGGTTGTTTGAAGGCAAGAAGTGGGGGTGTGGGGATGGCCGTGGCGAGATGTTCGTCTTCATCAATGACATGTTGAAGGCTCCGGAGGAGATGCCGTAGCATCTCCGCTCCGGGGAAGTACTGGACGACGAAGGGTACTCTGTCCACCGTGTCCCATGTTTGTCTTCTGAGGAGGTCGGTGCGGTTTTTCGCTGTGGCGCGTCGGAACTGTCGATCGATGAGTCGAGCGCCATATCCTGTTCTTATGAGGGCATCTTTCAGCGTCTGGAGGTGTCTGTTGCGATCCTCCTCATCAGAGCAGATCCTGTGTGTACGGAGGGCTTGTCCGTATGGGATGGCGGCACGGTAGCACAGTGCTTAGCACTGCTGCTTCACAGCTCCAGGGACCTGGGTTCGATTCCCGGCTCGGGTCACTGTCTGTGTGGAGTTTGCACATTCTCCTCGCGTCTGCGTGGGTTTCCTCCGGGTGCTCCGGTTTCCTCCCACAGTCCAAAGATGTGCGGATTATGTTGATTGGCCATGCTAAAAATTGCCCTGAGTGTCCTGGGATGCATAGGTTAGAGGGATTAGTGGGTAAATATGTAGGGATATGGGGGTAGGGCTTGGGTGGGATTGTGGTCAGACTCGATGGGCCGAATGGCCTCTTTCTGTACTGTAGGGTTTCTTTCTATGATTAACGTGTTCAGGGTGGAAGCTGGAGAGTGGGGCATCGTGAGGTTATCCGTGGGCTTGCGGTACAGTGATTTGCTGAGGTGAGCGTCCTTAATGGAGATGCGTGTGTCCAAGAATGCAACCAATTCCGGAGAGTAGTCCATGGTGAGTCTGATGGTGGGATGGAACTTGTTGATGTCATCATATAGTTGTTTCAGTGATTGTTCACCACGAGTCCAAAGGAAGAAAATGTCATCGATGTATCTAGTGTATAGCATCGATTGAAGGCACTGTGCGTTGAAGTCGGCATGGTCGAACCTGTGCATGAAGAGGTTGGCATATTGAGGTGCGAATTTGGCCCCCACGGCTGTTCGGTGTGTCTGGATGAAGACCTGGTTGTTGAAGGTGAAGACATTGTGGTCCAGGATGAAGCGGATGAGTTGTAAAATTGCATCTGGAAACTGGCAGTTTTCGGCGTTGAGTACTGAGGCCGTTGCAGCAATGCCATCATCGTGGGGGATGCTGGTGTAGAGTGCCGAGAAATACATTGTGACGAGGAGTGCTCCTGGTTCAACTGCTCCATGTGTGTTGACTTTATGTAGGAAGACCGTCGTGTCGCGACAAAAGCTGGGGGTTCTTTGTACCATGGGTTTCAGGATGCCCTCGACATAGCCAGAGAGGTTCTCGCACAGGGTCCCATTGCCCGATACGATGGGACGGCCGGGTGTTTTTGCCTTGTGTATCTTTGGGAGGCAGTAGTGATCTCCAACGCGGGGAGTACGTGGGATGAGAGCACGGAGGGTGCTCTGAAGGCCCGGATCAAAGGTTTTGATCGGAGTGCTGAGTTGACGTGTGTGTTCTTTAGTCGGATCTGTGGGTAACTGTCTGTAGTGTTCCTCGTTGTTCAGTTGTCGGTACACCTCTTTGCAGTAATCCGTTCTGTTCTCTATGACGATGGCCTCTGAGTGCGGAATTGTCTCCTCAACTCAGTCCTAAATGGTTGACACACCATCCGGATAATGTGAGCCCAGTTCAAAGCACTCCAGACTCCAGCAAGAGGCGGGGGAGGAGTGGGGTGGGGGGTGGAGGGGGTGTTGCGGGGTTGTGGGGTGGGGGAGAGCGGCGGTGGAAACAATCTCTCAGCATGTACACTGTCAAACAGTCTCGCCTTTCCAGACTTTTCAATGGGATCACTTTTCATTATTCCATACCCCAGGGAGAACATGGTAACAGCAATGAATCTCTCCTCCAAGGGCAACTGCCTCATCACAACAATCAATCCAGTGAATCTTGGTTACACAAACAGCGCGAGAATAGAGGGAAATAAGAGCAAAGTATGGAAAGTTGATAGAGGCACAAAGAGAGACTGAGACAGTGAAAGAGACTGACGTCGATACACAGAAACAAAGAGACAGATATAGACAGTGAGTGGGGGAGTCAGCCACATCTAATGCATGAATAACAATGTAGACAAAGCCAGCGGCCGGAGTCCACAAGCATTGGGTCCTCTGAATCGTTGACGAGGGACAAAGAGAATGTTCAAAAGCATAGTCAACTTTTGAAAACATCTCGAACTGCTTGAGAGGCAGTTTCCCAAACCGAACCGTGAGTGAACTCATCCTGCCCTGTCCACGGCAAAGAAATGAGCAAGACTTCGCCCTTGCTAACAACAACGGGGCTGGCCTGGGATTTGAACCCAGGGCCTCTCGCAAACTGGCAAATCACAACGCCCAAAGCGAGAACCATACTCCTAGACCAACGAGCCACTGCTGCAAGGTGGGCTCAAATACAGATATTATATTGCCATACAAATCTGATCTGACAACTGCAGTGGAAGTTGGAAGCGCTGGAAAAACTCAGGAAGCCAGGCAGCATGTGCACACAGGAAAAGGAATCTCCTCTTACACCTGCATAACTTTTCTTTTCAACGGGTAAAGGTTGGAAATGTAGGAAGTTTTAAACAAGTGAAATCCAGGAGCTAGAAAGCATAACAACAGGAAACAGCTCTGATAAGGAACAATTCAGGAGAGATAAATGAACAAGTACTGTGTTGTCCATGGCCTGAGAGTGAGGAAAGCAGAGTATCACAGAATGTCTGCACCGCAGCATGAGACCATTCACAAGATCTTTGAAGCAGTCGCGTGTCCTGTGGATAATCGGGAGCCGGTGGGTGTACTGAACAGTGATTACACAGGAGCTGCAGTGATGAGGTTGGTGGATTTTGGAAATTGAGAGGAACACATGAGCAGCTTGTGTGACTACTTCACCTCATTGCCGCTTTTATACGGCAGCGAAAAGTAATCGTTGTTGCCACTGGATGAAGGACTAACTTATGTTCAACCTGAACAGAACACTTTGAAAGAGAGACTTGCCTCTGGTGGAAATAGATCTGAGATGGAAATAATGAAATATAAAATGAAGTAAATTAGATTAAACATCCAACGTATTAGAAATATTGGGTTTACAGTAAGTGACGTGAACTGATGCTGTGATCGCAGATAGAGAACTGGGACCACCATCACACCGAGTGAATCCGCTGTCTGTTTAAATGTTGATCAAAGAAAACTTTTAATCATCTTGCACAATGGAACATACGGGAACTCAGTCAAGAAGCACCCTTCACTCACAAATAACAGAAAAGGTCAATTTCATCTCGCAACTTTCAGCCTTTTGCCATCTTCTGTACATTTACCAAGAAGATTTATAAAGTAAGTGAATAGAGTTTGTGATGGTTAAAAAAAAACGCGTTCACGCCCTTGGTGTACGTAAGCCCAGTGACGCACACAGAGGAGCAAACATAAGTATAGACCACGCGAGACAGAGGACTAACGAGCGACAAAACGGGAGCTTAGAATAAAGGGAATATAGCTTAGGGATAGAGCATTTGACTGCAGGTCACGACGTTTCTGCATTCAAATCGAATGCCTGCTTCCGTGCTTAATTGATTTTTTTCAATTAAAACTGCCCTTCATTGACTGGAAAGTGCTTTGTGACGTCCGCAGGTCGGGATAGGTTCTATATAAATGCAATTATTTCATGATCTTCATTCCAAGTCCTCTGTTACTGAGCCCAGTCAGTGGGAACAGTCTGTCCCTCCCTGCTCTTTCAAACGGCCCTTTTCCATGTTAAGAGAAGGGATTAACCATTACACCACAACAACACTGTGGGGTAAAATAATAAAATATACATGTTTAGATTTGTAAACGATGCCATCATTTGGTCCTTCTATGTCAGGTTTGGTGAAAATTGAATTGGCGTCTAACTTGCAGCCAACACGCTGTCACCCTGATTTAGGATGCCTTGTAGGTTCCAGTTGTGTCAGTCTCTGTGGCGCAATTGGTTAGCGCGTTCGGCTATTAACCGAAAAGTTGATGGTTCCAGACCATCCAGGAACGGGGCTTTTTTTCCACTCGATCTGCTTTTGTTGTCTTTCGGTTTTTGAGTGTCACTGAGTCCTTGGGCAACATTTTTTAAAAAAAACTTATCGTGTGTTTCTGCCTCTACTGTTAGCCGACGTTAGTTTATTGAACATTTATCTCTGACATATTATTTGTAACAATTTATATATTTCAAAAATTATTAAACTCAATAACTGAACTCGAAACTTTAACCTATGTTTGATCTTGGGTTTCCATTTTCCTGCCCATTCCTCTTCTTTCTCAGATAGATCAGGAATCTGTCTGTCCCAACCTGAAATGTGTTCAATGAGGGAAATACACAGTAAGTCGGCAAAGATCAGTGGAATGAGGACTGAGTTAAACTTTCACCAGAATGCTGCTTTTCTCATTGAAAAGTCCTGAGATTGAGAGCAGAGAGTTCACATTTGAGGCGTTTCAGTTCTTTGAGAGATGAATGCCTGCCGTGTTTTACAAGGTAAGTTTTCACAGGATCAGTAATGATGAGGTTGGTGGGTTTTGGAAATTGAAAGTTACATGTGAACAGCTTGTGGGACTATTTCATTTATCATTGCCGTCTTGCCGTTTTATGTTCTGATAAAACCTGTATTTATAATACAAGCATGAGATGGTGGAAATTCTCAGCAGGTTTGGCAGAATCTGTGCACACGCATCAAATTCTAAACACTTCCATGTGTCACCTGTGTTCCTGAAGTATACTGACCCTTGTGTTCAAAAAAAGTTGATAAAAACTTTTCAAAGCAGCTGCCCATCTCTAAGTGTTATTAAATATCAAGGAATCACATTATCTCACAGCCATGTGGCATTTACACTCCCCCAATGCTTGAATAATATTCTGCAACTGCATTCATGGAGAAAGAGATAACATTCGGGACAAATGTTATTTTCTGAATCTTATGTTAGATCAATGACTCTGCCACATGGCGAAGGTTTGCAACCGAATTATATTTCAACAAAACAAGGATTTAAATTGCAATCAGACAGCACGGTTTGATATTCTCGGCCGGTCACATTGGTCATCAGCAGAGTTTCTGGATTGTAGGAGTTAACATGTTCATTTCATATACGATGAGTTCCCCGATTCAAAATAAGGTCGAAACATTATCGAAATTAATATTTTTTTGAATTATCCCCGATTCTTGGTCGCTGTTGCATATGAACTGGATTGGTGCAGACAAAATGTAAATTTGTTCTTCACCATTTATTGAAAAAGAATACCCTCAGCAAAGTCGCCGCTGGCATCCTGTTGCTTTTCTGCTTCCACTGTCACACTCACGATGCAGCTGATGCAGGTTCGATGGATTAGCCATGGCAAATGAGTGATGTTCCGGTTCGACAGTGGCAAAAGTGCCTCAGCAAGGTACTCTGGGCGTACATTTTCTGGTTAATGTTTCAGCCATTCATGACTGAGATATGGAGATATTTCTTCACTCCAAGGCTTGTGAATCTTTGGAATTATTTGACTTATTATTGTCACATGTATTAGCATACAATAAAAAGTATTGGTTCTTGCGCGCTGTACAGACAAAGCATACCGTTCATAGAGAAGGAAACGAGAGAGTGCAGAGTGTAGTGTTACAGTCATAGCCGGGATGCTAGAAATTGAATTGAAGCATTGTGAGAGAGTTTAAAAGAGTTAGAATGAAGTTTTAGAAGCATAGAACGAGAGTAAAAGATAGAGTTAGAAGGTATGCTGGGCACAGCTTCCAAGAGTTCGCCTCGCTCGGACGCCATCTTGCATCAATTCTGTAGCGGCACAGAGGTCTGTGAATCTTCAGTTGATGAAGACTTTGAAGGTTGAGGTGGAGAGTTGTTGGAATCTAAGTGAATGAAGGGCTGTTGGTATAAGCTGGGAAATTGGGATTGAGGCTGTGGATCTGCCTTGATTCAATCATGGAGGAGGCTCAATGGTTCATGTGACCCAATTCTACTCCATTGATGCTGTTCATTGGCAATACCAGATACGGCATCAATAGGTTCTGCTGGTACCATTGATGAGCTCAGGGCAGTAATGATGTGGAGTTTCCGGCGCTGGACTGGGGTAGGCACAGTAAATAATCTCACAGCACCAGGTTAAAGTCCAACAGGTTTATTTGGTAGCACAAGCTTTCGGAGCACGCCCCTTCATCACGTGAGTCACTTGATTCGGACAGTGCTCCGAAAGTTCGTGGTACCAAATAAACCTGTTGGACTTTAACCTGGTGCTGTGAGAGAACTGACTGGGCAGTGATAGTAGTTGAAGCGTGTGATCGAATCTCATCACCGCTACATGTCCAGTTCCTTAACTTTATGAAATACCTTTGTTATCACACAAATTCCAATGGAATGCAAATGTAAATTATTGTTTGCAATTGATGGGTTTGTGGAACCAGTTTCCTTGAATCATTGCATCGCAATGTTTCTGTGGTGTAGTGGTTGTCACATTCGCCTTACACACGAAAGATCCCTGGTTTGATCGTGGCAGAAATAGTTTCATCATAAACAGAAAAGTTTGGAAGGTCTAAAGAGACATGACAGCATCTGTGGAGAGAGGAAAGAGCCAAACTTTCAAGTCTGGATGACCCTTCGTCAGAGCTCCGGACTCGAAACGATGGCTCTATTCTCTCTCGACAGCTGCTGTCAGACCTGCTAAGATTTTCCAGCATTTTTCTATTTTTGTTTCAGGTTCCAGCATCCGCAGTATTTTGCCTTCACAAAAAAAAACAAAAGCTTTTAATTTCAGAGGGATTCGACTACTGGAATTATTTGCGCGTTTGTCACTAAACATGAACTGACCGACTGAGTATTCCCAGTATTTTCTGATTGTAAAGTGAGGAATCACTCAGCGAAAGGGGAAAAAAAAGGATTTTTGTGATAGGGCACAAAGCAGGATGGATTACATGACACCATGAATGGTGGAAAAGACAACATCGAGGAAGTGATGGTGGAGCCTGGGTGGTCTAGTGGTTCAGAGTCAATGTTTCCATAGCTATGGCCCGGAATTGATGATAAACTGTTAACTAAACAGAGCACTTTGCTCAGCACGGACTAAATTTCTGGAGATGAAAGTATCTGAACATAAAGGAAGAAGGCATAATTTGCTTCAGTTGGTCATAAGATGTTAGAATGACTGTGTGACAATGTCAGTAGCAAAAGTGACTTGAAATGAAGCGGTGGAGACAGAGATGGTTATCAAAGAATTTCAAATCTCTAATATTAGCTTTCCTGGCATGCCGTGGTCAGGTTTAATCGCCATGTTCCACGTTGGAGTACCAGGCAAGTAGCGAATAACTTCTTATTTAACTCTTCATTAAACGAAAGCACGCCTCACAGTGTCTGTTAAGGGAGAAACAAGATCAATCTTCAGCTGTATGAATTGTATTAGAGCCGGAAAAATCAGAGATGTAACAATAACAAACTCTGAAGAAGAATGACACGGCAGACATTTATCACAAAAACAACTGACACACATGTCAAATTCTTCCTCTTTCAAGTCTCATCGATTGACTCCTTGTTCTCCACCTCGGATATTTCCACATCCATCAAATATCACCCACCTGAAAATTCAATCTCTTCTTCGCTCCACTGATGATGATACACCAACTCCACGCTGGGCGCAGGAATTGGCTCCATAGCTCATTGGTTGCATCAGTTGGACAGTTTAAAGTTTATTTATTAGTGCCACAATTAAGCTTACTTTAACACCGCAATGAAGTTTCTGTGACAATTACGTCATCGGCAGAACCGGCACCTTCTCGGGTAAATTGACAGCTAATTTAGCATGGCCAATGTACCTAACCAGCACATCTTTCACTCTGTGGGAATAAGAAGGGGCACCCGCAGGAAACCCACGCAACACGGGGAAAGCATGCAGACTCTGCACAGACAGTAACCAATGCCGGGAATTGAAACCGGGCCCCTGGCGCTGTGAGGCATCAGTGCCACCATGTTGCCCAGAAAGATCTTATCTTGTTCATAAACGGAGAAAGAGCAGACAATGTTTGTGAAGGTGACCTAGTTCTTTTTTAATTGATTAGAAATGGGTGTCGCTGCCGGCCAGCATTTATTGCCCATCCTGGTTGCCCTGGGACAGTTAGGATCAAACACTTTGCTGCAGCTCTGGAGTCAGTGTAGGCCAGGCCGGATAAGGGACGGCAGGTTTCCTTCCGTAAAGCACATTACCGAACTCAATGTTTGTTTTTCCGACAATCGACAATGGTTTCATGGTCATCAGTAGATTCTTAATTCCAGATAGTTTTTATTGAAAAACAATTCTACAACGTGCCGTGGCAGGATTCAAAAGCGGGGCCCCATAAAATTGGATGAGTTTCTGGATAAATAATCTCGCGATAATATCACCAGGCCATCGTCTTTCCTAATATAAGCGTTTGTCTTGAGAGATTTGGGTGTGTTTGTACAAGGAACGCAGGAAGATAGCATGGTGGTGCAGCAAACAATAGGAAGGGAATAGCATTTTGGTTTTTATTGCCAACAGATTGCTGTATAAGAATAAAAACACCAATTTACATTTATACAGGGTTTTGTTGGGAGCAAGTGTGAAATATTCGGTGTAGTTCTGATATCGACAATGCTTTTTATTTTCGAAAAAGGCTACCCTTCCATCGGAGACGGTCCACTGGGTAGGTTCCTGTGATGAGAGAGTTCTCCTGGGATGAGAGGCTGTGTAAATTGTGCTGAAATTCCCTGGAGTTTAGAAGACTGAGAGACAATTTTATTGAACCTACAGAATACTGAGACATTGTTTCCCAGTCTCAGATGAGGACTCATCGGAGAACTGACACACAAACACATCCAGCCAAGACTCTAATTCTTAACTTTAATTGCATATTTGAAATGAATATACATTATACCATGGGCAAGGAAATGGCAGATGGAGTTCAATCCTGATAAATGCGAAGTGATGCATTTTGGTGGGAATAATGTAGGGAGGAGCTACACGATAAATGGAAGAACCATAAAGGGTGTAGAGACGCAGAGGGACCTGGGTGTGCAAGTCCACAGATCTTTGAAGGTGACGTCACAGGTGGAGAAGGTGGTGAAGAAGGCATATGGCATGCTTGCCTTTATAGGACGGGGCATAGAGTATAAAAGTTGGGGTCTGATGTTGCAGATGTATAGAACGTTGGTTCAGCCGCATTTGGAATACTGCGTCCAGTTCTGGTCGCCACACTACCAGAAGGACGTGGAGGCTTTGGAGAGAGTACAGAGGAGGTTTACCAGGATGTTGCCTGGTATGGAGGGGCTTGGTTATGAGGAGAGATTGGGGAAACTGGGGTTGTTCTCCTTGGAAAGACGGAGGATGAGGGGAGACTTAATAGAGGTGTATAAAATTATGAAAGGCATGGATAGGGTGAACGGTGGGAAGCTTTTCCCCGGGTCGGTGGTGACGTTCACGAGGGGTCATAGGTTCAAGGTGAAGGGGGGGAGGTTTAACACAGATATCAGAAGGACATATTTCACACAGAGGGTCGTGGGGGCCTGGAATGTGTTGCCGGGCAAGGTGGTGGAGGCGGACACACTGGGAACGTTTAAGACTTATCTAGACAGCTATATGAACGGAGTGGGAATGGAGGGATACAAAAGAGTGGTCTAATTTGGACCAGGGAGCGGCGCGGGCGCATTTTCCGATCAGGGCCATTGTGATCTCCTGGACTCGTTTCGATCGCCTCAGGGGGTCGGAGAGGAATTTCCCAGATTTTTTTTCCCCATATTGGCCCTGGGGTTTTTCACTCTGGGTTTTCGCCTCTCCCTGGAGATCACATGGTCTGGAATGGGGGGGTGGGGGTGAGTTAATAGGTTGTAATGAACAAAGCATCGTAGCTGTGAGGGACAGCTCGGTGGATAGGATATTGGTATGTAGATAGGCTGGAAAATTGGTCGGGGATCCTGGATTCAGGATTCATTCCTGGACCGGGGAGCGGCGCGGGCTTGGAGGGCCGAAGGGCCTGTTCCTGTGCTGTATTGTTCTTTGTTCTTTGTTCTTTGATATGGATGATATGAATATTCATTAAATAAATAATGTTGACAACACCTGACAACAGTCGAGCGGCAACACTTGAGAAATATTTTTATTGTTGCCTCTGTTCACAAGCCGGAACTGCGCGACAATGAATGCTTATGGGGAAAATAAAAGTACAACGACCGCCTCTGGATGGTACTGAGCCACCAAACATTTGCTTAAAGTCGAACGCAATAACGAATTCCGCAATTAAGACGAAGACGCACTATATTAGGGTGTCAGCAAGTGCTGTTATATATCCAACCCCAATTCTCTTTTTTAAAAACATAGTCGAGAACTGCAACATGACCACATCGTATAGAATACTATGCAAACCCCTTTGACTACTTTACCCCCGACAGTGTTGCAGCGATTTAGGGGTTTCCCGCTTCTCCCAACATGGGAAAGGGCCGTTTGATTGGGCAGAAAGGGACAAACTGTTTGTATTGACGATTGTCAGGAACCAAAAACTGGGACTGAAGGTAATTTATGAAAGACCGAATTGTATTTCTGCGACGCCTTTCCCGGTTGGTGGACGTCACAATGCGCTTTGCAGCCAAAGAAAGACAACCACAATTGAAACTCAGACAAAGACAAGGAAGGGGGCACTCGGATTTGAACCGCGAGCCGTTTGATCTGCAGTCAAATGCTCTACCACTGAGCTACACCCCCTCAGCTGTGAACTGATGCTCGGGATTTGGATCCAGGACTAGGAGATGTTTGTGTCAATCTAACCGATAAAATCAACCCCATTGTCATGCAGATTTGAACTTGTATCCCCATCTCTATTGGCAGCGCTTTGCAGCCTATCACTGCCATTCACAATCTGTGTTTGTTCTTGAACTGTTGCCCATGTGACAGTTCCAATTCGGACACAAATATAGATCTAACTCCATTGCTTCTGACAGAGCTGTTTTCGACCAGGAAACAACTCAGGTTTGTTAGATGGATTGTCAAAAACTTTAAATCCCGGCATATCGAAGCCGATATATGACCCTGAAAGCGCCAAATCCTAAGCACTGGATCACCAGGATTTCATTCTCCTGGTTCTCCCATAGACTGAATACAGGAATATGCACAGTGCCAATTATTCACAGTCGCATTCTCCTTCCTGTCTCGTGCACGTTGTTCAGCTTTGAAATTATTCATCTTTTCACATTAGCTTCCAGTGTGATGAAAGCAGAGCAGTGATAGCTGAAGTTTTTCAACAGATTTACCACAATAAGGTTTAAAACAAACATTACTCTTTGAATGTGGTGAGCTACAGTGAAATTTAATGCAGTAGAAGGTAACTCACTCATTCTGATAGTTGGTACCAGCAATTGCAATGTAAATATGATGTCGGGATACCGGCGTTGGACTGGGGAGGGCACAATAAGAAGTCTCACAGCATCATGTTAAAGTCCAACAGGTTCATTTGCTCCGATAATAAAATCAATTTGCTTCATTTTATCAGCGCCCCGAAAGCTCCTGACTTCAAATAGACCTGGTGTTGTAAGACTTCCGAATGTAAATATGAATTGTTGTGGGTAATTGACAGGATTGTGGAATGGGGCAGATTTTTCCTTCTTCCTGTTCAACCTGCCACAAGTATCGCTCCTGTTTTCGACCAGGAAGTAATACCCACTCTCCTTAATTCATGTGTTGCACGAGAGCAATGAATCATCATTCCCTGACCGGGGATCGAACCCAGACCATTGCAGTGAAAGCAACAAATTCTATCAACGAAACCAACACGGAAATTGAGGTGATCTGAGCATTATTGAGCAATTGTGGGCGTGTGTGATTTGGGAGAAAGGTCACGTGCTCTAGGGTGATCCCTGATGAATGAAGCCACCGACCTCTTTATCGCTGAGCTTTTTGTGTTCTTGTGAAATCGTCCTCTGGGGCTGATGCAATGAGGCCAGGAGAGTAACTCACTGCACCGTCTGCAATGTGATTGCGGTTCGATTTGCTGAAAGCTGTTAATTTTATAAAAATAATCTTTTTGCGAATTGTAAATGAAATGCCCTTCAGTACCCGGTAAGTATTCGCACAACACCAGGTTAAAGTGCAACAGGTTTGCTTGAAATCACGAGCTTTCGGAGCGCAGCTCCTTCATCGCTCACGCTGAGGATTCACCACATTCTTCTGTCTTTGAACGAAAGCAATAGATATCTCGTCAATTCCCCGGTATCCTGAGTGTACGACACTGATTTCAACAGTACACTGCTTTAAATGTTTGTTTTCAATGTGAAATTAAGTAGTTTGAGTCCATGTGAAGGTTTAAACTTACACTCTTCCGGGAAGATGGTAACATAGTGGTAAAATGAGTGGAGTATGAATCATGTGGCCCAGGCTCACAGGTCACGAACCCACCGCAGTCTAGAACTGAAACGGAAGTGAAAGCTAGTCTCAGTAATGAAGCTTTGTTTTCTGATTGTCATGAAAACACATCTTGCAGAAGGAATCTGTCATCCTTCTCCTTTCTGCCCTCCATGGGACTCCAGAGGAAAGGCAATGTGATTGACTCTTAACTGCCCTCTGAAATGGCCCAGCAAAATACTCAGTTCAGAGGGAAATCGGGATGGACAACAAATGCTGGCATTGACAACAAAATACATATTGCATTCGCAGCATTTTAAGAAATGATTAATTCTCATTTTGTTTCATTTCATATCAAACAGGGTGACATATTCTGGTGTCTTATTATTTAAAACCTCAGCCTTTCAACTGTTCAAACAGGTAAGATTCAGTCAGAGAAGAGTGAACCACTGTGATCCAAAACTAGGAATTGTAGTTGGTGCGAATCCCACCTCAAAACAGAAAATGTTGGAAGCACTCATCAGCTTCAGCAGCTTCTGTGGAGAGGGAAAGAGAGTGAATGATTCAGGTCGCTGACCTTTGACCCTAACTGGAAAAAAGTAGTGATTTAATGGTTTAGTCCAGAAGTCAGTGAGCGTGGTGAGGTATTGGGGAAGGTATCAGGGTCACGGGTGGGTACCGGTAGACAGGAAGGTGGGTTGAAGTGTGTCTACTTCAATGCAAGGAGCTTCCAGAACAAGGTAGATGAACTTGGGGCGTGGATTGGTACTTGGGACTACGATGTTGTGGCCTCTACGGAGACGTGGGTAGAACAAGGACAGGAATGGTTGTTGGACGTTCCGGGGTATCGATGTTTCACTAAATGTAGGGAAGCTGGTAAAAGAGGTGGAGGAGTGGCATTGTTAATCAAGGATAGTTTAACGGCTGTGGAAAGACACTTCGAGGGGGATCTGAACACTGAGGTAATATGGGCTGAGGTTAGAAATAGGAAAGGAGCGGTCACGTTGTTAGGAGTTTACTATAGGCCCCCAAATAGTAATAGAGATGTGGAGGAAGAAATTGCTAAGCAGATTATGGATATGTGTGGGGGTCACAGGGTAGTTGTCATGGGGGACTTTAACTTTCCAAATATTGATTGGAACCTTTGTAGGTCAAATAGTTCGGATGGGGCAGTTTTTGTGCAGTGTGTGCAGGAGGGTTTCCTGACACAATATGTGGATAGGCCGACAAGAGGTGAGGCCACATTGGATTTGGTACTGGGAAATGAACCGGGCCAAGTGTTAGATTTGGTTGTGGGAGAGCACTTTGGAGATAGTGACAACAATTCGGTGTCTTTTGTTATTGCAATGGAGAGGGATAGGGCCGCACGGCAGGGCAAGGTTTACAATTGGGGGAGAGGTAATTATGATGCGATTAGGCAAGAATTAGGGGGCATAAGATGGGAACAGAAACTGTCAGAGAAAGGAACTAATGAAAAGTGGAACTTTTTCAAGGAACAAATACTGGATGTCCTTGATAGGTATGTCTCTGTCAGGCAGGGAGGAAATGGCCGAGTGAGGGAACCATGGTTCACGAAAGAGGTAAAATGTCTTGTGAAAAGGAAGAGGGAAGCTTATGTAGGGATGAGGAAACAAGGTTCAGATGGCTCGATTGAGGGTTACAAGTTAGCAAGGAATGAGCTGAAAAAGGGGCTTAGGAGAGCGAGGAGGGGACACGAGAAGTCCTTGGCGGGTCGGATCAAGGAAAACCCCAAGGCCTTTTACTCTTATGTGAGGAATAAAAGAATGACCAGGGTGAGGTTAGGGCCGGTCAAGGACAGTAGTGGGAACTTGTGTATGGAGTCAGTAGAGATAGGCGAGGTGATGAATGAATACTTTTCTTCAGTGTTCACCAAGGAGAGGGGCCATGTTTTTGAGGAAGAGAAGGTGTTACAGGCTAATAGGCTGGAGGAAATAGATGTTCGGAGGGATGATGTCCTGGCAGTTTTGAATAAACTGAAGGTCGATAAGTCCCCTGGGCCTGATGAAATGCATCCTAGGATTCTTTGGGAGGCAAGGGATGAGATTGCAGAGCCTTTGGCTTTGATCTTTGGGTCCTCGCTGTCCACGGGGATGGTGCCAGAGGACTGGAGAATGGCGAATGTTGTTCCTCTGTTTAAGAAAGGGAATAGAAATGACCCTGGTAATTATAGACCGGTTAGTCTTACTTCGGTGGTTGGTAAATTGATGGAAAAGGTCCTTAGAGATGGGATTTACGACCATTTAGAAAGATGTGGATTAATCCGGGATAGTCAGCACGGATTCGTGAAGGGCAAGTCCTGCCTCACAAATTTGATAGAATTTTTTGAGGAGGTAACTAAGTGTGTTGATGAAGGTAGGGCAGTTGATGTCATATACATGGATTTTAGAAAGGCGTTTGATAAGGACCCCCATGGTCGGCTTATGATGAAAGTGAGGAGGTGTGGGATAGAGGGAAAGTTGGCCAATTGGATAGGTAACTGGCTGTCTGATCGAAGACAGAGGGTGGTGGTGGATGGAAAATTTTCGGATTGGAGGCAGGTTGCTACCGGAGTGCCGCAGGGATCAGTGCTTGGTCCTCTGCTCTTTGTGATTTTTATTAATGACTTAGAGGAGGGGGCTGAAGGGTGGATCAGTAAAATTGCTGATGACACCAAGATTGGTGGAGTAGTGGATGAGGTGGAGGGCTGTTGTAGGCTGCAAAGAGACATAGATAGGATGCAAAGCTGGGCTGAAAAATGGCAAATGGAGTTTAACTCTGATAAGTTGAGGTGATTCATTTTGGGAGGCCTAATTTAAATGTGGGTTACAGGGTCGAAGGTAGGGTTCTGAAGACTGTGGAGGAACAGAGAGATCTTGGGGTTCATATCCACAGATCTCTAAAGGTTGCCACTCAATTGGATAGAGCTGTGAAGAAGGCCTATAGTGTGTTAGCTTTTATTAACAGGGGGTTGGAGTTTAAGAGCCGTGGGGTTATGCTGCAACTGTACAAGACCTTGGTGAGACCACATTTGGAATATTGTGTGCAGTTCTGGCCACCTCACTATAAGAAGGATGTGGAAGCGCTGGGAAGAGTGCAGAGGAGATTTACCAGTATGCTGCCTGGTTTGGAGGGTAGGTCTTATGAGGAAAGGTTGAGGGAGCTAGGGCTGTTCTCTCTGGAGCGGAGGAGGCTGAGGGGAGACTTAATAGAGGTTTATAAAATGATGAAGGGGATAGATAGAGTGAACGTTCAAAGACTATTTCCTCGGGTGGATGGAGCTATAACAAGGGGGCATAACCAGAGGGTTCGTGGTGGGAGATACAGGAAGGATATCAGAGGTAGGTTCTTTACGCAGAGAGTGGTTGGGGTGTGGAATGGACTGCCTGCAGTGATAGTGGAGTCAGACACTTTAGGAACATTTAAGCGGTTATTGGATAGGCACATGGAGCGCACCAGGATGATAGGGAGTGGGATAGCTTGATGTTGATTTCAGATAAAGCTCGGCACAACATCATGGGCCGAAGGGCCTGTTCTGTGCTGTACTGTTCTATGTTCTAAACAAGTACAGAGTCAAAGAAAATAGAGAGGAAGAGGAGGAAAGAACAAACGGTCTTTTGATCGGATGGAAGGCTGGAGTGATTGAATTACAATGGAGATGATTATTGTTCCCACTGACACAACCTCGCTGATCTGGGTTTAAATCTCATAATAAATGAGATCAAAACCTCTCGCTGAGTTCAGGGCTAAACTCCCCGCCTTCCAGTGAACTGGAGGCAGTTTTCAGTCAGAAACCCACAACTGTGACATAAACAACGCAGAAAGGAGAAATACTCAGTTTGAGCGGTGACACTTCTGGAGGAACGGAGATCTGGAATTCACCCAGGAATGAGGCAAAGTTTAAAAATCAATGTCGCCTAACGGGGGGCTCGAACCCACGACCCTGAGATTAAGAGTCTCATGCTCTACCGACTGAGCGAGCCGGGAACATGCAGTCAAATCATTTCCATAACCTAAAATGCATGGAGACAAATACGGCTTTTCCATCTGGTGTCTTCAGCTTGTTCTGATTTCAAAGTTTACAATGAATCCACCGACAGAATCTCCAAATTTCCTATCCATTCCTCTGAATCATTAATTACATTATTCACATCTTCCAATTCTTAGCATCACCTCTCCCAAATATTCCAAACTCCTCTTACATCATTCTCCTTATTATTCTTTGTTCTTAATAATTTAGCTCGGGGTGGAGGGAACTCAACATTTACACTGTCAAACTGTTTCCCAGTTTCAGACTTTTCAATAAGATCACCTCTGATAATTCTTAACTCCAGAGCGAACAGACTCATCCCACTGATTCTCTGCTCCCAGGAGAAACTCATAAATCAATCCAGTGAACCTCGGTTACACACAGACAGCGAAATAATGGACAGAGCAAGGAGCAAAAGATGTCAACGTAATAAAAACATCGTCAGTAAGTCTGAGGGAAATATATAGAGACAATGAAAAACAGAAATAGCGAGTGGGGTAGACATCCACAACCCAAGAATGAATAACAATAATCACACAGCCAGCTGTCTCTACCAACAAACATGGGGTCCTCTAAACTGGTGAACAGAGATAAAGTGAATGGCCACAAGCATATTCACCTTTTAATGTCTTGATTTTCTTGTGTGAGTGTTGTGTTGATAGATTGCCTGCACTGTGTGCTCAGGTTCCCCAACCAAATCCCACGGAAACTAATCCCAACGTTTGCGCTGAAAATACATTTATAAAACCTATGACTTGTCCAATACGAAACAACAGCTGATTGAGGGATCGAGTCCGGCATGTGAACCCGAGAACGCTCACACGTTTGTAGATGTTTACTCCCCAGGCCCGAGTCATACCCCTCGTCCAACGAGCCGCTGCTGAGGATGTTGTTCAATGAAAATATTTCCATTGACATCCAAAGCTGCTCAGACTTCTGCAGTGAAAGGTGAAAATGCTGGAAAAACTCAGAAAACCAGACAGCTTGTGTGCACAGGAAAACAAATCTGATATTTTAGCTCCATAACCCTTCATTGGGAACAACTGGGAATTTTTAGAAATGTAGGAAGTTTTAAACAAGTGTTATCCAGCAGCATAACAAGAGGGTTTGAGGCCTCTTGCCGGGTGTAAATCAGGAGAGATTAAATGAGGGAAATAAAGAAATTTAAAGTAATTAAACTACAGAATGGGGCCATTCCTCAGTCCCTTACAGGACTCAGTTGTGTTGTGGATGAAGGGGAACCTGTGGATGTAATGTACGTAGATTACATTGGAGCCACAGTGATGAGTTGGTGGGTTTGAAAAATTGAAAGTTACACTTAGGAACATAGAATTAGGAGCAGAAGTGGGCAAATTCAGCGCTTCGAGCCTGAACCATCATGCAATCAGTTCATGACTGATCTCTCCCTGTTCTCAAATCCACTTCCCTACCTGTTCCAATATCCCCTCATCCCTTTTATTATCAGGAATATATCTGTCTCTTTCTTGAAATCATTTAATGATTCAGACTCAACCGCGCTATGCGGTAATGCATTCCACAAATTCACGACCCTCAGTGAGAAGCAGTTCCTCCTCATCTCAGTTTTAAATCTACCACCTCTCAACCTATACATTTGACATGGTGTTCCCGATTGCGCATAAGAAAAAAGATTTTACTTCCTTCAATCCTATTTAGAATTTTATATACCACGATCACTTCAGCATCTTGTGGGAGTATTTCACCTCACTGTCGATTTCATGTCCCAGCAAGCACAATCGGTGTTGTCATTAGCTGAAGCAGTCACTGATGTTCCATCCAAACTGGACACATTAAGGGATATATGGTAAGTCATTTTGACAAACACAGTTCACCCGTGGCCCTGGGAGTCCAGTGGGTTGTATTCAGTACTCCCCAGTGTTGTTTGTTTTCAATTCCCGCTCAGAGAACGATTATTTATAGCTCTCAGCAAACTATTTAAAAATAACCTGATTTACTACCTGATCGAACGCAGATCGACTAATGTCAGCCGAGTGAGTTTTGCAAGTCTACATCACAGCTGGAAATGTCACATGTGCAACAGGTCAAGAACAAACACAGTAGCAGAAAGATAGTGATGGGCTGCAAAGCGCTGACAATTGAGATGGTGATGGAAGGTAACATTTGGATGGTAAAAAGGTCAGATTTTGGCGTTCACACTGAATTATTCAACTTTCCCCTCACTCTGCAACGAAAATATTTGGAAAAGGTTCTCTCTCGTTTCAAACAGTCGGAAGTGAAATTAATAACTGGAAGTGGAATGTCTGTTGTATGTTGTCACTGATTGAATGTATCACTGGGGTGGAAACAGAAGGTGCGATATTGCAACAGAGACTTGCTTGTTGTGAATGTAGTCTGGCTTGGCGCGAAAAATAAAGCAACACGTGCAGTGTGTGGAAAGCAAGTTGTAAAACAGGCGAAAAGCAGCTGGTTAGAGTCTGACACTTTCACTGCTGTTTCGATTGGTCGTCTGGTAATGGAGAATTGTTGCTCTCATCCAAACCGTAAAATCAAATGTCAGTTATTGCCTTGTGGAACATATAAAACACAATCTCGCCTCATGTCCTGAAGTGAAGACTGAGCAAATTCAACAGGAGGTTTTTTCTTGTCATTTCTGGCAGGATGTTGGGAACCAGACAAGGTTCAGGGCAGTTTAAATGGTGCTGGTCCTTCACTGCAGCTCATTCTGTTTCTGACTGGATGTGATTCCTGCTTGTTACAGAGTTCAGGATAAATTGATTCAGTGAAGGAGCAGGCTCAAGCCAACTGATGGACTGTCGCAGCTCCATTGCTGCTAATTTCAATAACGATACCAGTAAAGGACACAACTGCTTACATGGTAACGTAGCCGAGTAATCTAAGCCAGTGGCTGAAGGTCCAGTCTTTACGGAGTTGTTGTGTTCGACTGCAGCCACTGCCAGAATGGGTTTGAGTTTTGGTCCCTGCAGTTGAAGTCCAGCATTTCAGATTGAATGCAAGCGTTTGTGCCGTGTCGTTGTTGGCATGAAGAAAGAGGAGCGACATACCAATGTAAACAGTTGTTGAGGTAAAGGAACGAGTGTGGAAGGACTAGAGCAAATTATCGTGGATTCTGGAATCGGAAACAAAAAGAGAAAATGCTGGAAAATCTCACCAGGTCTGGCAGCATCTGTCAGGAGTGAAGAAAGCTGACATTTCGAGTCCAGATGACCCTTTGTCAAAGCTGGGAGGAGTGGAGCTGCTCCGATGGAGAATACAAACGGGAACACCGGTTGAATGGCTGTCTGTCGAAATAAACAGCAGGATTGCAAACATTGAGACTGCAGTCGCGGGCCAGGGGATGGATTGGGATTTTCTAACTGAGGTTCAAATCCTGTCATGTGCGCTTCCCGTCATTCCTCATTGTGAACTTTTTTTTATTTGAAAGTTATTGGAAATGAAGCAATGGGTGCAGAGATGATCAACTCACTCCATATTTTTCACATCAGCGTCACTGAGGGTCCAGTGATCAGCGTCGGCGCCGTAACGCGGTTTCGATTCCCAGTCACGGAGTGAATAAATTTTTGTTCATTTCTTCATTCAATAAAAACAGCGTCCGTGAAGAGAACAACAAGCTAAATCTTCCAGCTGGATGAACTTGTATCAGAGCTGGAAAAATCAGAGGTGTAACATTAACGATAAACACTGAAGAAGAACCACATGACACACACAACATACATGTCAAGTACATACACAATACACATGTCAAATCATGTCACTTTCAACTTCTGTCTTTTAACTTCCGGCTCTCCACCTCAGACATTTCCACATTCATCAAAAATCTCCGTCCTCAAACCCCATCCTGGTCCTCAATCCACGGATAATGCTGCACTTAGTGGCAGGTCCTTACAGCATTTGGCTCCATAGCTCAGTGGTTAGAGCACTGGTCTTGTAAACCAGGGGTCGCGAGTTCAATTCTCGCTGGAGCCTACTGGCAAAATTTAGCTGAAAGAAGCTGTCGGAAAGGGGAAGAGAGTCTAAAAGTCAAACAAGAGATAAGTCGAGGTTCAGATCGTGTGTGATTTTGGAAAGCGAAAAGATATGTCCTTCTTCGTAAAAAAATCGAAAGAGCAGGACATATTTGAAGAGCTAAAAAAGGTTAGTGTCGATATTGAGAATAGAATAGATGCGTTTGTACAAGGAATGCATAAAGCTGGCATGTAGGTGCAGGCAATGATTGGAAGGAAACTTACATTTTAGTCTTTATTGACGGCAGACTGGAGTCCAAGTATAACGAGGTGTTGCTGCAGTTGTACAGAGTTTTGTTGAGACCACATGTTGAATATTCTGTGCAGATATGATATTCACATTTAATAAAGGGTTTATTTGCATTGGAAACGGTGCAGATAAGGTTCAGCAGATGATCCCTGGGATGAGGGAGTTGTCGTCTGATGAGAGGCTGAGTAAATTGGGCTGAAAGTCTCTGGAGTTTGGAGGAATGAGAGGCGATTTCATTAAACCTACACAAGTCTGATTGGGTTTGACAGGGTGGAGGCTGAGAGATTTCTTCTGCTTGTCGGGAAATCTAACCCACGGCAGTACAGTCTCAGGAAAATGGGCTGATCATTTCGGCCTAAGATAAGGCGAAACTACTTCACTGAAATGGTTGTGAATCTTTGAAATTCTCTATGCCAGACAGTTATGGAAGCTCCATCATCGAATATATTTAAGGTTGGGATAGACAGGTTTCTGGCCTCTCGGGGAATTCAGGAATATGGGGAGCTGGTGAAAAACTGAGTTGTACCCCATGATCAGCCATAACAAGCTATTTTATTCAAATAACCAAGAACTTTAAGTAAACAAGTAAAACATGTTAATTAAGGTACTGCCCTTCATTGACTGGAAAGTGCTTTGTGACGTCCGCTGGTCGGGATAGGTTCTACATAAATGCAAATATTTCATGATCTTCAATCCTAGTCCCCTGTTACTGAGCCCAGTCAGTGGGAACAGTCTGTCCCTCCCTGCTCTATCAAACGGCCGTTTTCCATGTTAGAAGCGATGAACCATTACACCACAACAACACTGTGGGGTAAAATAATAAAATATACATGTTTAGATTTGTAAACGATGCCATCATTTGGTCTTTCTGTGTCAGGTTTGGTGAAAATTGAATTGGCATGGAACTTGCAGCCAACACGCTGTCACCCTGATTTAGGATGCCATGTAAGCTTCCGTCGTGTCAGTCTCTGTGGTGCAATTGGTTAGCGCATTCGGCTGCTAACTGAAAGGTTGATGGTTCGAGACCATCCAGGGACGGGGCTTTCATTGTCTCTCGGTTTTTGAGTGTCACTGAGTCCTTGGGCAACACTAAAAAAAAACTTATCGTGTGTTTCTGCCTCTACTGTTAGCCGACGTTCGTTTATTGAACATTTATCTCCAACATCTTATTTGTAACAATTGATATATTTCAAATATTATTAAACTCAATAACTGAACTCGAAACTTTAACCCATGTTTGATCTTGGCTTTCCATTTTCCTGCACACTCCCCTTCTTTCTCAGATTTCTCAGGAATCTGTCTGTCGCAACCTGAAATGTGTTCAATAAGGAAAATACACAGCAAGTCGGCAAAGATCAGTGGAATGAGGACTGAGTTAAACTTTCACCAGAATGCTGTTTTTGTAATTGCAAAGTCCTGAGGTTGAGAGCAGATAGTTCACATGGGAAAGGGCTGTTTGATAGAGCAGATAGGGACACACTGTTTCCACTGACGAGGGTCAGTATCCAAAGGATTGGGATTAAAGATAATTAATGAAAGACCGACTTGTATTTATGTCGCGCCTTTCCCGGTTGCTGGACGTCACAAAGCGCTGTGCAGCCAATGGAAGACAGTTCCAATTGAAAGAAAAGTATCAGCGAGACAAGGAAGAGGGGATTCGGATTTGAACCGAGGACCTCTTGATCTGCAGTTAAATGCTCTACCGCTGAGCTACACCCCCTCAGTTGCAAGCTGATTCACGGGATCCAGCATATTCTTATTAAGTGTGGAGGGGGATCGAGTGGTCAGACTGCATCCCGCTTTGTCTCAGAGTTACTGGTTTCTGAGTGAAGTCGGAGAGCTTAGTGTTTAAGTTAGCGAGATGTTTTCTTGTGATTTGGCTGAGATTTGGATCCAGGTCGAGGAGATATTTGTGTCAACCTAATCGATAAAATCTACCCCATTGTCATACAGAGTTGTATCCCATCTCTATTGGCAGCGCTTTGCAGCCTATCACGGCCTTTCACTATCTGTGTTTATTCTTCAACTGTTGTCCATGTGACATTTCCAATTCAGACACAGAATTATAGATCTAACTGCACTGCTTCTGACAGAGCTGTTTTCGATCAGGAAGCAATTCAGGTTTGTTGAACGGATTATGAAAAACTTTAAATCTTAGCATATCGAAGCCGATCTATGACTCTGAAAGCGCCGAATCCTAAGCACTGGACCACCAGAATTTCATCTTCCTGATTCTCCCAGAAACTGAGTACAGGAATATGCACAGTGCCAATTACTCACGGTTGCACTCACCTTCCAATCTTGTGCATGTTGTTCAGCTTTGAAACTGTTCATATTTTCACATTCGCTTCCAGTGTGATGAAAGCGGAGCTGTGATAAGCTGAACCTTTTCAACAGATTAACTACAATAAGGTTTATAAGAAATGTTACTCTTTGAATGTGGTGAGCTACAGTGAAATTTAATGCAGCAGAAGATAGCTCACTCATTTTGACAGGAGGTGCCAGCAATTGCAATGTAAATATGATGTCGAGATACGGGCGTTGGACTGGGGTGTGCACAATAAGAAGACTCACAGCATAATGTTAAAGTCCAACTGGTTCAATTGCTCCGATAATAAAATAAATTTGCTTTATTTTATCAGCGCCCCGAATGCTCTTGATTCCAAATCGATCCGGTGTTGTGAGACTTCTTAATGGAAATATTAATTGTTGTGGGTAATTGACAGGATTGTGGATTGGGGCAGATTTTTCCTCCCTGCTGTTCAACCTGCCACAAGTATCGCTCCCGTTTTAAATCAGGAAGCAATACCCACTCTCCTTAATTCATGTGTTGCACGAGAGCAATGAATCATCATTCCCTGACCGGGATAGAACCCAGACGATGGCATTGAAGGCGGCGAATTCTAACGACTAGGCCAACGAGGAAATTGAGGCACCCTGAGCATTATTGAGCAAGTGTGCGTGCCTGCGTGTGTGCGTGTGTGGGTGGGTGCGTGCGGGTGGGCAGGCAGGCGGGTGTGTGCGTGCGTGCGTGCGTGGTTAAGGAGAAAGGTCTCGTGCTCCAGGGTAATCTCTGATGAATGAAGCCGTCGACCTCTTTATCGCTGTGCTTTTTGTGTTCTTGAGCAATCGTCCTCTGGAGCTGATGCAATGAGGCCAGGAGATTAACTCACTGCATCGTCCGCAATGTCATTGCAGTGCGATTTGATGAAAGCTGTTAATTTTATAAAAATCATCTTTTTGCGAATTGTAAATCAAATGCCCTTCAGTGCCCGGTAAGAATTCTCACCAGCGAAAAATGCAACAGGTTTATTTGGAATCTCTACCTTTCGGATCGCAGCTCCTTCATCACTCACACTGAGGGTTCACCACATCTTTCTGCCGTTGAATGAACGCAATCGATATCTCATCAATTCCCCGGTATCCTGAGTCTCTGACACTGATTTCCATAGTACACTGCTTTAAATCTTTGTTTTCAATGTGAAATTAAGCGGTTTGTTCCATGTGAAGGATTTACACTTCTCCCCTTCTGGGATGATGGTGACGTAGTGGTAAAATCATTGGAGTATGAATCCCGTGGCTCAGGCTCACAGGTCACGATCCCACCACAGTCTAGAACTGAAACGGAAGTGAAAGCTCGTCTCAGTAATGAAGCTTGTTTTCTGATTGTCATGAAAACTCATCTGGACCTTTTGCAGAAGGAAATCTGCCATTCTTCCCCTTTCTGGTATCCATTGGACTCCAAACCCAAGTCAGTGTGATTGACTCTTAACTGCCCTCTGAAATGGCCCAGCAAAATACGCAGTTCAGTGGGAAATAGGGGTGGACAACAAATGCTGGCATTGATAATGGAATATATATTGCATTAGCAGCATTTTATGAAATGATTAATTCTCATTTTGTTTCATTTCATGTCAAACAGGGTGACATATTCTGGTGTCTCATTATTTAAAACCGCAGCCCTTTAACTGTTCAAACAGGTAAGGTTCAGTCAGAGAAAAGTGATCCACTGTGATCCCAAGCAAGGTATTGTAGTTGCTGCAAATCCCACCTCAAAACAGAAAATGTTAGAAGCACTCATCAGCTTCAACAGCTTCTGTGGAGAGGGAAAGAGAGTGAATGATTCAGGTTGCTGATCTTTGACCCTAACTGGAAGAAATTGGTGATTTAATGGTTTACAAACACGCACAGAATCAAGGAAAATAGAGAGGGAGAGGAGGAAAGAACAGACGGTCTTTTGATAGGATGGAAGGCTGGAGTGACTGAATTACAATGGAGATGATTATTGTTCCCACTGACACAATCGCGCCGATCTGGGTTTAAATCTCACAATAAATGAGAACAAAACCTCTCGCTGAGTTCAGCGCTAAACTCCCCGCCTTCCAGTGAACAGGAGGCGGTTTTCAGTCACAAACCCACAACTGTGAGATAAACAACATCGAAAGGAGAAAGACTCAGTTTGAGCGGTGACACTTCTGGAGGAACGAAGATCGGGAATTCACCCAAGAATGGGGAAAAGTTTAAAACGATGACGCCCAACGTGAGGCTAGAACCCACAGTCCTGTCATTAAGAGTCATATGCTCTACCGACTCAGCTCGCCAAGCACATGGATCAGGTTGGTTTCCATCACCTAAAATGTATGGAGACAAAAATTGTTTTTCCAACTGGTGTCGATGCTTGCTCTGATTTCAAAGTTTACAATGAATCGACCTACAGAATCCCCAAGGTTCCTATCCCTTCCTCTCAATCATCAATTACATCATTCACATCTTGCAATGCTCAGCTTCACCTCTTCCAAACATTCCAAAATCCTCTTAAACAATTCACCTTTTTTTTGTTCATAATAAACTAGCCTGGGGTGGGGGGGAACAGCGTCTCTAGCATGTACACTGTCAAACTGTTTCCCAGTTTCAGACTTTTCAATAAGATCACCTCTGATTATTCTAAACTCCAGAGCTTATCCCACTGAATCTCTGCTACCAGGAGAAACGCAGAAATCAATTCAGTGAAGCTCGGATGCACAGAGACAGCGAATGAATGAAGAGAGCAAGGATCAAAATCGGTCAACGTAACAAAAACACAGTCAGAGACACTGACAGATTCTGAGGGAGATATATAGAGACAATGAAAAACAGGAATAGCGAGTGAGGTACACATCCACAACCCATGAATGAATAACAATATACACACAGCCAGCTGCCTGAACCAACAAACATGGGGTCCTTTAAACTGGAGACCAGAGATCAAGTGAGTGGCCACAAGCATATTCACCTTTTAATGTCTTGATTTTCTTGTGTGAGTGTTGTGTTGATAGATTGCCTGCACTGTGTGCTCAGGTTCTCAAACCATATCCCACGTAAACCAATCCCACCGCTTGCACTGCAAATACATTTACAAAACCTTTGAATTGTCCAATACGAAACGACAGCTGAATGAGAGCTCTCGCTCGGCCTTTGAACCCGGGATATCTCGCAAGTTGATGATGTTAACATCCTCAGCCCGAATCATACCCTTCGGCTGGGGAAGTTGTGCAATAAAAATATTTCCATTGCCATTCAAAGCTGCACAGATTTCTGCAGTGAAAGGTGAAAATGCTGGAAAAACTCAGGAAGTCAGACAGCTTGTGTACATAGGAAAACAAATCTCATATTTTAGCTCCATAATCTTTGATTACTACGGGGCATGGTAAGAAATGTAGGAAGTTTTAAACAAGTGTTATCCAGCAGCATAACAAGAGGGGAGACCTCTAGCCAGGTGTAAATCAGGAGAGCTTAACTGAGGGAAACAAAGAATTTTAAAGTAATTACAGCACAGAATGGGGCCATTCCCAAGTCCTTTAAAGGACGCAGTTGTGTTGTGGATGAAGGGGAACCTGTGGATGTAATGTACGTAG